>NC_058102.1:107393484-107696515 GCF_020171115.1 Neogale vison | reverse complement strand
CGTTGGAGACCTGGGGCCTAATCTCACGTCTTACTGGGTTTGCTGGGAGTGCTGGAACTCTCATTCTGTCCATTCAGTCCGTGATGTATAATTTTTCGTTCCTAGACTCCCTCACTGCTCAGTATGGGCAACACGTTATCGATTCTGTTTTAATTCCGAGACTAACTTCTCGTAAGTTAGTCTCAAGACTAACTTTATGTAAAAGCAGCAGACCCCACCACCATTAGCCCCTCCAGTCCCCAAATCTCCTCTACAACAAGCCCATGGCACCCCATTCCTTCCTGCTGATTATTGTCTTCAAACTCCAATCTTTGTATTCACATCCTATGCACCCCAAGGGGGTGACATGGAAAGCAAGGTGACCAGGGCTCCACAGAGCCAAGATGTGGTTCTAAGAGCCTTGCCTTGGCAGGCTGACTTCGGAGTCACCCTGCACGGTGGGTGACCTTATTTACATTCCCAGAGCACAAGGACCTCTCTGGAGCACACCATCTGGAGAAAGCGCATACGAAGAAGCCCATGGGGAAAAACGGAATGTCAACCTCTCCCCAGCCAAAGAACAAAAAAACAGCCTCCAGAATTTTGGTTCTGGATGCTCTGAGCACTATCACGGCCATGTGAGCTGACTAAGGGCCCTGCCATAGTAAACACAGAGCCACATACGGGCAAGACAGGTGTGGCACCTTCCAGCTAGTCTCCACCAGGGCCCAGCTTAGCCTCCCCTTCTCCCAGCAAGGTCCCCTCATCCACTAGTATGGCTCCCCACCCAGACCCGCAGCTCTCGTAAGATGTCCAGGTCCCACTCAGGAAGGGGGCACCACCATCCAAGAATTCCAGGAATGGAAAATCACCACCTTAGGCTCAACATTTTTGAACCCAGAGCAGTGCCAAGGAGGAAGGGCAAGTAGCACCGTGTCCCTGATGGCTTTTGTTAGCACGAAATAACCACCCAATGCAAAGAGACCAATTTTCAAATTATAAAGCTGATTCAAAGCTCTGTCTCCTGGCTGCCACAGCTGAAAAGATGCCACCGTCTAAGCCTGCTCTGGCTCCTGCTTTTCCTGAACTATTTTTACTGTTCTTGTCCCTGAATGAGCCCCAGAGCAGCGGCTCAGCAGATCAGGCCGCACAAACAGGTGGGTGCCCACAGCGGCGACCTTGCCCTCACACAGAAGAAAATGATTCCCATTTGTCAAATGGCCCAGCTCCCCTGACTTCAGCAGCAGCTCCCTCCTCCCACACACAGAGGCTGCTGCCTCTCCAAGGGACCAGGATGAGGATAAGACCCCTGCACAGACTGGACAGCCACAGGTCAGTCTGCTCCGCAAGGTCCAAGGAAAGAGTCCAAGTCAGAAGGCAGCGGCTTATGTTTCCTTGGGGTCCCCAGACCTGTGGAGCTGGGGACACGGAAGGTGTTCAGGAATGAAAGAGTGGATTTTTTTCCCTTTAATCCATCTCCATCCATATACCTGATCCAGGGCCTTATTGCAGAAGATGTTCAATATCTATTTGCTAACAGCAGCAGTATGGTGATGTCATGATAAAGATGAAGGCTGTTAAGAGGTAAACACCAGAAACTGATGGCATCAGCCCGTCTATGCCCTAAAGCATGAGCTTATTCAGGTTCTTCCTCTTACTTCTTGGATACAGTTGTTGGGATTTCTTTTTTTTTTTTCTTTTTCTTTTTTAAGATTTTATTTATTTAGGGGTGCCTGGGTTAAAGACAAGAAACAGATGGAGGCCTGGGCTAGGGGGTGGCTTGGGAGATGGAAGTCATGGCTCCCAAGCTCTACCTTCAGAAATCCCAACAACTGGGTGTGCCTGGGTGGCTCAGTGGGTTAAGCCTCTGCCTTCAGCTCAGGTCATGATCTCAGGGTCCTGGAATGGAGCCCTGTGTTGGGCTCTCTGCTCAGTGGGGAGCCTGCTTCCCTTCCTCTCTCTCTGCCTGCCTCTTTGCCTACTTGTGATCTCTCTGTCTGTCAAATGAATAAATTAAAAAAAAAAAGATTTTATTTATTCATTTGACAGAGAAAGAGAGATCACAAGTAGGCAGAGAGGCAGGCAGAGGAAGCGGTGGGGAGGGGGGTAGCAGGCTCCCCGCTGAACAGAGAGCCCGACGCAGGGCTCGATCCCAGGACCCTGAGATCATGACCTGAGCCGAAGGCACAGGCTTAACCCACTGAGCCACCCAGGCACACCCAGTTGTTGGGATTTCTGAAGGAAGAGCTTGGGAGCCATGACTTCCATCTCCCAAGCCACCCCCTAGCCCAGGCCTCCATCTGTTTCTTGTCCAGAAAGCTGCAGTAGCCCCCTGGCATTTCTCTCTCTCTTTGCTTGTCCCCAATCCAATCTCCATGCAGCAACCAGAGTGACCTTTTAAAA
The DNA here is from genome assembly GCF_020171115.1 of Neogale vison. Lineage (NCBI taxonomy): Eukaryota > Metazoa > Chordata > Mammalia > Carnivora > Mustelidae > Neogale > Neogale vison. The sequence continues at coordinate 107,694,133 of NC_058102.1, read as the reverse complement.
ATATAAATCATAAATCAGCTCCTGTCATTCTCCCAGATAAATCTCTTCAGAATCTAGACTCATTGCCATGACTTATGAAGCCCACATAGGCTGGCCCCAGCTGCTTCTCTGAGTTCATCTCATTCCACTCTCAGCCTGGTCCAAGGCAATCCTCACATACTGGCCTCATTTCACTCCTCCTAAATGCTCCCTCCTTATATGCCACAGTACCTTTGCACATACCTAGAATGTTATTCCTTATGCTTCTGGCTTGGTGACTCCTTCTCCCACCTCAGGTTTAGGCTTAAATAATTCCTTCTCACAACCCCCAACCCTTATCCTCTAATGTAAATAGGCAGAGTTCAAACACCGGCTATCTCCCTGCCTCCATACTACACTTGACTAGAGATGCCCAAACTCCCGGCATATAGAGATCCCCAATTAGCCATGTGTGTGGAGAAAAGCACAGTGCTGCAGATGAACTTCGACAGCACAACCTCCCTCTTAGTTTTAGCACCTTCACCTGTGCACGAGGGAGCTCACCACTAAAGACAAGACTTAGTACACACAATAGCAACCCAGACTGATTTATGGAGCAAGGAGCAGCAGTTCACACTGGGCTGGGAGAGAACTGAAAATGCATTTCCTCCTGAGGTCCTAACCATCCTCTCACTTAGCAAGCTCCCCAGTGCGAAGGAAATGCTTTCTCTCGGGCCAGGGTGTCACCCGAGACCTTTGCAGAAGCCATTTCACTCTTGCCATCTGTCATCTCACTGCAGTGACCAGGAGCCTCCATTCTCTTTAAAAGTGCAGCAGCAAACCTGGAACAGAAACCATGCTTTCTCTGCCCATTAAAGACCAAATGACTAGAAAGCAGGAAGCCATTAATCTTCTCTATCTAGAGTGTTACAGAGATAGCTGGGAAACTCAAACTGGGAAGATACTGTCTCCTGGTTTTCAGATACCCAAGGCCCTGTCTGTCTTAAGCCCAGTGATGCTCACTCAGAGAAGCTTCAGCTCTGGCTCAACCCCATGTAGCAGATGGGGTAGACCAGTGGACTAACTCAGCAGCAATTCCAACCTCCGTCTGCTGTCCCTGCCTGTCCTGCAGATGCCAAAGAGCTAGAAACTCTAATTTCCAACCTCCCTTGTAGCTGGACTTCCTGATGTAGCTATGGAGTTTGGCCAACCCAAGAAGTGAATGAAACTAAGTATAGTGAGGCCATCTATTTCACAAGGCTCTGGTGATGCTTTCCTGATGCCTGGAACGTTGATAAGGTGGTGTGACCCTGGAGCCAGCTCTTGGTATAGTGGCTTCCAGATTCCCCAGCTGCCTAATTATACCACAGTCCCAGTCCCCTTGATGGGTCAGCTCTGCAGCCTTGTTCCGGGAGTCATTCCTAGAGGTCCAACCTAGAGCCCGCTCTCCCAACACTTACCATGATTTTGTAAGCCCTTAAATTCCTGTATTGAATATGTTTCCTCTCAAAAAGACTATGGCAGTGTCTGCCTGAGTCTATAGTCTCACTGTCTAATAGAACACCTACAGTGATGAAAATATTCTATTAATTCTTCGATGTCCAATAGGGTAGACACCAGCCATTGTTGATTCTTAAGCACTTGAAATGTAGCAAGTGCAACTACAGAACTACAGCCATTTTAAATTTTATTTAATTTCAATTAATTTACATGTAAATAGCCACAGGTGGCTAGTGGCTATCATATAGGACAGCACAGGCCTACATTAAGAGGAAGTCCTGATGGAAAGAGCATAATTTGTGATGGAACTTCTTTAAAAAAAACAATCAAGGACTGATTCAGATGCTGATAGGTGGGTGGATTTTCTGATCAGGAAATAACCACCCAATGCAAAAAGGCATGTGTTCAAAGCATAAGAGGGTCTGAGACCCAACAAACAACTTCAGCAACCAAAAGTCATTTTTCAGTGGTTAATCCTCTTGACAAATGAAGAGAAAGTAATGACCCCAAGGGACAAATGGGGAGGCTGATGCTTCCACCCAAACTGAGTGGGTCCTAAGAGAACCCTAGGACATCCCAGCTGAAATGGAACCCACTCCCCAGACCAAGCACCCAAAGGATCTTCATGGTGTGTCACATCTGCTGCCTCTACCTCTCACCAGAGCCACTTTCACACTCTTTTCAACAGCATTCTCTTCCACTCTTCCCTCACCCTTCTCCAAACACTGCTCATGAGAGATGGGGATATTCAGAACAGGCCGGTGACCACAGCAGTCAAACGCTCCAAAACAAAGACAAGGACCCAAGGATATCTGTGGCCATCCCCCTGACTAAATCATTCAGACACTGCCTTAAATAAAACCATCTCTTTCCTATTCTACATCCCAGTCCTCTCTAATGATGGGACCAAGGCAAAGAAGCGCGAGTATTTCAGAAGCCCAAGCTGACGGGAAGAGTGGTCAAACCGCTATCGTTCACACCTTCTGGTGATCCAGCAAACTAAATCATCTTTTCTCTGTTCTTCACCGGGCAGCTAGTCTAAAGGAGAGAAAGAAAGGAAAAGGAACCCTTGGAGGGACTCCCATGGAAGTCCCTGCAGAGATCTCCCAGTAGTACCTTGGCTAGAGGACACTAACTCAAGGTCATACTGACATCAGAGAGCAAGCAAAGAAAAATGTTAGAAAACAAACTGATAGATACACACACTAAACCACACTTTCCAACCAAAGATAATAAATTATAAAGATAATAAAACATTTCTTCCACTTATGTCCAAGCAGGGAGAGGAGAAAAATTGCCACCTCCTGCTATTTGAACGAAGGCACCCCCTGGTGATGGCTAACCTCAATTACAGGACCCAGTGGATCAGTTCAAGTTTATCAGAAGTCAGCATTTCTACTTTTTCAAGACCACTGCAAAGTAGCCATTTTAGTAAAAGAAATAGATGCAGCCCTGACTGAGGTCAGATACCCAGATACCATCCAGCTGGAAAAACGGAAAAGCCTTCAGCATGCTGATGTCTGGGGACAGGCAAGAGGAATGCCAAAAGTCTGACACAGCCATGAGAAGACCAAGCACTAGCTCCAGGCCTCCTTGGCAATGGCTAGTGAGCACTGAGAGGGGTTACACTCTGATATGTGGGCCCTTCTCATATTCTCCCAGGTATCTGTAAGTTCCCTGAGAGCAGGAACAAGCTCTGTGGCCTCAGAAACCCAGCACACTGGCTGTCACCTAGTAGGTGATCAAAACACATTTGCCACGTGGAAGTTCTTCTGCAGAATTTCTGTCTGACCGTCAGAGATTTCTATACGGAAGTTTACAGAGATGATGTTATTTGATTATTTTAGATTAGTATGTCACTTGTATGTGTTTATTTCTTTCTTTAGAGAGACAGGGAGTGTGCATGTGGGGGCAGGGGTAGAGGGGCAGAGAGAGAGAGGGAGAGAATCTAAAGCAGACACTCTGCTGAGCCCAGAGGCTGACGGGGGCTTGATCTCACAATCCTGAGATCATGACCTGAGTGGAAATCAAGAGTCGGACACTCAACTGGCCAAGCCCCTTCTGTGTTTATTTCATATATTAGGTATATATTTGTCTCTCACCTCCCATCAGACGGGAAGCCCCAAGAAGCAGGCACCTTTGTCCATTTTGTTCATCACTGTATCCTCAGAGTCCAGAACAGCCTGGAGCATGTGTTGAACAAATGAGTGAATATCTCAAAGGGTCACTGCCCCCAATACATGTTTTTCTCCATGACATTTTTTAATTACTTCAACTTCTGGCCCCAGGATAGAGACGGTTTTGCTGCTTTGGTCCCATTTTATTGGTAGGAAAACAGAGACACAGAGTCTCTTCACATCTCTCAATCACCAGAAAGAGAACATAGGAGGCAGCGCCATCTTGAAAGGACAGTTTTTAGTGTATTCAGTGATCCCAACCTCCTTCCTTCCCACCAGCTGGGAGGATGGGGTGACAGGAAGACTCACTTGGCTAATACTCATCTGCCCACATCCTGCGCCAAGTGAAGTGGGCAGAGCACCCTGGGGAAACAGCAGTAATTCTGACTCCATTCCACGCCTGTGAAGGGCCGGCCACACAGCCACAGAGGAATGACATATGGCATTGCAGCCCTGCTGAGGTTCAGAGCTCAAAACTCACAGACTCAGACCCTCCGGGCCAGGAGAGCTTCTGTTCTGTGGGAGAGAGGTCTGACTATTCCTGGAGCCTCTGCAGCCCTGCCAGGGGCAGGGGAAGCTGAACTCCAGAACCCGGCCCAGCGGGAAGCATGGGCTCATCAACCCCGCAGGGAAAGCAATTTAGCACTCCTAATGAGAGTCTTTAAGGAATTCAATCATTCCACTACTCTTCTCAGGAGCTACCCAACACTCCAGCAAAGCAACCTACCCAGGTAGTCACCACAGTGTACATCATACCAGCACCAAACTGAACTTCACCTATAAGCCCATCACAGGGAGACTGGCCTGTGATGCCACCTCCACACAGTAGAATTTTAGAAGCCATAAAAACTATGTTTTGAAAAACAAAATAGAAAAAAATTTCCACATATTAAGCAACAGAAATAAGTTCCAAAACGTATACACTATATGACCCCAATTTTTTTAAAAGACATTTTTTTCTTCCATAGAAGAAAGACTAGAAGGAAACACATAGAAATAGTCCTAGTGGTTCAACTAAACATCAATCTTTTTTTCAAATTGCCTTTCTAGATCAAGAACTTGACAAAAAGGATTTAAGATCTCTACTAATTTTACTAAACTTGAAAGGAAAACACACTTACTGTTCAAAAGCAGGAAAGTCCAACAGTTTAAAAATGAGTATCTTAGAAAGTCCCTCACCTCAGAAAAAGCACCATTAATAAACGTACGTGTCTATCTGGATTTTTGTCCTGTAAATAGCTAGAATAAAAATTTATAAAAATGGTAAGAAGGAAGGAGGGAAGGAAGGGAGGGAGGGAACAAAGAAGGGTAGGTGCCAGGGAGGGAAGAAGGAAGGGGGAGGGGAGGGGTGAGGAAGGAAGGGTACTAGTGATTATCTTCAGGTCGCCACATCTATTTTCAGAGCGGCAGTTCAGCCCAGAACTCAGGGCCACAGACTTAGAAACCAGACGGTCTCGATGAAAATTCTAGCTCTGCTAGTCACTAGCTGTGTGACTGAAGTTACCTCACCCCTCTGTGCCCAAGATTCTTTATCTGTAAAATAGAAATCATAACACTGCCTATCACACAGCATTGTTATGATGATCAAATGAGTTAATAAATATAAAACTCTCAGAATAGCGCTAAGAGTAAGAATCTTGTAAGTACTAGGTCTTTTTGAAATTATTATATTTTCCAAATTCTGTACAGTAAATAATTCTTTGGTGATCGGAAAGAAAAAAAGTTATGGTTTTGGTTTATCATTTAAGTATACTTCCAAAATTACTATAGCCAAACCGGTGCCAGATTCTTGTCCAGCCACTGCCAGACCCATTCTGAGGGGGTTGGGTTAGGCTGTGCCCACAGACCCCACCTGGCAAACAGGCCACCCACCTTCCTAGGCTGCCTAGGGCTTCCTCCTCCCCATCCCGGGCACCACAGGAAAATACAAGCCATCTGCCTGCAGCCACAGAGAAACGGAGTCCCATGAAAAGTCGCCAGGTGCCTTTGTGCGGCCCTCTGCTGCCTCGAACCTAAACTAAGGACAAAGGATAACTGCGCTCCTGGGTCTCCAGGTGTGTTGCTCTGGAAACAAAAGTATCTAAGTTTAGGGGCCCCTGGGTGGCTCAGTGAGTTGAGGCCTCTGCCTTCGGCTCAGGTCATGATCCCAGGGAGAACTGGAAGCCCTGCATCGGGCTCTCTGCTCAGCGGGGAGCCTGCTTCCTCTTCTCTCTCTGCCTGTCTCTCTGCCTACTTGTGATCTCTGTCTGTGAAATAAATAAATAAAATTGTTTAGATAGGGGCACCTGGGTGGCTCAGTGGGTTAAGCCTCTGCCTTCGGCTCGGGTCATGATCTCAGGGTCCTGGGATCGAGCCCCGCATCGGGCTCTCTGCTCAGTGGGGAGCCTGCTTACCCCTCTCTCTCTCTGCTTGCCTCTCTACCTCCTTGTCAGATAAATAAATAAAATCTTTAAAAAAAAAAATTGTTTAGATAAATAAATAAATAAATAATTTTTAGGTTTAGGGTAAAGTGAAACCGTTGATTTGAAAGTTACCCAGGATACCTATATGGGCAAGACGCTTTCTTTTTTCTTGTCATCTTGATTAGTAACCACAATTCCATTAAACACCAGCCAGGCTCCAAGAAGTAGGAACAGGTATGTGTATGCATCGTAGGGAAAGACACCAGGACCCCTTGGTTCAGGTCCCCGGTCTGAGGGGTGCCATCCATCTCAGTGCCAGACCTTCGAAGAAGCTGGAGCAGAATGAGACACTGGAAGGAGGGAGGTCAGAGCCCACGCCCCTGGCCCCGTTCCCCCGCCGGCCACACTGCTGAGCACAAAACAATGCACACTTCTTAGTTTACTCTTCTGTAAAATACAGGTAATAATACATTCCCCACAGGACAATAGTAAAGACTAAATGAGGTTAGGTCTACGAAAGTACTACCCAAATATAAAGATACTTAATAAGAACCCTCTCACAGATGTCCACATATAACGCCTCAGGGCACCAAAGAAGAACATCTCGTTGCCAATGAAGTAAAATAAAACATGAAAGCTGTTTTATTTAAAAAAAAGAAAAAAAGTCTTTTTCCCAGAAGCACACCCTCCATGTTAAGCAATCACCTCTTAAAAAGTGCTATATCTCACACACAAATTTAATCATGTCAATTTGTGAAAAGGTGAATCTAGCCAGAGAATTCAGAATGCAGAAGATTGCAGAGATCCTTGAAAACAGCACTCCACTTTCCAAGGAACCTCTCTTGGTGAAAATCTCTGAAGTCCTTCCACTATATGGGATTGCACTGTGTGCGGGGAAGGGGGGGCACGATGCACATATTTACACACTAAAAACATAATGCACAAACACACCCATCCACGGCCCATTTGTCCTGCTCCTGATGTCTCTAATTCTCGTTAAGGTGGGACAAAAGAAACACATTCGCTCAGTATTCTGCGCTCTCAGGCTATTTAATAACAAAGCTTTGTATAAAGTATAATGCTTCTTTCATTTGGAAAAGTCAAAGCCATTTATCTCATTAATCCCCACAAAACGTTGGCCAGACAGCAGGCAGACAAGAAGGTGGAAGGCAACGAAAAAATAAGCAAGTCCCCCCAACCCAAGCCTGCTATTCCTTGGTAAAAACAAAGCTTCAGAGAGCTTTGAAGCCATCTCGACTGTTGTCCGAGTTTGGTAAGAGAAGAACCAGACCAGAAGTCAAGAGAGCCAAATTCCAGCCCCCACTTCAACACCCATTTGTTCTGTGCAGATCAGACACATCACTTTCCTTCTTTGGCCTTCGGCTTCCTCCTCTCAAGAGTAAGGAGGCGCAACCAAACACCATAAGAGTCCTCAGGTCTAGAACTCTTGAGTCTGGTATCTCCCTGCCCCCATCACCCCTCCCCAGCCAGTCTTACTCCTACGGAGTTCCTCAGTGCCCGGATCTCCTCCCCACAGACCTTGCAGATCAGGACTGAGAAAGTTGGCCTGACATCCAGCTCCAACTGCTCCTAGGTTGGGCTCCTGGCTCGAGCATGTGCTCAGCCATCCTCAGAGGTGGGCTTCAATCTGCTCACAGGGCAAGGTCAACCCAAGGGGCCGCTGAAGTGAGGAAGGGCAACAGAGAAAAATGGGACCCTCCAGCCCTTGTTTCGTTTCTATTTTATTATCCCAGGGTTTCCTCTGTGACCCCTTGGGGCTCCATGTGGTTCACGTAGAAGCTCCTAAAGCCAGAGAGAGCCCTTCACACACACACACATCCCCCCACCACCACCATAGTACTCTTAAAGAAGTCAGAAAATGGCAAGCATCGGTAAGGAAGCAGAGGAAGGCCAACCCCTGTGCGCTGCTGGTGGGAACGTAAAATGATACAATAGTTACGGGAAGTATCTGGGGTTCCTCAAAAAAATTAAAGACAGAATTGCCATATGATGCATCAAGGCCACTTATGAGTCTATATCTGAAAGAACCGAGGGTGGCAACGCGAACACAGATGGCACACCAAAGTTCAGAGCCGTGTTATTCACCATCGGCAAAATTCGGAAACAGCCCAAGAGTCCATCGACAGAAGAATGAATAAACAAAAACGTGGTCTATACATACGACGGACTATTATTCAGTCTTAAAAAGGAAAGAAATTCTGACACAGGCTACAAAATGGATGAGCCTTGAAAACATGATGATAAGTGAAGTCAGCCCATCATGAAATAAATACTGTCTGATTCCACTTCTGTGAGGTGCTGAGAGGAGTCCAACCCATAGAGACAGAGAGTAGAGGGGTGGTTACCAGGGGCTGGGGGAGGAAGGGGAAGAGTTCGTGTTTAAGGGGTATGAACTTTCACTGGGAAGATGAAAAAGGATGGTGGTGACTGCAGAGCAATGATGTGAATATAATTAATGCCACGAAATTAAACACTAAAAAAAAAAATTAAGATGATAAGCTTCATGTTATGTAAGTTTTCCATATTATAATAATGTTAAAATTTTAATTTAATTTTTTATAAAAAGCAGAGAGAGTGTTGGACCCGAAGCACTTGGAAGAATATTCCAAGAGGACAGAGATCTAGGAAGCAGAGGGGGGTTGCCTCTTGAGGAACAAAGAGCTGGAAGGCGAAGGCAGCTGTTCTTCAGGAAGGGCTGGGAAGGGTGAATTCAGCCTAGTCCAGAGGGAGGTGTGTGGCAGGACAAATCTCTACCCCTATTCATATGCATCCCTGCACAGCCTTCTGCTCGGGCCCTCAGCACATGACTCGGGCCCAGAAAAGGATGCAAAGAATTTTGGTCATAAATTGTTTCCAATTCTCAAATAAATCACACGTGCGCATACACAAACATGTCTTCACAACTGAGTGAAACCAGACTCATGTCCAAATACATCGACGGTATTCTCAAGCACCATTCACTATCAGGCGTCAGATCTTTGGCTGGAGAGTTGGGTGATCAGAACGTTAGATCAATGCCTGGCTCTCCACAGTTTCAATCTTGTCCAAAGGCTCTGCCTTGGGCACCTGGCATGTCTCCAGGACAGGCCATGATGCATTCATCTCCATAGCTCTGCTGCCTAGCCCAGTGCCTGACACACATCAAGTATAAAAAGAGTGTTCACTGAAGGAATGGGATTTCTCCTCAGCATCCTGATCATTTTAGGTGAGGAGACAAGTGACATTATTCCCACGCTAACGATGAAACCAAGGCAGAGAGAAGCACATGGTCCCCATCCTATGAGACCCAGGCTAGGACGAACTCAGCCACCCCCAAGCCCTCCAATTTCTCAGGAATCTTAAATCCATGCTCCTTCCTCAGAGCTTCTCGCAGCCAGGAACCTCTCGAGCTCTCCCCGGCCACCCCCCAGGTGTGTATGCGTTTTCTCTCCTTCCTGAGCCCCAAGCTGCCTTTTCTCTTCCTTCTGCTGGCTTCTAGGCCAGTAGTACCTGACGGCTCAGGAGTGGTCTCCCTCTCCTCCATCTTTTCCTCCTTGAAGGACTGAGGAAAACATCTGACCCGAGGGCCACCCTTGTGGTGTAGCAGAGATGCAGAGCAAGGGCTGCCCCTAGGTTAGGGGTCCTTAGAGACCCAAGTTCAATGTAGGACTCTAGTGCTGCCCAGATTCTTCTCCAGGACTCAGGTACATCAAAAGCCTGGGACAAAAGGGAGCGGGTGGGGAGATGCAGGAACATCTACTGTTGAAAACCCAAAACTAGAAGACAGAGGTCAACGTCACCTTCATTCTTCATCTCGGAATGGAGTTATGATTCAATGGAGCAGAAACCAGCACTACAGAAATGCTGTAAAACTCCATCATCTCCGCACCTTTGTCACCCTGTTTATGTGGGTCTCCTCAGACTATGTCCCCACAGTAATTAGGAGGGTTGGAACCGTTAAGACAATGAGAATCTACTGCTGGCCTGTGAAGACAGCACGGAAAGAAGAGCCTGGGATCTGTAAATACTGAGTTTTAGGGACAGGTTGCCCCGGAATTAAGTGGATAGTGGCAGCCAGAAAAGAAAGCTGTGGAGTCTAGTGGCTAACGGCAAAGATAGGGAGTCACGTGAGACCCAAGTTTGTACTCTGTGTGGCCACTTACAAGCCCTTTTGGTCTGGGCAACTTGGTTAACAGCTCGGAGACTCACGGACCTCTGAGCTGTTTCAAGGATTTTAAGACATTTACAAGCACATGGCATGGCCCAGCCTTATGTGAAGTTCCCAGTGAACTGTAGGTATCAGTATTGCTTCTATTGTTGAGGCTGTTATTAAAGTGGGCTGGGTCTTGGGGCCTGTAGCAATGAAGAAGAGGCATGGGGAAGCCCTAGCCTGAGAAGAGCCATCAGGCTTAGTACCCCGAAGGCCTCTGCAGGCACCTGTACAGAGACCCCACTCAGAGTCAGCCATTCATGAACCTCCACATTTCCACTGAAACACATGCAGCCCTCCAGCTTATCTCACTTGGTCATCAGTAAACCTTGGGTCAAGAAGACCAAGAACCAGGCATGGGCACATGGGTCTCCTCCTCCCTACTCTGCTAGGGAGCCCTGGGACTCTGGATAAATTCCTCACCCTCTGTGTGTTTACCTCATCAGTAAAATGAAGGAGTTTACCAAATGATCTCTAAGATCGTATATAATTTTTGGCACTCACTGATTCTAGAATTCAAATGTGGGTGGCAGAAGAGTTTATCATTTGGAACATGCTAGCAAAAGAAATAGGCTTCCTAGAGGGATGCTCAATGCCTCCATCCCACTCCTCAATTCCCTCCTTTATGCTAATAAATAATTGAATCTGAAAAACACCTGTCTAATAGGGCAGCCACTTACCTGGGTTCACCCCCACCCCTGAATCTCAACAAACACGGACCAGAATGGCCATAACTCCTTAACAGAGGGATATGTAGTGTCTGCCCTGCACAGCGCCCGGCCTCTGAACTACGCTGACTTAGCAAGCTGCTCCTCCTGCTCCTCTCTGCTGCACTCGGATGTTGCTGGAACCACAGTCACCTGCTCATTAGCTCTCCTTGCATGTCTGCTTCCTTCAGCAGCCTTCCTAGATTTATTTGGTTTTCCCAACCTGGGAAACAGGAGCTAACAACTCCCGAAAGAAAAGAACAGAGATGTGGAATCTTTGGGGTGACTTGGCAGCACCTTTCTCCTGGTCAGAGTTAGCAGGTGGAGAAAGTGATCAGGGCAAATGGGGCATCTGCTTTTGTCTGCTCTATGCACTCAGTCCTCCACTGAAGTGCCCTTTAATATAAAACACGCAGGGACTAAACATAGCTTTGCTGCTGGGTGGTCCCCTGGCAGCCTGCGACTGAGCCACTGTTTGCTGAGCATCACCGTTTGCCTTTTATAAAGAAAGGCAGTTTGCTTTATAAAACTAGGAGCTTAGGACTCCCACTCAGGATGGCAAATGCTTGGTTCAACTTCCCACTTAAGCTAAGGAGTTTGGGAGCCCCCCACACACTGACCCCAAATCATGCGCGGTCACACGACTGTGTAAAGGTGTCAGTGACAGGGGAAGGGAGAGTGGCTGCTGCTGCCATAGGTGAGGTCCAGGAAAGCAACTTACCCCACGACCACACATTCTGGGGCACACGCACACACACATATGAATGTGCACGTACAAACACATGCATGTGCCCGGTGGGACTTGCAGCCCACCACCTTCCTCTGTGCGGCCCACGGCCTTTGCCGCCGCCTTCCTTGTATCTCCTTGGAGCAAGTGCATGCCTTCTCCCACTGCTCAGACATAACCCTGCGAGCAGAGCCCCATCTGCTCCCACGCCGTAGCCCCCACCATGCTAGCACCAGGTAAGTGGTCGGGAATGTCTGGGTGTGTGGGCCCCACTGGGGCGGGCATGGTGGAGGCCTCAGACACATGAGATGCTCTCCCCACCTCGACAAGGCACCAGCCTCCCCTAGCTGCACATTCACCCACACGGACACGCACACGGACACCCACCCACACGCACGCTCTGGTAACATCTGCCGAGCCAGAGACCTTGCCCTTTCAGAGTCCACAACTAAATTTGGATGTGAAACCAACGCAGCCAAGTCAAGCAGGCGAGACTGGCCCAAAAGTTAATTCCAGTCAGCTTCACTTTCTAAAGCGTTCCGCTGGCCTTGGCCAGAGCATGTGGTTTCTTCAAGCTGTCAGCCCCTCCAGACTGCAGCTCCCCTCACTCCACTTGTCTGTGGCTCCCAGATTCCACTCCCGAGGGCAATGGCTTCAGGTGAAGGGAGGAGCCCAGGTGATACAAAGAACCAAAGGACGAAGAAGATGAGTTTTGGAATGAGACAGATCTCAGTTTGGGTCTCACCACTTCCCTTTTGAGCTGGGTGATCTTTGCTAAGGGAGCCTAACCTCTTTGGTGGTCAGGTTGCTTATGGGTGAAACAGGAATAATCTCACAAGGAGAAATGGGACCTGTTAACACCAGTACGTGCTTACTGGTGGTTGACTATTTCAAGCCAGCGCTGTCTCTTGAGTTGGCAGTGCTAAAGGGTGGTGTGAGACACGAGGAGTTGCACGCTCCTTCCCCGGCACCGGGAGGACGCCGGTTCTCCAGCCCTTCCCCCAGCCCACTCCAGAGCACAGCAGGACCACCTGTCCTAAAGAGAACCAACAACACCTAGTGATGTCTTGCCCTCACTGCCACAGCCAGAGTTGGCAAGACTCTCTCCCACTTCCCTGAACACAACAGCCCAGGCCAGTCACCACGCAGCTGGGGTTACACAACATCCGAGCCTTTGGGAGCCATGGCTTCCATCTGGCTGGCAGCTTACAAATATTTGACCTTATCAGGCTTGAACTGGAAAAGAAGGATAATTGAAGTTTCATATGAAATTACTGTGCAAGTTATGTGTGGCCCAGTCAAGCTTCCTGGGCATGTAAGAGTTCCACCTGTTGGTGCCAGGGATCTGTTGTGTGTGGGCTGGAGAAAGGAGGCTGGCCACAAAGCAGAGCCCCTGTGCCTTTCGCTTCTGCTTGCCCTGTTCTCCCTACATTGGCACCCAGCAGCCATTTTCACAAAGCTTGACATAGCTGTCCTCTTCTACCTCTTCAGGCCTGCCCCAGGCTTTTGCTGAGCCAGCGGGAGAAAGCCACGTGAGGAGACAAAAGGAGAGCAGGGGTGAGACAGGGGAGCAAGCTCGGAGGGCCCTCGAGACCTTCTGGTCCCAGCCTCTCCACTCAGAGGTACGGACTCTCAGGACCTGAGAAAGCAAGCCACGTGCCCTAGCTTCCACAGCCAGGTCAAGGTCAAGCCAAAACTTGAGCCCCAGCCTCCAGATTCCTACACCCTATTTCTACTAACCCAAGTCAAGGCTGAAGCTCTTCTAATGAGAAACTGGCCTGTCGAAACTGCTCTAGCCACTGCCCTTAACGTGGCCGTGGCCATGGCCAGGGCACTGTCTCTCCCCCTCCCCCAAGATATCCACGTCCTAATCCTTGGAAACTGAATATGTTACCTTATATAGCCAAAGAAAGGTTGCAGGTGTGATTGAACTGATTGTGAGTTGGGGAGATTATCTAGGATTACCCAGGTGGGCCTGATATAATCACAAGAGTCCTTACACGAGAGGCAGGAGAGGAGAAAGGAGAAGATGCTACACAGCTGGCTCTGAGGATGGAGGAAGGGGTCTCCCTCAGCCGGAAGAGGCAAGGAAGCAGAGTCTTCCCCTAGAGCCTACAGAAGGAATACAGTACAACAGGCCCACTTTCGACCTTTGACCTCCAGGACTGTGTTCTTTAAGCCCCTGAGCATGTGATCATTTGTTACAGCAGCCATAGAAAACTCATACCCTTTAGCACCTCATGTTCGTAAAATCATCCCAAGTTGAATGCAGCAGGGAGAGGGCAGAGTTAAGCTGTCTGGGGGGGCGATGAGCCAGCTGTGCTCCTGGGACGCCTCGAGGGCAATGTCCTTGCTGCCCTCAGCCTGCCAGGCCCTCAGGGACAGACCAGAGCCAGACATCCAGAGGCGTGGTATGAGTAGAACAGAAACAAAAGTTTCTAGGAGTAGACACTAAGAAAATGGGTAAAGGACTTGCAGAGACTCTTCTCCAAAGAAGATATATACAAATGACCAACACGTATTTGAAAAGATGCTCAATTAATAACCAAAGAAAGGCAAGTCAAAACCACAATGAGATATCACCTCACATCCACGAGGAAAGCTACTGCCAAACCAACAGCAGCAACGACAACAGGAAATAATAAGTGTTGGCGAGGATGTGGAGAAACTGGAAGCCTTTGCCCTCATGGTGATCACACAAGCTGGTGAGCTACTGTGAGAAACAACATGCAGCTTCCTCAAAAAGTTAAAAATAGAATCACCATAGGATCCAGCAATTCCGCTTCTGGGTATATACCCAAAGGAACTGAAATCAGGTCTGGAAGAAATATTTGTACCCCCATGTTGGTAGCAGGGTTAGTCACAAGAGCCAAGAGGTGGGAGCTACACAAATGTCCACAGACGGATGGATGGAAAGGCCAAATGAGATATATCCATGAAATGGAATCTTAATCAGCCATAAAAAGGAAGAAAACCCTGTCATAGGCTCCAACACAAAAGAACCTTGAACACATTATGCTAAGTGAAATAAGCTAGTTACAAAAAGACAAATACCACATGATACTGATATAAGGTATTGAAAATAGTCAAATTCATAAAACAAAGTAGAATGGTGGTTGCTGGGGGCTGGCAGAAAAGGAATTATTCAAAGTGTATAGAGTTTCCATTTTTCAAGACGAAAAGTTCCGAAGATGTACTTCCACAAAAATGTGGATATACTTAAAACGACTGAGTTGTTTACTTAAAAGTGGTTAAGATAGTAAATTTTATGTTATGTGTTTTTACCACCATAAAACATATTAAAAAATAACAAAAAGGGTCTGAGTGTATAACACACACCAGTCGAGCCCAGCTGGGGCCCCAAGGCCTCTTAAGCCCAGCATGTATGAGAGTTCCCATTATTTGCACCTTGATTCCTGCCCTCACTTGGGTGCTTGTCTCCTCAAGCAGATCATGAGCTCACTGAAGACAGGAGTCAAGTCTCACTACTCCAAGTCCCTCCCACAGCACCCAGCACAGTGCTTTCCACATAAGAGGTGCTCAAGGAATATTTCTTGAGTTTAATTTTTCATGAGTATGACCTTAGCTCCTCCAAATAAATCCTATTCTCCCAAAGTGGTGCCTATTCTCCTGCCAGCCTCCCCAGGGTCAGGGATGTTAGACCAAGTACCAAGGAGACAGGGAAGAATGGATCGGGGCTTTCAGAGGAGGCCCCGGACTGTAAGTGAACAAGTGTGGTTATTCTCTAAATGCTCATACGATATCATTTCTCCATACCCTGTCCCAGTCTTCCTCATGGGGCATTAAACAGATAAATTACCAAGAACACAAAATCAGAGGAAAAAACAGAATAATTCACTGGGAACAGGGATCAACTTCAATTTGGTTAGACTATGAAGGACAAAAATCTGAGAGCTCCACAGACCATACCAGAAGTCAGAATACAGGTCTGGAAGCCCTCCTTTACCAATTTAGCATCTCTTTGATTGGTTTAAGAATATCAGTGGAGTGCAAGCCTCACGCAGTGGTGTCCTCTGATACTCCCTCGATGCTGTGATTACATATAATAACCACTTCAACTAAATTCTATCAACGGAATTGTCCATTACTGTGTGTTCATGGTCATCTTCTGACATAACTCAAGACAGCATGAAAACAGTGGAAAGGGCCTTCTCCTTTTCTCCGTAAACTTAAAGTCAGCTCTGGGACCCTAGAAATGTTAGAGGAGGGACCTATTCAGGTAATAAGGGAAAAAATAAGATAAGGGTAACTTCTGGAAATTCTTGCTTAAAAGTAATACTTACAGAGCATTTATTATATGGGCCAGATCCTGTTCTTACAATTTTACATATATTAATTTGTTTAATCCTCTTAGTGTATCCAGAGGTAAGCATATTGCTATGCCCACTTTATAGATGAGAAGACTGAGGCACAGGGAACTAATTTGTACAAAGCTACCAGTTCAAATCAAGCAACCTGGCTGCACAGTGTGATCATAACCTCTACAGTTGTGTCCCTGGCCTGAGTTTCACTTTCAGCTTCTTCTCCCTCTTCCCTAACCCTCAGCCCCAAGAGGGATACCACTTCAGGCCTCACTGGGAGAGGCTCACAAGTTTAAGGAGCTATTCCTAAGAAGTACTATTTGCAAATAACAACACATGTCCCAAGGCATGAACCAAAGAATGAAAATGAAGAGTACTATACCTAACACCAGTATAATTGCATAGGATATTTTACTTACATATTCTAAAAGATGTGAGAAACATGAATTACTTCTCATACAAACTTCTTGAACATTCACTCCATCCTATTCCCACTTACTAGATAAGCAAACCATCTAAAGAATGCCCAAGTTGGTAACCTGCAGAGTGACTGGATGATAAAATAAGTAATGGAATTCAGGCATCATAGTACTTGAAACCTTACAAGACAAAACCCCCTTCCACTTATGAAATCATTGGGAAATATTACCCAGAGACAAATACTTTAACTATGAGCATCTCTCAAAAGACAGATGAGCCAAAAAAGCATGACACCCAGCTTATTTTTTCTGGATTTACAAAATAAGAAAAGATTTTGAGCTTGCTCAACCACGTCCCGCCACCCAGCAGGTCGCTGACGAGACACCTGAGATGGTGTCTCCCACTCACAGTGTTTTCCAGGAAAGCATATGACTTAAGCTCTCAGGAACCTATCCCCAGCTCCCCAAATTCTGGAATTCATGAACTCTTTCTTTGTCTATTACTTAAAAATCTCTAACTAAAATGTGAGATGCTTTATTCTTTTTCAGAGTAACAAAAGAACATCTACTCTTGTATCGCATTTAAAATAATTTTTAAACCAACTTTTTATAAATACGTGAAGATTGCCCCTTCCCTTCAGGCTTGTCTCCTTCGAGTCATATAGCACTGATTCTCTTGGCTTCCCAAAGCTGTATTTTCCAATGTCTTGCTTATTTTATGGCTCTCATTGCAACTGTCTACATTCTCTAATTGTCTCTAAAAATAGAGTTCCAATCCATAACCAGTACTCATAGGAAGGACTTCAAAGCACTGGACATATTTAAAAGACTCTCCTCTCTTGGACCAAGGTGGGCTGTCATCCAAAGAACACACATGGTGATGGCAAGCAGGTACCAAGGATCAGATGGTCCAGTCTCAGACACAGGAGCCAGACAAGGAAGGTTGCTAGGAAACCAGAGAGATGGGGTATCAAGTCTAGCCAAATCAGCAAGAACGTGGAATCAGCCAACAACTGACCAGAGAGCTTGAGAAAAGGGGAAGAAAAAGAGCAAAACACAAAAACCTAGGTTGAGAGACAGAAGATCCAAAGGCTTGGAGGCAAAGCTCTGGCTAAGAAGAGATCTGGAATGCAACATGGGAGCCCACGAGGTCAGAACCAAAGACTGAGTGGTAATGCTCACTAACATCAGTGTTCTCTTTTTCGTCCTGGGGCCTCAGGTAACCCACAGTCTCGAGCCTCACTGATAGCTGGACATGGCCTTGTGGCTGAGTTCTGGCTAATGAGATGTGAACCAAAGTGACTGGTACCACCTCCGGTCCTGGCCTGGGAAAAACTCTCACACACAGTCTCTCTTGGTTCACAATCTGCAAACCTCTGTCTTTATACAGCAGCTGAATGGAGAGGTCTCTGAAGACCTAAGAGAGGGCAGAGCCACAAGGTGAAAGTGAACCACCCTTTCAAAGGCCACTCGATAAGGAATCCCACATCATGACAAAACAAAAAAATAAACTTTGTGTCAAGCCCATGAGATTTGGGGGTTAGTTGTTATAGACAGTGAATAGCCTTCCCTTAAGAATACAGGGTCAGAGAAACAAACATGCAACTAAGGAGTAAAAAATGGAGTTTCACATGCCTAGAGGGGATTATAAATCAAATGATTTGAAACACCTATAAAGAAAAAACCTAATCGATGTCAAAGTACCTTTGTAATCGGATTACAAGGCCAGTGAATCAAAGAGACAGCACAGACACAAAATCAGAATATTGCTGAGCAGGGAAATTAATAGTCACATGGTCCAGAACAAAGTGGTAACGATTAGGCAAGCCATCTACTTGTTCATACCTGTTATGTCCCCATGGCTCCAATGGGTAAGGGGGTATGGTCATTGCCCAGACGGGCCCCCAGACAGGTGGAAAAGGCAGGCACGTGGTTACTCTCCCATGTGACAAGGTGTTTAATGGGTATGCCTGGAGTGTGACGGCAGCTCAGTAAAATGACCCCTAACTCAGTCTGGAGCTGTCAGGGAAGGAATCTCAAAGGAGGCAATGGAGGCAATGCTTGACCCCAGCTCTAAAGAAGGACAGAAGTCAGTTGACTAGAGAGGGTGAAAGGGTAATCCTGCTAAGGGGAACAGCATGTGCAAAGCACAAAGGAGTAAACTGCATTTGGGAACCATGGGCAGATGGTACATCTAAAGTGTAGGGGTAGAGGGGAGCAGTAAGAGATCTGCTGGTAAGGCAAGTAAAGGCTAGACTATGAAGGACCAGCCATCATTCCCAGTCAACAGGGAGCCAACAACGTGCTCCAGGCAATACAATGACATCATCTGATTTGTGCTTCTGCTTTCTGGTGACAGAGCAGAAGATGCACTAAAAGAAGTAAAACTAGGAATAGAGAATCGACTCAGAAGGCTCTTACAATCACATAGGCAAGATAGATCAGAGCCTGGGAAGTGGATTATGAAATATTAAAGAAGGAGAATCTCTAAGAGACCAGTTACTGAACTAGCTGTGCTGTCAGAGGAAAACAGACATTGAGAAGCACACCCTGGTATCTGGCTTAACCAACAGGATGGTGCCACCACTGAAATAGAGATCACGGAAAGAGAGAAAGGTTTTAGGAGGCATAGAAGTGATGAATTGATTTTGAAAAGCTCAACCCATTCTGGAGACATTCAGTTGAAAATTTAAAATGTGAACTGAGACAGATATGCAGGCTGAAAAGGTAGATTTGAAAATCATAATCATACCAATGGTAGGTTCAGTAATGGGCATACTAGACATTGCCTAAAGAAAGATAAACGGAAGAGTGAGAAGCAGAATTCACATCACCAGTGTGGATAACCCATTTAGGTGATCAGTAATTAGCTGATACAGAGGTGCATTCAGGCTTGATGCATTCATAGATGCACTGATTCTATGTACAGATGTTTAGAGCATTGATTCACAGATGCATTTAAACTTGGAAGGTCTCTACTGATGTGACCCAGGGCTCTGTCTTTGGCTCTAGCTTTTTAAACACTGAATTAAGAACTTGGCTGAAGACAAATTTGTCAAATGTGCTGCTGACACAAATCTGGGAGGAATAGCTAGTAAGTTGGAAGGTTGACTCAGGATTCAAATGACCTCAATATGCTGCAAACCATGGTCCAAACTGACAAGATGAAATATAATAGGCATGAATGTAAAGTACTGCATTTAGATGAAAAAATGTCACTGCCCGAACATAAGGTAGGAGGAACCCTGGCTTATCAGCAATTTATATGACCAGGACCCTAGGGGTTTAGTAGACTGCAACTCAGTGTGAGTCAACGGCACAGCACAGCTGCCAAAAAGGCCAAGTGCAATCTTTACTTTATCTTAATCTGCACTCAGGGCCCAGAATAAGGGAAGCAGCTGGCCGAGCACTCATCACAAATCCACCCACTGCTGAAGACTGTGTCCCTTTGAGCAACAGACTCCAAGAGGGACAGTAGCAAGGTGGAGGGTGACCAGAAGAGGGTGAAGAGTGAAGAACTAAGCCACAGACAACTGGGTAAAGGAAGTGAGGACAAGAGAGCTGGAAAACATGCTTAGAGGGAGCACGGTGACTTGCTACAAAACTCCAGAGGGCTAAAGAATATGACGTAAGTGCATTTCCTTTGCTCCAGGTGGAAGAAGAAGAATGGGCAGAAGTTAGAGGATGGCACATTTCAACTTTTTCAAAAGATAAATGCTCTCCAAAACCAGAATAGTGGGGCACCTGGATGGCTCCATTGGTTAAGTGTCTGCCTTTGGCTCAGGTCATGATCTCTGGGTCCTGGGATCGAGTCCTGCACCAGGATCCCCGCTCAGCGGGGAGCCTGCTTATCCCTCTCCCTCTGCCATCCCCCATGCTTGTGTTCTCTCTCTCATTCTCTCTCAAATAAATAAATGAAATCTTTGAGGGATGGTTGCTTTGTAAAGCTAGTGAGGTCCCTTCCCTAGAATTATCAAAGCAGAAATCAGACTACCTGTTAGGAACACTGGAAAGTCTTCGGCATTGGGTAGGAGTTTGGGCTGGAGCCAGGCCCCCAATCTTCTGAATTTCAAGGACCAGTACCATCTCTTTTTAATTTGCCATGTGAGAAATTTTTCAAAAATCAACTACCATCACTTCACAAAAACGAAGACATTTAACACCCAAGAGCAAGGAAGATGTATCATCAGCATAAAGAGCAATCCTCTATAGCAAGTAAAGTTCACTTTCTGAAAAAAAATACCTAATTTTTCTAACTCTGTCAGGGCCAGAAGAAACGTTAACCAAGATTCCTACGGTCTCATTCACTTGTACTTCCAGTGCGTGGCCTTTAGCAGGCACTCAGTAAATACTTGCTCAATGAATGACCCAACTGAATGCATGCATTTAATATATAAAGCCCTGGTTTCCACAGAGTCCAAAAGCTTCTCTGCCCCATCATTAAGCAATACGTATCTATAGCTCCTATCATTCCTGGTGTAGAAACACGCTACAGCAAGGGCCACTAACTCCCCACAATCCATTCTCCACGCACTGAGAGTCACAATGCCTTGTCTTTGCGTAGTGTTTTAAGATTTAACAAGCATCTCCTCGTGCTATCATCTCACTCAGTCCTTTTTACAACACAGAGATCAGTACCCTGAATTTCCAGCTGGAGAAACAGAGGAATGAAGGCTTTCCCCAAGCCACATCCAAGATGGTTGAGTCAGAATGTGAACAGAGTTCCTCCAGTTGCAAAGTGGATGCTGTTCCCACCTGCCCCAAGTTTCTCCCTACAAAAGGGAGAACCTGGTCCTCTGGCCTCTTTGGGAAAAATTGAAATGCTTTGTTTTAGCTATAAAACCACAGACTACAGGCTTCTACTACACAGGTGGCCCTGGTACTGCTGGGATCTATAACCAGGACTTACTTGGGGAGAAGCAGGGAGAAGGAGGAGCACACAGCTTCTACCAGCATCAAACCAAGACCCTTTGTCTGCCTTCAAGACACCATCTGTGCACCAGGCCTGCTCCCTCGGGCCCTCTGAGGTAGATTCGATCTCATATCCACCCAAATGCAAGAAAAACAAATACATAAATAAACCTCCAAAAGATGATGAGGATGTGTAAGAAGCTAGTAATGGGAACCTAAATTTCGAACTCTGTTTTCATTCTGTGAGCAAGCCAGCTCACGTGGATAACCTGATGAGTTCTTTCAGCTTGAAAGGAACTGCCAATGCAGGAAACCAAAAGCACGATCCACGATGAAAATCAAAGACAAACAACCACCACCAAAACAAAACAAAAACTATGTTCACAGACTTCACCAGTTAATTTGGTATGTGTCTGCGTATGTGTGTGTTTGTGTGTGTGTGTGGAGAGAGAGAGAGATAGGGGGCAGGGGAGATCTCATGGAGACTTGAGAAGATATAGCATTTTTATTTAAGATATAGGAAACTGAATGAAGACTCTTTTTTTTTTTAATCTTATGTATTTATCTGACAGAGCGGGAGAGAGCACAAGCAGGCAGAGTAGCAGACAGAGGAAGAGGAGGAAGAAGCAGGCTCCCCGCTGAGTGGGGAGTCCAATGAGGGGCTCGATCCCAGGACCCTGGGATCATACCTGAGCCAAAGGCAGTCACCTAACCTACTGAGCCACCTGGGCCCCCCTGAATGGAGACTTCTTGAGTGTGGATTATCTTGGCACCTCTTCTCCAAGGTGTGGCCAGAACAGAGTACAATGTAGCTTAGTAACCATAGGTGCTAGTTTCCTCACTGACAATTCCTTGGGTGGAGAAATCCAGGCTCCATGCCCCACAGTCCAGAATGCAGTGGAGCACCTCAGGAGGGCAAGGTCAAGGTCCTGCAGCGGCAGCAGTGGGCATCCTGAACAGATGGTAAAGGCAGGTGTCTACAGGAGGGAGGGGAGAAGGGACACGCTCTAAATGCTGTGATCATTACTGCATTCCCTAGCAACACGGGGCTGGCAATGTTGTCTAAGTACCACATAAAAACTTGTGAAATCAAAAAGCAGACATCCAGGAGACTGCTCACCTGTGCGACACGTGGTAAAAACACAGCCAGGGCATCAGGAATGAGTGGGGCATGTCACACGGGAGACCAAAGAATGTCTGAGAGAGGGAACAAGTGGGGCATCGGTTTACAGGAAGTGCAGAGCCCATGTCCGACTGGTCCTGAAAGTTATTTACCCCCAGAAACAAACAGCAAGGGGCAGAGTCCTGGAGAGAAGCCAAGACTATGGGGTAAGGCAGAGTGGGGTTTGAACTACGGTTATATCACTTTTCTACTATCAGGATGGAAGCCGACTGCTGCTTGACTGCATTTTGACCTCAGCTGGGTTTGGCTCACCCACACTACTGAACACATACTACTGTGTCCATTATACTGAGCGATGAGAGTACAAAGGTAAATAGATCCCCTTTTCTTGGCTCCCCAAATGGCAACATTATCTTTTCCATATGGTCACTGTGAGACTAGCTAAAATCATATAAATGACAGATCATGGCACGCGATAAGAATTGACTATCCATTAGTTGTTATTCTGGTGTTAATGATGGGTATCTGAAGGTCAGTGTCTGGATAGTTCTCTCTCTCTCTCTCTCTCTCTTTTTTTTTTTGAAACGGGAAATATTTTGAAGAACATTTCATTATTTCTCTGAAAAATACCAAGACCTCAAAATGCATTAAATTCTGATCTTTGCACCCACCCCATCTATCACTTATTAGAACCTTATTATTGTTTAATGTTCAAAACAACCTTATTTTCAAATCATCTTAAATCTTAGTCTTCTTAAAAAAAAAAAAAAAGAAGGAGAAGAAAATAAGAAGAAGGGTAAGAAGAAAACAAGGCTTCCTTATTGAACGTGTGGCTTAGTAGCTCTTTCTGCAAGGATCACTTTAGAGGTGCACGCTGTCAGTCTCTGTATGTACAATGCATTTCCATCCTAACTCTTTACTGAAAATCTTACTTTGTGCAGAATTCTAGTTTGAAAGTCACTGAGCACTCTGAAGATATTATTCCATTGTCTCCTGGCCTCTGTTGTAGCTTGATGAGGAATGCTGTTTGTAGATAATGTCTTTTGTCCCCACTTGCTTTGAAGATTTTCTCATTTTCTTTGACATACCAGCAGTTTTCTCCATTGAGTGTCTAGATGTAGATGTATTTTTAATTACCCTACTCAATACTCAGCGTGCTCCTACAATGTAAAAATCAATATCTCTCTTAAATTTTGGAATGTTCTTGGCATTATCTTCTGAAACAATGTCTTCTCACCATTCTCTCTATTGTCTCCTAGAACTCCATCAAGGCATATATTGAGCCTTTCATCCTGTCTTCGGGTTCTTTCATCGCTTTCCACAGATTCCACAGATTTCATCCTGTCTTCGGGTTCTTTCATCGCTTTCCACAGATTCCGTTCTTTTTCTCCTAGTGCCAAAGCCTGGGCAGCTGCCCATTGCAGATTTTTACTTTCTGCAAGATCTGACCCAATGTCACACCCATTCATTAAGGTCCTTTATTTCAAATATACTGAACCCTGTTTTCAAAACTTCTCTTTTCTCTTGGAGCACGATTCTTTCTGCAGTTTCTCTTTCTTCTTTGATCTTTTTAATTATTTTAAATGAATGTATTTTATTACCTCCTGAAAGTGTCCTGTTATACTTTCACTCTTGGGGCGCTAACTTTGCTGCCTGTTGGGTCTGCTGGCTCTAACTCATGGACGTTTCCATTGTTATGAAGTCTACATCTCTTATTGTGAGCTCACCTTCAGCCAGGATTGCTTATGTTACAAAACTGTTAGGGGCCCTAAGCTGTAGAAGTGTGCTTCCGAGTTGTTTGTGTTTATTGCCAAAGGGCCATTATGAGTATCAATTATCCTAGAGATGGGGTTTGTTTGGTTTTTTTATTGTAGCAAAAGACATCTACCTTCAGCATTTTTAGGTGTACAGTAATGTTAACCGCAGATCTCTAGAACTTTTTCAGTTTGTAGAACTTAAGTTCCACACCCAATGAACAATTCCCCTTCCCCCCTCCCCTCAGCCCCTGGAAACCACCATTCTACTTTCTGTTTCTGAGTTTGGCTAGTTTAGATGCCACATACATGTAGTGTCTTTTCATGCCTGGCTTATTTCACTTAGTATAATGTCCTTAAGGTTCATCTGTGTTGTGATATATGGCAGGATTTTCTGCTTCTTTAAGGCCATCATAACAAATCACATCAGTGTGGGGGGTGTAAACAACAGATTTATTAGCTCACAGATCTGGAGGCTGAAGTCCAAGATCAAGGTGTCAGCCTGACTGGCTTCTGGTGAGAACCTCTTTCCTGGCTTGTGGATGATCGCCCTCTTACTGTGTCCTCACATGGCAGAGAGAGAGCTCACTTGCTCTACTGTCTTTTCTTATCAGGGCACTAACCCTTTCATGAGGGGTCCACCCTCCTGACCACATCTAAACCAGATTATCTCCCAGACAGCCCATCTCCACACACTTAAGGGCTTCAGGGTATGTGGGGGATACAATTTAGTCCATAGTCATTTGTATATACTGTATTTTCTTAATCCATCAATATCCAAGATATCATTTTTTGATAAATTTTTTATCCTAAAATTCCTATAATAGGCAAGGAGTATAAATTCAGACCCTCCCACCTCTGAGTGGTACAGGTGTAGAGTCCCTCTTTCTCACAGGTGGTACAGAGTAAGCCCCAGGACAGACAGTAGCCTTCCTTGATGTTTACCCTAGGACAGTAAACAGAATTTTGCTCATCTCACTTTCTTGAACAGAAAGTTCTTAAAGGGTCTGGGCTTTATACAAGGGCTCCACTCCAGCCCCCTGAAACCTCACATGCCTGAGGCCAGACCCTCATCTTCCACCCTCACAGTCTATACTGTTATCCAGATTCAAACTTCCTTTTTTTTTTTTTAAAGATTTTATTTATTTGACAGAGACAGAGAAGAAGCAAGGGGAACAGGAAGAAGCAAGGGGAGCAGAGGAAGAAGCAGGCTTCCTGCTGAGCAGAGAAACCGATACAGGGCTCGATCCCAAGACCCTGCAATCATGACCTGAGCTGAAGGCAGACGCTTAATCAACTGAGTCACCCAGGCACCCCCAGATCCAAATTTCTGTGGGTCACAATGCCTTAGCTATTTTGAACCTATTCTTTCTTTTGTGCAGTTAAAATATGCATTTCTATGATACAGGACTGTTTTGAGACTTGAGTCACACAATTCACATGAAGCTCCTAGATAGGCTTAGCATACACAAGATATTCAATAAGTCATTGCTACTTTTATTTCCAAACCCAACTCAGCCCAGTCCAGCAAAACCACTCCCCTTCCTCTTTAAAATACAATAAAAAATTAAAAGATGTAACATATAATATTATCTACCTTGGACTGCCCACAGTATCTCCCCTTCCTTCTGAAAGAGACAGGAGAAGAAAACACGAAACACAAGAGATAACAAACATCAGCTACAAAGTCGGAACACCAGTATCATTTCTGTATATGAGATAGCTCCAATATGAAACACTTGCCTAGACAGTTAGCTAATGTATGAATTCAAACAAAATGTATGAAACCCTCAACCGAACACACACACATACATAGTCACATACACACATACACACATACTAGATGTATCTAAGTCAAATTTTCCAGTTGATCATAAAGACACACATCTTAAGTGTCATTCACCCCTCAAGTGGGAAACAAGTTCATATAATATCAAACATCAGTCAGCCTTGTTGCTAAACATGAAACTCCAGCTACTTCACAACACAATTGCTTATCCTAGCTTAGAATCTTTTCCAGGCTGGGACAGTTTGTCTTGCCCTCATCAGTACTTCTGTCTGTTTTGCTGGGTTGCATGGGTGGTTGGTTCATGATTCCCCTTTCAGTGGAATGTACTATAGCGCAAAATCCCATGTCCTTCAAATGTGGTGGCTGCGTGTACCAAGAGCAGGAGGTTTCCTGGGCCTTCCTCATAGGTGGCCCACATATGAAGTCTCATTATATAAAGCAAGAGCTCATTTTAATCAAGTCATCTTACAAAAATCAGCAACAGTCCCAATACTGGTATAGTTGACCCTAGAATAAATGGGAGTCAAACTTGGAAGAAAAACCAGGGCAAATAATTTCATGACTGCAGAACATAGGGTGGTAAAAATGTAATCTCTGTTGTTCTTTCCTACCCCTTGGAAAACTGCTCTAATAAACGAAAATAAATTGGAAAGACACAAGAAGAGAAGAGAGGAGAGGAGACGAGGAGAGGAGAGAAGGTGAGAAGGAATTTAAGAGAGGGGAAGGGAAGGGAGGGGAGGAAGAGGAGACGGGGTGCAGGGGAGGGAGAAAATAAATGTGGTTAATCCCCAAAAGCAGCAGAATCCACGTGAGCTATGTGTGCCTACACCTTTATTTATTGTGTCCTCTTGGAATGTATTCAAAGCAAGAACATTAAGCATGTGTAATATCCAGAACTGAAAACAGCGCCCCTTGACACAGCTCTGCACATTTCTGCCCTAAATTAGTGAATCGGAAGGTTACACATGCGGCTGGCTTGGGGAGAGAAAGTTAAGAGTTCCACAATGTGTACGCGTGCCGGGCAAAGGCTGGGTCTAAGGCAAACTGGTGCGATGAGATGTTTTTCTAGTCAGGAGAGGCAGAGCCAGGCCAGGCTTGTTTTACTGCAGCGCAGACAGTGACAATTCCAAACCGATAAAGAAAGACCCTAAAATAGGCCTCTGTATCAGGCTGCCCTGCATCCCTGGGAAAGAGCCATTGTGTCAACTGGATGTCAACCCGAGCATTTTCTTACTGACCCACCTCCCTGACTTTTATCTCCAAGCATGCAGATAAACACAGACGACTGTCCCTGGAGATTCTTTCTAAATATACCAACCCCTGTTTATACCACAGTGGACTCCCTGCCTGGTCGTGTTCCGTGGGTACAGACAGACTCTCAAGCCCGGGGCACAAACCAGGACTCGCGCACCCTGGCTTTGCTCTCCTAAATCCGAGGTGTGGGCAAGGCCCCTGGCTGACACGGCTTGCAACACAATTCCTGCTCCTGCTGTGGGAGGTCTGAGCAGATCCCAGGGCTCCGTCTGCCAGCATACAGGCTGCTCTTTGAGCTACCAAGTGAAGTCTCAAAAACCCAACAATAAACCAGCCAAATTAGAAAAGAAACATGATGATCATGGCAGGACCTTTGAAGACCAAAGGGCTCACAAAACAGGCCTGCCCAGGTTCAAATTCCAGCTCCACGGCTTACCAGCTGTTCGACCTTAGGTAAACGACTTAGGCTCTTGAGACATCGGTTTTCTTTTCTGCTAAACGGGGATAACAGGAGTCCCTACCTCATAAATGGGAAGTGAGGATGAAATGAGGTGGTGCAATGCCCCCAGCAAAGTGCCCACTGGGAGCCATGAGCAAGGGCAGAGGGAGGCCGCCTGTACCCACTGAGTGCAAACGCTCCAGGAGGAAGGTTCTGGTAAACAATAGCTTATTATTCTTCAGAAGGGCCTCCTTACCATGCCTTGCAATCATCAAAGTCCCTGGTTGCAGAAACAATCTAAACAGAGGTCTGAGTGAGGGAAAGCGGGGGCGAGAAGATGTTGGCTGTCATGACGCTAAACTGTTTATAACTGAAGGAATGCATTAAGACACTCCCGCTCAGAGAGCTGATTTATGTTAAGTAAATGGCCCCACATCCCTTGGATGTCTCCACTTGAGCTCTCTCTGCTGCCTGGCCATTTAAATGCATGACTTGATCCGGGTCCCCACTTGGGTGTTGGCAGGTTGAAAGGCACTTCCAAAGCCAACAAGCTCTAGAAAGCCAAATATGGCCACGCTCAGACCACTCTAGGTAGACTACAGGGAGGCCCCCCAAGGGTGCCAGAAGACGGTGAGGGGTGACTCAGACAGCAGCAGCTGACAACTTCAGGGTACAAATGGCTACAGGCTATTTTCATTTCCAAACAAAATTTTCCATCCTATAAACCCCAAAGTATTTTACCAAAGCAGTGGTGTCTAGTTCATCAGCCTACTACTGACAGGACAACCTCTTTAGCAGGAAATAGATGCTATTTTGAGTCACTGCCCCAGCATACAGTCTCCTGTCCCTGAGAGAGGGTATCCACAATAATCAGCTGGGTATAATCTCCTAGTGGGGGAGGGGAGGGGTCACAGAAATTTTATGGTCTGAGCAAAGGGGGCCAGGGATCAAGGACAACCCCTCAACTGTTCGTGGCCACCTTTGGCAAGCCAGATCATCTCTGAGCACCAGTTTCCCAGTCTATGCACTAGAAACAAATCTGTCACAGGAATCAAGTGAGAATAAAATGAAATAATGTGTGTAAAAATGCTTTGAAAAATATTTAGAAAGACAGTATAATAAAAACCATAGAATACTATCTAGTGACTCCTCCAGGAAAGTTAAACCAGAAATTAGAAGCTCTCACATTTAATTCACCTTTCAAAATTTGTCTATGATTTACCAACCTACCTGAATAAAAAATGAAAAACAGAGTTTATAAAATGGGTAACTTTTTTCTTCATTATACCAAACATGTATTTCAAGGGATTTTTTTGTCATTGTTGTTGAACTTTTTGTTTGGCAAAAGTGACTGCATCAGCTGGCTATTAAAATACAACCTAAGCATCTGTCCATCTCTACGAGGAACAGCCAAAACAGCAGGTGTGCTGTACGCATTCCCTCCATGCTAAGGCGGTGGCAGACATCACAAATCAATCGTTGCACTCTTTTCCCCCCAGCTTGGGCAACAGTTAGACTCCTCTTTAACACACGGCAGTCCAGCCCAAACCGTAACCAGTCCTGAACAGGGAAAGGACCTGAAATCTATTTGTCTTCATACCTATATCCTTTACCTGATTTAATCTGAAACCATAGGCTCAGTAAAATCACCTATATGATGACTTTAGTCTTAACTAATTCCTCCTGAACTTAATTGGCTGATGTCTAGAATTCCTGCAAAAGAGACAAAATCTTTCACTTCTCCCAATTAGACAAAAGGCTGGACAGCAAATACATCAAAAAGGATATAAAAATGACTTAAATGTATAGAGAAATAGAAACAATTGATTCCAGTCTCCCTCTGAGCAGGTCCTTGTGGCCCTGTTCTTTCTGGAACAGCTCTTCACTGCATCTTTGAAGAAACCACTCTCCTCCCACCCTCTGGTTGAAGCTGGCCTCCAGGGACAGCAGAGCTCACCCAAGACACACCCACAAGGGCCAGGATGAACGTGGACCGTGCCACACCACTCTGCCGGGTACCCAAACCCTTCTCTAAGCGTGTTTTGCAGAGCGAAAGAGAAGTAGAAAGCAAAGAGCTCTGGATCCTAAGGGATGTGCAATGGAAAGAGCAAAGAAAGGGGAGACAGCAACCAGAGATAAACCTCCATGACACAGAGGTCACACCTAAACTGCCATAAAATCATCTTTCATACTATGTTTTGCCTCTTTATACCAGAAGTTGCTCAACTCCTGGACTAGGCTTTTGTTTTATTTTGTTTCAGTTTATCCCTGATAGGATTATGGTATCAGTCTGTATACTAGAGCTAATTTAAAAAAAAAAAAAAAAAAAGGAGCAAGACTTCCAGACGCTGAAGGATTCCCTCATTCACCAAACAAGCATGGCTACCACAATGTACCATGTTGCCGCCTCTGAGAAATTCTAACACGATTCAGCCAGTGGCTCCACTGTAAGCTCCAGGAGGGCAGATGCCCATCTGTTTTATTCAATATATCGAGCACTGTTGTCTATCTGGTATCTGCTAGACAGTTCATACGTGGCTGTCAAAATCGGCTATGCTTATTTGTGCCCTCTGCCAAGTGGCTCTTATGGTGCCAAACTCAGAATACGCACTCACTTAACATTAATTGACTGATCGATGATTGATGATTGATAGTCCAACCTGTCTTTGGTTCCCTAAGTGAAGAAAGCAGAATGAGTCTGCTTAATATATCTGGTATATACCAAATACACCTAACAGAAAACTAAGGTACCAAACATATATGCTAATGTGTATTTAATATATGCCTCTTATACTTTATGATATTAAAAAGA
Source organism: Neogale vison (assembly GCF_020171115.1). Taxonomy (NCBI): domain Eukaryota; kingdom Metazoa; phylum Chordata; class Mammalia; order Carnivora; family Mustelidae; genus Neogale; species Neogale vison. The sequence continues at coordinate 107,663,629 of NC_058102.1, read as the reverse complement.
AGAAATAATGCATCAACATCCAGAAAGTTTAAAATACTCTACCTGAGTAAGTCCCAAAGGGCAGACTAGAAATCAATAGGTGCCATAAGTGGGAGGTGACAGTTAAAGGAGGTAAACTATTAAATATCATCATGTCACTTTGGTTTCTGAGAGTTTCACTTATAGTTTTACTAAAGGACCAGCTCAAGGGAGAATGATTTAACAAACCAGGCAGAAGTATATTTATAATAATCCCTTTCTCATAAATGGGTCAAAACTTTCCAAGCATGTTCACATCCATGATTTCATTTGCCCTCACATCTTTGGGATGGAAGCAAGAATCATTATTGGTGGTCTATAAAACATAGATGCAAATTTTCAGTACTGGCAATAAGGCAGACCCAGCTTAAACCAAATTCACTGTTTCTGTGAGGCAGAGGAATGCTGAACAATATCAGCTGACACAAAGAAAGGGGAGTCCTTAGTCCCAGGAAGGAAGAAAGAACATGAAACCAAGTACTGAGCCGAGGCACTACGGCTGGGCTGGCCCTGGAGGCTGCAGGCCTAGGGCTGGGGCTTCAACATCTGCATGGAAGGAGATGGAGCTAGGGACCCCACAAAGCCAAGAATGGAAACTGAGGCCTTGGCAAAAAGCCTCAGGAAAAAATCCAGGCTAAAACCTCTGCTCACCCTCCTGAGGAAAAGATAAGGAGGTGTTGATTGGCACTTTTCCTATTGTTTTAAAATTCCAGGTGAGGCCCCAAACCAAAGAGAAATCAATGAGAAGTACCCCTCAGACAACAAAGACACTGGATAGATATCTTGCTGCAAAACTAAGAGGTAATCAAACTCTTCTTTCAACCCTCCCCCTTCACCACCCCATCCAGCCTATATAAGCAGAGGACTAGAAACCAGAGTCCTAGAGGTAGCAAGGTGCGGGCTGTGGCAGAGTGTGCTTCCCCAACCCTCCCCACAGTGCCAAGGGAGGTGAGCACCAAAAGGAGCATCTCTTGAGATGGGAGTGCCTGCAATGAAAAGAAACCAGCCTGTCACCCCCACAGGCAGCTGTCTACTAAGGGACAGGACCTATGTACCCACCCCCATGTACAGAGCAGAGGGCTACTCTCAGGAAAGCACTAACCTGTGTCTTTTAGAGTCTGGGGGTACACTCAAAAACCAAGAGACAGGGCCTCCCTCCTGCTTCAAGAATTCTCCAGAACTGGAGCACTTCAATAGACAGGGTAAGGAAAAAGGGTAACAATGTGAAGCAGCCTACAACTCTAAATTTTAACTAAATACAACAGCCTTTACTGAGCTGAATTGATGACCCTGATGTGGCATGAACTGACTGGATTCAAGCCTCTGTAAAAGACTCACCCATGAGGGCTGCATCAGCGTAGAGAGGCTGTGAGAGTCACAAGAGGTCTGGGAGATGCCATCTCACCCAAAACAGGGGACTGTGTGCTCTAAAGGACCCCAAAGGGACCATCAAATAACCCACAAAAAGAAAGAGCTGGTGTTGAGATGACCACCATAGCAGAGAACATGACAGCCAGCCAATGTCAGGTACAAAACAGCACAAAGGAGAGAAACTTGACCCCCATCTCCTCTAAGTCCCTCTCCTCTGTCCTAATCCTGGAAGCCCAGAAGTAGGGGACAAGTGGAAGAACCAGAAGAAGAAAGGGAAAAACTAGGTCATGACACTTCTCCATACAAATCTGAAAGCCAGGGGTAAGGTCTGAAATAGTCTACGGACTTTTTTAGTATTTACAACATGAGTCCTAATTATTGAAATGAGACTATTCTAATAACTGAATGTGAGTGCAAAGCAAAGACAAGCCTGAGAGAATGTGAAAGAACAGGGAAGGGAGATCCAACTGAGAGGGTCTGAAAGCAGCAATGGTAGAAAAATTAAAATGTTTCCTGTTTGTATGAGTCAGTTCATTATATATGCATATTCCACTGATCTCTGACTGAGATTCTGGGTCTGAATACTTTTTTCTCATGATAATTAAAGCACCGGTATACTGTGGGCACTTCAAGTCAAGAAGCAAATATCAAAAACTGTTTCTGGACCACTGAAACCACCAAGATTACCCACCAGTGGCAAAAGCAAAACAGTAGTATTGCAATACCTCCATAACTCAGAGTACTTAGAACCTTATGGGAAAAAATTCACAAAGAAGATGGACTCACAGTCAATATTTATATGCCACAAAAGGAAATGATCCACCACCAGTGAAAATAGTAGATACAAGAAACGGGATAATCATTCCCCAAGGGCTGAAGTAGATAAAATAATTTTAAATAGACTTTAAACATTTTATATTTATGAACTATATATAATATTTATAGTAGTTATGTATTTTTAAATTATTAACCATCTAAAATATGGAATAGAAACCAAAAGGGGAAAAATACACTATGGGGGGGAAAAAAAAAAAACTTTGAGAAAGAAAATAGAACTTTTAGAAATAAAACAGGAATTAAAAATAAAAACGCATTTAAAGTTAAACAGGGGTGCGTGGGTGGCTCAGTCAATTAAGCATCCAACTCTTGATCTCAGCTCAGGTCATGATCTTGAGGTCCAGGGATCGAGCCCCACACTGGGCTCACTGATCAGCAGGGAATCTGACTAAGGATTCTCTCCCTCTTCCTCTGCCCCTCCCCCTGCTTGCTCTCTCAAATAAATAAGTCTTTAAAAAAAAAAAAAAGAAATAAAGGTTAAACAGCAATTTAGAATGAAATGAAGAAAAAAAACTGGTGAATTGGAAGATGGAGCTGAAGAAATTACCCAGAATGTAACAGAAAGAGATAATGAAATATAAGATACGAAAGTGCATTTAAGAAAAAAGGTACAATGACAAAGATCAATATATTTTAATAGTAGAGTTCCAGAAGAATAAAATAGAAAGACTGGGAGAGAGGCAAATCTGAAAATGACTGAGAATTTTCCAGGCTGGAGAACAATATGCATCTGTAGACTGAAGCATCCCACCAAGTCTCAAGCAAGATTTTTAAAGATTATGTATTAACTCAACATTGTAAAACGGCATAACACTAAAGTCAAAGAGTATCTTTTTTTAAAAGTCAGAAGAGTGATTCAGACTTACAGCAGATTTTTCATGAGCAACAACAGAGTCCAGAAGAAAATGGAATTATCTTCAAATTGCTGAAGAAATAGAACTGCTAACACAGAATTTTGTACCTGCCATTATTCAAGAGTGAACTCAAAAGAAAAAAAAAGACAATGTCAAACAAAGACTGAAGAGGTTTGAAATCTACCAGCATAGACCACTGCTGAAAGAACTACAAAATACTTGCTTCCATACTAAGGAAAGAAACCTAGAAGGAAGAAGAGAGTGAGAGATGAAATAGAGCTCCCTCACAAAGACCTCCAGGTCTGAATACTTTGTCACATCTATAATATGTAAAATACAACATCCCCAATTCAAGACCCCCCTCAAGGCCAAGAAAACACAGGACATCCCCATGCCTTTAAAGTCCAAAGCCCTTTCTCTCTGGTACTATTTCTGAACTCACAGAGCAGAGTTGTCTTACATTCTTCCTTCACCACCCCAAGACACCCTTTCTTAGAGAAAATCTGGCTCAGAAATATTCTTTATGCATTTGAGCCTACCCACAATTTCCCTGTGCACCTGCCAGTACATAAAGGACTAGACACAAAAAGTTTTCTCCTCCTGTACTTTAATTAATCCCCATGAAATATTCAACCAATTGTCATTTATCAGTGAGGTTAAAAGAATAAATGGATTCTTTTTTAAAAATATTTTATTAATTTATTTGAGGGAGAGAGTACACAAGCAGGGAGAAGGGGCAGAGAGAGAGGGAGAAGCAGACTCAGGACTCGATCCCAGGACCCAGAGATCACAACCTCACACAAAGGCAACACTTGACTGAGCCACCTAGACATCTCAAGAATAAACAGATTCTTACTGGGGGAGGGAGGGTCAGGGTTGGTAGCAGAAGCAGATTCTCAGACATAGGGAAGTTAAATGATCCAACAAAGTTCCAAAGCAAGAGGTTGAAGTCCATCAAAACCCAAGGTGTCCTTGTGCCCAGATATGTCTGCACACTGTGATGACGTGGTATCTTTTTTTTTTCTTTTTTTTTCTTTTTTTTTCCAATTTATTTATTTTCAGAAAAACAGTATTCATTATTTTTTCACCACACCCAGTGCTCCATGCAAGCTGTGCCCTCTATAATACCCACCACCTGGTGATGACGTGGTATCTTTCAGAGGTTTCTAACAAAGGCACACCACTCTTTCCTCCCCTCTGCCTCTTCTCTGTCACACATGCATGCACTTACACACATACACATACCACATGGAGATCTCTGTCAAAGAAGTTGCAAGTATTTGGCCCCCAAGGGTTGGAGGAACATTTCCTTAAGACTCTTTGCTTTAGCATTTCTGTTCGTTTACTTCTGGGCCTTAAAAACACAAGTTAGATGACCTTTATTGCCGTTTTATCCTCCCTCTTTCAAATGGACCATGAACTAATTGTAACTCTCAGGAGGCACCGATGTGTGCTTGTCCCTGAGCCAAGTGTGCATAAACATGACTACACATGGTGCTATCTGTGGATGTCTCCAAGAGCTGTGCCTACCTCTCAGGGACAGCAGGCCTGTTTCATCCCTCCATCCAACTCAAGAATATTTTTTATGGTCATTTTCTTCTTCAGGATCTTCTTTTCTCCTTCATTCTAGTTGAGTCAAGTCAAAGTCTAAGGAAATATCTTAGGACAAGTTGTCTAGAAAGTGCAATAGGCACTGAGGAAACCTGTCCATCCAGACCCAGCCCATTCCACAATTGATACCCTCAGAGGAAAGTTGTGCATTCTGCCCAAGTTTCCCTGAGGTGGAAAAGGGAAAATCCCAAGCCTTGCTGCCCAGATCCAGCAAGAGAGCAAGGGTTCGGGGCAGTGGGAGGTGGGGGCGGGGATGGTGGTGGTCAGTGTCATCCTGAGGTTCTCCAGAAGAAGGCCAAATTCAGCAAATGGTTTCCCAGACAAGGCCAGACTGGTTGAAACAGTGGCCACAGGACAGGACAGGCCAATTCCCAGAGGTTTCTGGACAGGCAGACAAGCAACTGGTGCCACTTCTGTGGCTAAGAAAGGCAGAGAAAAATGTGCTTCCCAGTAAAGGCTTCATCCTTGTCCCTGGGGCTCTCCCACAATATGGTCAGGTCTGTGAAGAGGTGGGGTACATGATGGGTACAGGGAGCTAGAGAAAAAGGACAGAACTTGGGACCACTGGACTCTCTATACATTTCACCATAGTGGTCAGTGCAAAGAACCCGAGTGGAAGTGCAGGGGCTTAGCTTCCCCTCCTCAAATCACCAGGCCTTTGCAGCCACTGACACTTTCACTGCCCCTGGGTAAGTCTTTCCCATTCACAGATGGTGCCTTTCAGACCTCTTACTAGAGTCCCTACATGCTGAGAAGGACTGGGGTAGAGCCTGAGGGTACCTCCTGATCATTAACTCTTTCTTGGACCAAGCACAATGCAGCAGAACATTATTCCATGGCATTCAAAGAGTGTTACTGTTCTTGGCACCAAAAACTTACATCCTTTCATTAAACATTCAGAATATCATAATTTTCTTGACTGCAGGCAAATCTAGGCATTGCACGCTCAAATAGGATCCAACCTGAGATTTTCCAGTGGTTTATAACATTTTTGTTGTGAGGTTATGAGAGGGAGGGGATAAAGAAAAAATAATAAAATGTTCCGTTCTCAGGAATTTGATATACTGACATAATTATAATGATATAAAATCATAGAGTTTAATACTCCACAAAGGCTAACCAGTTCTCCAGAGAACCAGTTTCATAGGCTGGGAAGCTTATCTGGTGTGGAAAGGAAACATGAGAAGACAGGAGTGGGCAGGTCCCACAGTCAGGTCATTCTCTATGTAACCATCCTTAGGCTGGCTCTTCTCATCTGAATTGTCCAGAACACTCCTATCCACTGTTGAGCATGACTGAGGCCAGCAGGTCAAGCTCCTTGTCCATGATGCCTAAGACAGTGTGTGACAACCTAATGTTTGAGATCCTCCTCCACACCAGTCCTGATGTCACCCACTCCCTTCCATCCTTGTGTTGAACATGACCTCTGTACTCTGGAACATGCAATCTCTTTTGTGTCAATGCCCACAAGGTTCTCAGCAAGCCAAATTGTGAATGCTTCAGTATATTTTGTCGCCATTCACCTACCTTCCACACACATGCATCCTAGCCCACCACCCTCTACCAACCCTTCTTACACTGCCATCATCCCCTCCACCCTGGCTTCCCAACTTCTTCATGTTCTTATGTTTCCCAGAGAAAGTCCACCTGCTCCTCTGTACATTCACTCAGCACTCAAGAGGCCAACCAGCTATCCAGACAAATGATCTATGTGAACAGAAGCAGGCTAGAAGATTCAGACTCATGAATCCTATGAAAATTATGTGTCCTAGAACCTCCATGCCACCTCGATCGTCAGAGGCAACCACCTCCATTCTTCCACACCAACTCTACCTTCACTTATCTCTGGCACCTTGACTTACTTAGTGCCTATCTCACTTTAGCAAACTCGGTTCAGGGGAACATTTCTCTAGGACTGCTGACCCCTAACTCATGCTTCCTAACCTCAACCACATTCCCTTTGAGACTTAAGAACCCTTCCTGGTATCTTTGGGATGTCCCATCATATTTTTGACTGTTACCTCCTCCTGTGTCTTCAAGCTCTGACTATACTACAACTGCCCTCACCTGTGTCAGGATCCAGCATTGCCATCTCTGAGACCCATAATATCTCCTTTTTCAACTCCCCCAACACCACTCTATATTGTCTCGTCCTCTGCTCACTGTTGGTCTACCTCTGAACTGTACCTCCTTGGCTAGGGTTTAACCTCCTGCTCCTGCCCCTCACTCCACTACCTACTGCCTTCTTCGAGATCTGCTTCATCAACAGCCCCCACTTCCATGTGCAGTCTCTCATGTACCAACAAATCCATCTCTTCTTTTCTCCTTTGTAGTCAAAACTCCTGAGTGGTCCACATGTGTCTCCCATCACACCCCGCCATGCCTGTAGAGTCTCACTGACTGCACAGTGATCACTCTGAGCCCATTCTCAAAGTCCACTGCTGCCACCCAAATCATCAAATCTAGTCAGGTTTTCTCAATTCCCATCTTCCCTACCCACTTCTCCACTCCCTACTGGTAGCAATGGCTTTCTTCCACCCCCTGACCATTCTGGCTCCATCTGCTCCATTGCATGCCACTCTTGTCCTTTGAATGTAAGGGCTCAATCTCCAGCCCCTTCATCATTTTCTTCTCTCTGTTCCCTCTCTTAAATAATTTTATCCATTTCCACATCTTAAATATCACCTTTAAATGAACTCTAGTTCTGCACATATGCTGGCTATCTTCCACTTACCCTCCAAATCCCCCCCTCTACCTTTCCCACCTAGACAACAGCAAAGGGTTCCCTTGCCCTCTGGCTTCTGTTAAGAAAAGCCCTTCTTCCCTCTCACACCTGGACTATGGCCTCAGAATTGTATCCCACTAGCAGTCTTAGCACCCCCACCTCATCCTTTACCCCACTGTCTCCCTAGTCTTCTGGAAGAGGAGCTCTGACCACACCACTCCTCACTCAAACACTATAAATGGCCTTCCACTGCCTACCAACTGGGCTGCAAGCCCTGCAGCCTGACACAAGGGCTCTTCACATGTTACTCTTTTGCTGCCATCCCCACATTCTCTCACATCTCCCAGTACATAACCTGTACTCTAATCCGATTCAACTCACTCTTCCTTTAAAATCCAATGAATATGCCTTTCAACATATTATTGACTATACTGTTCTTTCTGTTGGGAATGTATACCCCTTCTCTCTACACTATTTATGTCCACCCTCCAAGACAGCTTTGTCATCACATTTATATATGCTTTCTCCACTTACTCCATCTAACTGTGTCGCCCTCCTTCTTTAAACCTGTAAGCTTTTCATCTTTACCTCCCTGTAACATCAAACTTTCTGCCGTGTATCTTATAGGTGTATCTGTAAACGTGGGTGTGTATCTTACCTCCTACTAGACTATATACTCCCTAAAGGAAGGGATAGTCGAGAGCCTGTAATCCTGAAGGTCTCCTTGAATCTAGAGATCCCAAGAGCAAATTGCCTTACAGATAACAGTTGTCATAACTTTCTGTGAATGACCAACCATCCAAATTCTGGAAAGGGGAAAAAAACAACTTAAAATTATTTTCATCACAATTGGCATGAAACATCCCATTTCAGGGACATGTCACAGTCAACTTATCTTAGGAAAAGTTTTCTTATCTCCTGATCTTTCAGACAGCTGAGCATAGGTCAAAATTTTTCCCTATCAAATAATTGAAAAAACAAAGCCACAAGATCCTATCCAATGCAGACCAAATATGAGATCTGAGTCACTATAATCCCCTCGGATTAGAACTTGGAACCCCAAGCTGACCTGGCCACCCAGACATGACAGCAGAGGCTCTAACCTTGAGAAACACAAGGTAACACTTTAGCTCTGGACAGTGGCCAAAACACACCTGTAAACAGGATCAGGGAAGGGATGTGAAGGCAGAGGCTAATAGGGAAGAATACACTCATAGTTAGAGTAAACCAAGGGTAATGGTCTTCAAAGTGACCTGCTTCTTCATCTTAGCATACTGAGCTCTGCTAATCTGAGAAAGACATACACACATACACACACACACACACACACACACAGATATTTATGGCCAGGCTGAACCCACTAATTAGAGAGCTTAGTATGAGGCAAAAGATGCACAGCCTCAAAGTCTAACATAACATATTCTTTCAAAAAAATTAAAACTGATGAGTTTTTTTTTTCCGTCTCTAACTGGCAGGTTGTTCAAATTCTGAGTCCACCTTTCTTTATCTGAAAATCTGGGAATCATAAAACTTGTCCCACGACTTCAATGGATTTTTTTTTTAAGATAAAGTAGAAGACATGAAAAGGACTTAAAAGAGTATTTTAAACAATCAAAATATAGGGGGATATTATGAATTTTAGGCAAAACAATTCCCCAAAACAAAAGCCACCCCAAGATTGGAAAGAAGCATCCTAATCATTAATTGGGCCATTAACCCCCAGCACAGATCCATCAAGTGTTAAAAATTTCCTTTTGCTTAACCACTCCTTTCTCTCTTACTCCCCTCTTGCTTTTCCTGATTCTCTCCCTTGCTTCTTCTCCATCACACTTTTTTCCTTCCTTGCCTAGACTTCAAATGGTGTGAGGTGTAGCCAAGAGCCTCCAGGCAGCTCCAAAGCTGGGAGACAGAGACCGCATCAGCCAAACTGAATGGCCTTCCCACCAGGAGGACGCAACCCAACCACACAGCAGAGGGAGGCATCCTCTCCCAGGGCCTCACGGTTGTCAACTGGATCCCGCTCTCCACAGGCATGGGTGCCCCTGGACCAGACAAACAGACGGAGAGACGGAGACAGACTAAATAGCTTTGTCTTGCCAAACAACCATTTCCTGTCAAGTCACAAAGCCCAGTCGGCACAGAGGTAAAAGCTGAACTGGATGGAGAGAGCTTCATTATTTTTTTGGAACCGAGGCGGGATCAAAAGACAGCTGCTAGATTGTTAAACACCTAATTAGAGTAGAATTTCTGATATAGGCATCGGCCGCCCAGAGAAAATACTGGATTCTCATTACTGACACAAGGGAACTCACTAATACTATATTCTCCTCTGCACAGGATTCAAACTTGGGGAGCCACACAAGAAATGGGCTCTTAGAGTGAAAAAGTCATAATTCAGACCCAGCAATTTCACTCCCAGGTACACACCCGGAAGAAGTGAAAATGAGGATTCAAGCACATACGTATATCCCTATGTCCTTTGCAGCATTGTGCACGAGAGGGTTTTCACAAGCCAAGTGTCCATCCTCTGATGAACCAATAAACAAAATGAGGTATATACTAAAAATGGACTATAATTCAGTTGTGAAAAGGAAGGATGTTCCGACACCTACAACAACAGGGATAAACCTTGAAAACACACTCAGTGAAGTAAGCCAGGCACAAAAGGCCAAGTGTTGTACGATTCCCCTTATATGAAATATCTACAGTAGGCACACTCATAGAGACAGAAAGTAGTTCAGATGTTACCAGAGGCTGAGAAGGAGGAGAAATGGGGAGCCCTTGCTTCGTGATTACAGAGTTTCTGTTTGGAGTGATGAAAAGGTTTTAGAAGTAGGTAGGGGCCATGTTGTACAACACTGTAAATTAATGCCACTGAATTGTAACGCTTGAGAATGGTTAAAATGGCAAATTTGGTTACATTTATTTTACCATCATAAAAAAAAATGTAAAGGTCATCATTCACATCTTCTTCAACTATCAATAGATGTGACTCGTAGACTTAGCTTTAGTGAGACAGTTAAAAGAAATAAATCTGAAAGCTATTCTTTCCGTAACTGAAAGTGCTTAATCTCACCTCCAAATGACACCTAAAGTCCTTAACTAATCTCGTGCTTCCTTTTAACTGAATCATCTATCATACAGATTGTCACGACACACCTAGTCCTGAAATGCGTGAGATGTGCTGCCGACAGCTAGACTACACAGATGAGCTCCAATTATAGAATTATTATTGCTCACAATAATGCATGAAAAATCCATACAGAAAGAAAGGAAATGCATGACAGCCAGGGACCGACGGTGGGGAGAAGGATGGGGAGGGTGGAGAATGACTGCCAGTGGGTGGGGGCTTCTCTTTATGGGGATGAAATGTGCAGGAATTAGACAGTGGGGACGGCTGCACGACTCTGTAAAAATACTAACCACCACTGAGTTGTATATACTTTAAAGGGTGAATTTCACGGCACCTGAGTTATAGCTCCACAAAGATGTGATTTAAAAATAAAGAAACAAATAAATTATGTGTGAAGTCCAGGGAGGTCAGCTGCAAGGATGGTCCCCTGAACTCCTCAGAATCTTGTTTGAGGATGGAGACTTTCCCAGGTGGGAACTACTACGAAGACATTCCAAGAATGCATGATGAAGTGAGGCCACGCCAAGAAGTGGTCATCCCAAAGCCGAGACTGACCGGTCGAGGTCTTCCATGAAGGACTAGAGAGGGATCTGAAGAGCCAAAGTGTGCCCAGGCAGAAACCATGGGCACAAATGAATAGCTAGAGGATGGCATTGTGAGGAGGGGTGTGCCGAGGGACCACGAAGCAGCCACCAAAGAAGAAAAAATGTTCAGCTGTTTATCCACTCCACATGACCAGCCAAAGCCAGAGCTTCCACGGAGCAAATGCAGGCAAAGTGCCATTAGGCTAGCCCAAGGTAGTTTTCCCCAAAATGGCTGGGTAAGGTTCTTCTTTCTCCTCTTCCCCATATGGAGAAAGAAAGAACAAAGGCTTTGAAAGTCAAACAGACCTGGATTTGATGCCAGGCTTCAATATTGTCTGGGTGATCTTGACCACGGTACACAAGACCTTTGGTCCTCAGTTTTCCTACCTGAAAAATATCAGTACCTGCCCCACAGGACTGATACAAGGACAAAATGATACTCAGTGCATGAAGCCCAAAGGACATTGCTGGAGACACACAAGACATTAAATGGTAGTTATCACTCCTGCCCCATTCTAAAATATACAAAGGAAGGAGTTATACTTCAATATAACTAATCTTTTAAAATAAAAATGAAAGCATGGATGATTCCACAGATCCAAGACCTGAGGCTGGGAAGGGACTCAGCTCCGTGGAAGCTCTGGCTTAATCTCTCACTTAAGATGTGAAAGTAAAGCCCTTTCCTATTGCGATGTGTCCCAGTGCTCTATGGTTCCCTCTCTCTACAAACCTCTAGCACTTTTATTATATCAATAAAAAACCCTCGTTGTTGTGTTATTGTTCTTGTTGTTGTTGTTTTCTAAACCCAAGGTTTATATTTGAAGCAAAGTTTTCTTTTCCAGGCAGTCTGTCCTTCTGTACTGAGGCATTGTGTTTAGGTTTGGGGAATTTTTGCCACAAAGCAAGGAGATGTTTGTTTGTCCAGGTGGTGTCCTTCCTGCTCTCAGTGGCCCTATTTCCAGACATTTGGACCATCAGAGGACTTCTGACAAGTTTGGCTTTGGACCTTAGGCTGAAGGCAGGGCGCCCTGTGCTGTGGGTGAGAGAAGAGGACAGCAGGCAGACAGCTGCTGGGCCTAAGGAAGCCCTGTGTCCCCAGGTCTTGACCCTCTGGTTGGAAACAGCAGTCCAGTGGTCCCCTGTCCTGGCATCCTACAGGCATCACGTTGGTCCATTGTTGTGAAGAACACTGAAACACCAGGCTTATCAGAGCTGATTTTTCACTTCCTTGATTATTCTGCTTATCAGCCAGACCACCTCAGCCTATTTCGTTTTGTTTTACGTTTCCATCCTTGAAATTCTAAATCATGTCAGCCATTCAGCAGCACCTACAAAGTTGTCTGAATCGCTCTGAAAGTTGTTTCATGGCCCTGCTTTTTCAAACCCTAGTGGTCTGCCTTCTGATAAGAATGACTGATATCCACAGCGTGATTTACACTTTCTCCCATACAGAACCTCGCAGCCACCCTGTGAAGCTGACCAGCTAAGGATTCTTATCTCCATTTTATAGATGAAAAAATGTCAGCCTTGATTCCTTCAAAAGTCTCCAAGAAAAAGAGCAAGTCAAAAAATGTGACCCCGGTCATTTCTCTAGCTGTAGCCTTCTTTATTTTTATTTATTTTTCTTACTTTTGCTAACCAACATCTTTGAAAGGTTTCAGTCCAACATGGATTATTTTGGAAGGACACAAACAATGCAAGTGACTGAACATGACACAATGGTCACAAAGTAAACACAGCTTAATTGAGTAATCAAGCCAACATTTCTGCCTGCAGGCTATATGGGGAGAACATTCATTTGCTGCCTGATTTTGGCGTGGTTCTCTAAAGGACAGGACACAAGATTATTTTATTTTCTTTTTAGCTAGGTTCAAGCAGGCAATACTGAGCATAGCCAAGTGGATTAAAAGAACCCCCTCCCCCTTGGCACTTTGGCAGCATGAATATTTCATGAGATTATCACAACACTATGTTCTGAAAGGGTGGTTTCCTCCAGGGATCTCAAAGGCCACATCTCTAAGGACAAGTCTAGCTCACGCCTCCATCTTAGAGCTAGAAACCAAGTCAGCCTCCAAGACCTTCCAGTTGTCCATGTATACAATCATCAAACAAGGCAGCCAACAAGCACTTTAGGGATGATGGGAACGACAGAGGCAGGTCCTAGATGAACTCTTTTCCATGGGTTGAATTTAAACCCCTGGTCCTTATTTAAATGTCTCCTGGGAAGAGGGACAGGGGTCCTATGAGACCAATCCCAACAAGGAAGCATGGAGAAGCTTTTGTTCTTTCAACTCAGGTGGCGTCCGTGGCAGTCTGTCCCCTGGCCAGCTGCTACCCACATGTGCCATGGTCTCTACCCTGCAGTTACTGTGTGTCCCTGGCCTGGCCAACTGCAAAGCTGGCCGGTCCACAAAGAACTGCCCACAATTCGCCAAGGGGAGTCCTACAGCACAGCCTCGCCTCTCATCCCCCTGCTCCTTCTCGGGAGCTACAATGAGTCTAGAGTGGGACAGAAAGGGAGCAAGCAAATAAAAACAGCTCAGAGCTATATCCGTCAGCGGACGGCACAGTGATCTGAATTTTGTCAGCGCTCCTCTTGGACGGGTATGAACTTTTACTCTATGGTCTGAGCAATTTATTTTTAAATCTTCCCAGTGATAGATATCCCCACCCCACCCCCACTCTGCTTCCACCTCTAACATCTCAGGGATGATCTCAAGGCCAGTACAAAGGCGGGATTGGAGAGAAGTAGAATAGGAAGAGGGTGAAAGGTTGAGTAAGCAAAATTTTTCCAGAAACACTAAGCAGTGCCCTCTTACAGGGTTTAACACATACCAAGTGTGGTCACAAGAAAGCAGGCACAAAAAGAGCCTGAAGACCTTGTTCTTTGTCACATCTTTTGCCTGAGCAATTGACTCTAGGAGCCTCTATTTTCTCAATTGGAAACAGAGTTTGTCCTAAGGTTCCTTAAAATGCTCTGATCCTAGAAAGTAAATTCGCAAAGAAACGTTACATTTATCCGATGTCTGTTTGACAAGCACTTCAAAGTTCATGAATCTAGAACCACCCCCTCCCCACCCTCTCTCTCTCTCTGTCTCTCTCACACACGCACGCGGTGCCAGAAGACGTTTTTAAGTGAACGTGTTACGGAGAGCAATGGTTTGGTGGGGCTTTTGGAAGGGAAGGAACTGAAGGGTTCTGATTTCTTGCCAGTCAACCCACCCTTTCCTCATCCTCTGCTCCAAGCCAGATTTACTATTCCTTCCATTCCCTTGGTCTCTGGGGAAGTTAGGGTCTATTTTCAATCTCTCTTTGACTCCTGAGCTCCAAGCCCAAGCGCTTCTCCTTATGTCCCTTAAATCACCACTTAAATTTAATTCAGCTCCACAAGTAATAACCATGTTCCCCAAATTCCCACCCTCCCCCCAGACGCCCTCCCCCCCAGTCATCTGAGCCTCTTTCTGCATCCTTCTCCTGCCAGCCTGGCTCCCTGAAGCTCCCAGCCATTTCACAGCTCTGTTTAGGAGGCCCTCCTGGGCTTTCACCCACACGGCACACAGGCTAGAGGCTCTCAGGGGTCCCAAGGCTCCTGGGAACCTGAGACTCCACTCCACTTCCCTTCTTGCTGCCTCCAAGGGCTCCTAAACCATAGACGGAAAGAAGCAAGCGTCGCTGCAGCATTTCAGGCATGCATCTCCATTGGGTCAGTGCCACAATGAATGCACGAGCACCCCATCTGGGAATTAAGACACACAGAAGACCTCTCCCATGGTACCTGCCCTTTACGTTCCAACAATCACGTTCATTGCTTCAGCCCTCCATTTTGCTTTTCCTGCCAGGGGTTCAGTGAAAGCCTATGGACCGGCTTTGAAACAGCACTGAAAATCATCCCATTTTCCCAGAGGGATCCTGTCACTTTTACTTGTTTTATACAGTAGCCAACCCTGAGGTACATGTAAACAGGTGTTTACTAAATTATTTTAATAATGACAGCCATGGTTTGGAGTGTTGTTTCATTATCAGAATGTTTAGCACTCATGTTGCTAAATATTTAGCCCCTGATATTTTGCAAAACAATTCCCCGGGCCTTTTTTTTTTTTCATCAGTCTTCTGTTCTCCTCTCGTGCCCAACGTTCACTGAGGCAACAGTGAGGATGGGATCTCAAAACAGACTAAATCAGTGTGATTATTTTTGCTGGTTTGTCTTGTCGTTAAGTCTTCAGGTGTTTCCCCAAACAATCTATCCACTTTCTTTAGTCTGTGTTGGAAAATAAAACCGTCTCCTGCTTTTGAATGCTGAGCACGGGTTTCAGAGTCTGGCAAGGGGGCAGAGGGATGACACGGGCTGACCTGTCCCGACCACCTCACAAACGGCTGCCTCACTGGGCAGCGGGAATTACTGAAAAGGAAGAAGACCCTATGGGGCACTGAGTCACCCCTTCTTAACATGGTGGCAAGGGTTCCTCAGACCTCAGAGAGTTTGCCACAACAACTAAGAAAGCCAAGTGAAGTAAGGGCTGGAAACACCAGGAGCTAGAAAACATCACTGAAAATTAGAACGAATCTCAGTTACTGCCTAACCTGGGTCTCGGGAGCTTTTCTGCCATTACCCAGCAGGAGCCCAGCCAGACTCATAAACAGAAATCAGCTGTGAAGTGTACCCAGTTGTTTTTGTGTTTTTTTCCCTAATAAAGTTAGGAAAATGTCTTCTTGCCTTTGAGCCGGCAAGCTTTGTAACCCTATAGGTTAGGGTTTCCAAATCCCAAATTTCTGGTCACCTCATGCTCCACTGGGCTTGGGAAGTAATAGCCCCTCTGGTGACTAAACAGTCCATGGTAAATCAGGGAGAAAATTAATATATGGTCATAGCAAGTTGGGCTAATCGCCCAAAAGGCTCCCTCAAGGCTCAGTAGGATGCCGTCTGTGCAAGAGGTAAACAGGAGTCTGACAGGTAAGAGTGTGTAAGAGTGGGAGAAATCCAAAGTGGGTTTGCATTGCCCGAGGGTGGCAAGGTCACTGAGGGACTCAAGTCACCCGGTTGTGGCGGGGGGGGGGGGCCTTCTGGTGTATGTGGTAGCATGGGACCACACACTGGTCTTTGGGGTTCTCTGCACTGGAACAGGGATGGGCGTAATCAAAGCGTCACAGCACAAGAAATTCTCTCCAAACCCTCCCAGTAACTTTCCCCACCAAACCCAATGGGAATGCCCCTTTCCTGACTCCTAAGCCCTGGAGCGCCACCTACTGGGAGAGGCAGAAAGCACATCCACCTTGGGTCTTCCTGCATCTGCACTCATTCCTTCATGGGGACATGCACTCACCCGTCATGTATTATGGGTTTGGAATGAGGGGGGACCAGTGCTAGGAGTGAGGACACAAAAATCAGCAGGGCCTCGAAATCCCCATTCAGCGTACTTCGGTATAAGTCCAAGGTCTTATATACATAGAAGAACCCACCTAGGGCTGTTTTAAGTCAAAGAAAAAATTGTAGGAAGAGTTCAAGTCATCACCAAGACTCTGAGAGATGGCTGAAGAGGCTAAGGGTCCACCACTTCATTTGCAAAGTACTATCCCTAGAACATCTACCTGTAGAGAACACTTCTCCACTTCACATGAGGTAAAATGTCCAAACAGTCTCAGGGGACTTTATTCCTCTCCACAACTTGCTGGGTCCCCAAACTGCATTAATCTTTTGTGTAATCTAAAATATATTTTCTTTATGCTGTGTGTGTGTGTGTGTGTGTGTATGCACATGCGCACGTGTACCCACTTCAATATTATTACTGTGTGTTCGATGGAAATAATGACTAATTGGTTCTTGTGATATGGTCTATTATGTATTATCCTGGTACACTGGAAAGTATCAGAGCAATACTAGCATGATATTCAGAGCCTCAATAGCCCTTTTACTCCGGTTTCCTCCATGCAGTATCCAGAGAAAGAGAAGCTAATGTCATGCTTTCTATAACCTACACAAGCTGAGGGACAAGTGACATTGTTCTATGATCATTTGTAAAGAGTTAACTGTGATCACCATTATTATTATTACTTTATTATGATGATTACTATTCCACTGTATTGCTAAGTAGTTAAAAGAAAAGCACAGTGTGTCTTCCACTCCCAGAACACATGTTTCTCCCCTCTGCCTTGTCTCCAGCAGATAAGGGGCATTCTGATGTTTTATTTGCTAAATGGTTGACTATTAAGAAACTCATTTGCTAGCTGGAGCCTGCAATGGAAAATCAGCCCAGAAAAGTGGGAGGTTGGCGTGGGACCAGAGCAGATGGGGCACGAGAGGTGAGGCAAGGCCCACATGAGCCACTCCCAGCCTGAAACCCAGGGTCGAAAGCCAGTCCTTCAGCGAATCTTCAAGCTATTCCAGTGCGTTCATCACTGGTCTCCATACCACATCCCTCAACACACACACACACACACACACACACCCCACCAAAAAGCTGGGGAGAAAGGGCCAATGCATTCAGTGCCTTCAAATCTGTCAGGAGGAGAAGAATGTAAAGCCCGCACTGGCAACTTTTTCGATTCTCCACTCTTTGGTTCGTCACCATCACTGATCTGAGGTAATCATTTGGCTTCTCTTCTCTCTCTCTCTCTCCTGAAACTCGAGCCCCTATTTATGTCTCATCACCCCTTTGGTTATTAAACCACAGCAACCCCTTCCTCGTAAATATCCGTGCTTTTCCAGGTCGGCCTTCCCTACCTCCATCACCCTCCTTCTCTCCTCCTGCAAAAAACCAGTGCCGGCCACCAAGGAAAGGGGGATGGGGAATGGAGGGGAGACAGGGATCCTGTGCTTTTTCACCTGAAAACTGCATCCAGGAATGGAGGCAAAATTGCTCCCGTGAATTATATAATCACTGCAGCTTCAAGGGAGAGAACTGGAATTCAGGTTGCCATAGTGTTTGTTGGCATGTTGCTGGAAAAGCAGAGCTCCCGGCCACGGCTCCCTTGCTCCTATCCCTCCATCTTTCTCACAAACCTCTCCAGGGTCACTGCTCCTACTTTTAACGTGTGATCCCTGCATATGTGTGAGGTGGGGGGAGGGGATGCAGGGGGACAAAGGGGCAAAAGAAAGGAAAGGCACTAAGAGGGGGTTCTCCTGCACTAAGAGGGGGACCTGGTAAACTAGTGAAGATTATCATTATGTGAATAACAATTCTTACCACAATATACTGCCATTGTTAGTGACAGTAAGGACAATACTACTGAGCTCTCCTCAAGGCTGCTCATGCTGAGTTGAGAACCTGGAAGGGAGATATCCATCCCCACTCTTCACAAATATCACCCTTTCCTTTGTGTCTCTCATCCTCAAGCTCCTAATGCATCCACTGCTCCATCTGCTAGGAAGGGGACAGGGGGACAGGTGACAGATGGGGTCATGGCACAGAGAAATCCAGGGACAGAAGCTGCCCTTATGACAAAGCCCCGGCTCACCCAAGAGCCCATGGCCCTTGACAAAATTATTTCTAGGGTCAAAATCCACACACTGTCACCCCAGCTGGAAAGCAGAGGGGCAGCTAGCTCCAGAATCAGTTTCAGGTTGGACAGAGACCAGGCAGGTAGCTCTAAAGGACAGGGGCTCTGTCCCCAAATGGTGGAGATGGGGACATAAGGAGAAGGCCAGAAAGAAGAGATATGGAGGCAACCCCTCCACCAGGCTGGGGTCCTCAGAGAATCACTAAAAGTACCCCAGGAAGTAACAGGACCAACAGCGACAGGTAATCAGGAGGATGCAATTGACAGTAAGAGTGTAAACAGGGAGGCTTGGGAGACTGGGAGAGAAAAAGGGAAGACTACACCCAAAAGAGGCAGAGAAAGCCATGGAGACAAGACAGAGATGAAGCTGGAGGCTGCCACACTCCAGCAAGACCATCCCTCCACACTCCATCATAACCTGAGCTGCTGAGCAATGCCAAAACATAATAACTTGTTAATGGGGGGGGTAGAGAAAGTTTCCAAGAAGTGGGGAGTTACCTGAAAGCCTTTCCCCCTCACTGGGGGGAGCTGGTGACACTTGATGCCAAGGATGGAGATGCTGGGAAAACACTGGGCAATAGTGTGGAGCCGCGTGAGCTCGGCACACCCTTTCATTATTTCCTTAAAACATGAAAAAGCAAAGCCCACACACCGCCCGAATTCTAACTGCTTACACCCTCAGGTGCTAGCCCACATGTGGGTACGAATCAGAATACACGGGGCGTGGGTGCACTTGGGGTCAATGGCAGGAGAGAGGTGGGTGGGTGTAGGTGAGCCGAGGGAGAGAGGGAGATGGGGAGAGGGAGACCCAGGGAAAGAGGGAGGGAGAAAGGAGAAAGGCAGAGAGGAAGAGAGAGAGGGAGCGAGGGAGACGGGAAAGAGGGAGAGAGGCGCCGAGACTCACATCTGCATCCCGGGCCCCCACCCGCCACCTGGAGCGCGCTGCCGGAGAGAAGGGGCGCCGGCAGCGAGAGGGATGCCCGGCGGCGGCCCGGGGCGCGAGGCCGACCTGGGGCGGGGTGCGCGCGCGCGCTCCCAGCCGCGCCCCGAACGAGGAGAGGGACCCCAGCCCCCCGGGCCCCGCGGCGCTGGCGCGGGCGCCCCCATCCCCCTCTCCGCACTCCCGCCCCGCTGGCCGGGCAGTTGGGCTCTCCAGGCAAACGCGAGAAAGCGAGGCAGAGCAGACACTTGGGGAACTTTTCCCCCTCGCCTGGAAATTCATAGGAAACACATGCTCCGGAGAAGCCGGGCACGGGGAGGGGGAGGGGCGGGAATTTTCCGCTCCGGCTCGCGGGCGGCTCCGGCCCGGGTCCCGCCGGGCTCCCGGCCGCTCGGGCGAGACCGAGGCGCCCCGCCGCCGGGCGCCCCTCGCGGCCGCAGCCCGGGGCAACTCCGCAGGGACCGGCCGGGGGGCCGCGGGGAGCGCGCGGGGGAGAGCGGGAGAGGGGTGGAGAGGGCAGGGAGACCGGGCTGGAGCCCCGGCGAGGCGGCGGGGTCCAGCCTTACCTTGATGGTTTTCCTCTGGAATGTACATCCTCGTGTTCTCATTGACCATGGACCAAAAATTGTTTTAAAAGGAGAAGAAGCCACGAAGAGGAAGAAATGGCAAAACACCCCCAAGCGGGTCTGGATTAAATCCCTCCTCCGAGGTCGGCTTTCGTGCAAAATTCAAGGAAGCCGTGGATCTGCAGTATTTCTTCTTCCTTTCTGATGATTACCTGATTCCCATTATTGCATCAAACACCAAAAACTGCTCCTTTCCACTACTGCCTCCTTTTGTGAAATTGTAATGCATCCTCAGTACATCCGGGCCCCTTCCAAGAATTTAGCACCGCACCTCTGGCGGCTACACCATTTGAAAAAAATCAATCGAGAGAGGCAGAGCAAGAAGAGGCGGAAAGGAGGGGAGTGGGGGAGCGGCGGACCCCCGGACGGGGGAGAGGGGGTCCGCCCGGGCCAGCAGGGGGCTGAAACGTCTCCGCCCGCTCGTGCCGAGTCCTCCCCGAGGCCCGCCGTCGGCTTTTCTCTGTCAAAAAGATCCAGCAACTCCTGAGGGCGAGCAGGCAGGAAGAGGCGCCGCCGCCGCCGCTCCGGGCCGCGCCGCGCCGAGCGCCGTTCTGGCAGGGAGCTGTTTCTGCAGAGGCAGGGAGAGGGAGACACCGGGCGCGCGAGAGAGCGCCGCGCTCACTGCCGCCCAGCCCAGCCCCGCCGCGCCGCGCCCGCGCCCTCCCCTGCCCGCGCCCGCCCGCCCGGCGCGCTGGAAGCAGACGCGCTGAACGCTTCCAGATGTGGCGGCGGCGGCGGCGGCGCGCGGGGAACCGGGCGCACGGCGCAGGGCGCACGGCGCGGACTTGAGCCCGAAGTTGAGCACCCGCTCGGGCCCTCGGCCGCGCAGCGCTAGCCAGCCTGCTACCCACATGACGTCAAGGGGAGCCAGGCGAGGCGGCCGGCGGGCAGAGGGGCGGGGGTGTGGGGCCGCGCTGGGCGCCCCCGGGGGAGGGACGAGGGGCGCGGGCGGGCCGGGGTGCGGACACACCCCCTCGCGCCGGGCCGCGGGCACCGCGCCACCGCGCCCCCCCCACCACCGCCACACACACACACAGACCCTGCCCGCTCCCGGCCCCCGGCCCTCGTTATCCTCGGCGGCACCCGTGCGTCCCTGCGCGGCCGACCAGGACGGGAAGGCCTCTGTGAGCGGAATTCCAAGAGGGGGGAATACAATCTGCCCAACTACCAGAGTCTCTTTGCAGATCGGGCCACCGAACAAAACAGCAAAATGAGCCGTGATTCCGTGATTCTGTTTGATCAATTATAATCAGAGCGGTTGTAGAAGTGACATGGAGACGCGAGGATGGGAAGAGGGGAGGGGAGAGAAAGAGGAAGGGCTGGAGAGGCGGGGCCTCGTAGGCTAGGCGGTGGTGCCCAGATGTCTGAACAGATTAATAGACCCAGGTTTTCTAATTCCTTGGAGGCAGCCGAGCACGTGCGCTACTAGGATATCCTTACCTACTTCTCTTAATTATTTCTGCCACTCCCGAAGGAATCTATTGAGCGCCTCTCCTTCCCAGAGAAGCAAACATTTCTCTCCACCACTCGGCAACCACAGCAAGTTCCAGGGCACCCCCTACAGGCCCGGGCGGCTCTAGAGTGGGCCTTCGTCAGCCCAAGCCCTGGAGCCTACAGGTCCTTCGGGGAAGACCTGTACCTTCCTGTCCTCAGACCGCCTTGCCTCCCATTCACTCTCCTTCGTTGGGGATCTCATCTGTCCCCGTGCCCTCAAGCAACTATCTATATCAAATTTGAATCTCCTGCAGAGACCTCTCTTCCTGAGTGCAAGGCCACACGGCCAACCTCAGTCTCCACTTGGGAGTCTGATAGACATCTCAAACCTGACATACTCAAGCACTGAATTCCTTATATTCTGTGCAAAACCTGCTCCTCCCACAGCCTTCCCCATCTTGGTTGATGGGGCCAAACACCTGGAGTCATTTTTTACATCCCTTTCGTTCTACCTTCAGATAGGTACAGAATGTGACCAGGTCTCAGTTTCTCTCCTGCTGCCCCCTCTCCCCCCGGGTCTGAGCCAACACCATCCTTCACCTGAGTTTCTGCTGTAGCTGATCTCCCTTCCCCTCCCCTTTGGAATATTCCTGATACAGTAGTCAAATCACTGCCCTCCTCTGTTCAAAACCCCCCAGTGGTTCCTATTGCACTTAGTGAAAGCCAAGTTCCTTTCAGTAGCCTACAAAGACCCCTATGAACAACAGTGTACACCTTTCAGCTCCTACTGCTCTCCATACTGGCCTCCTTGGTATTCACCAAGCACTGCAGGAATGATCTCTTGTACCTCCTACCACCCCCGTGTCTTCTCTCTCTGTGTCTCTCTGTGCCTCTCTCTCTCTCTCTCTCTCACACACACACACACACACACACCCTGAGCCCTTTGCTCCAGCTGCCCCACTGAGGAACACTCTTTCCGCAGATGTCCTCTTGGTGAACTCCCTTATTTCCTTCCAGACTTTGGGCAAATGTCACTTTCTCAATGAGACTCATCTTAACCACCATATTTAGTATTGCAACCAGCTGAACACCCCCTCCCCATGGCCAATATCCCCTTTTCTCTGCTTTTTCCATGGTATTTAATCCCTGTCTAACAAATTGTGTAGCCTACTTTTTCATTAATTGTATTGTTCATTGTCTGTATGCCCCCACTAAAATGTGAAACCCATGAGGACAGGAATTTTTGTATGTTTTGTTCACTGTTGTATCTCAAGTGCATAGAACAATGTCTGGCAGACAGCAGTTACTTAATAAATAGGGGCCAAATAAATGAATGAATGAATGAGCAGCCGAGATAGTCTAGCAGTGCTACTATTCACTGTACCAAAATGCCTCCCTCTGTCACCTGCTTGATAACAGAAACCTCACCACTCGAGCTTCCGTCCTCCGGCCAAAGTTTTTGGTCCCAGGTGAAAATGCCAATGTCACTGGGAAAGGCATTAAGCTTTATCAGTGATCTTCATCCTACAGTGAACAGTCTGGATTATATAAGTGCCTACCTTTAGAAAAGCAGTCTCGATTTAGAAACAGTTAGATTTTGTTGGTTACAAGAGAAATCTGACTTCTTTACCATTCTGGTGTTTTCATACTCAATTTTCAATCTAATACAGAAGATTATAAATGACACAAAGCCAAATATCTCCTCTGTTTAGCTTTCAGATGAATTATAGTCCTGTGTTTCAGAGGCCTACGTACCTGGTTATTTGTTTAATATTGAAATTGGTTTGCATCCCCTATACACACTGTATTACAGAAATACTAATAGCTAACACCATTGAGAGATGTGTACTGTGGTATGCTTCACAGGCCTTACTCATGCCGTCCTCACTGCAGCCCCATAAAGTAGCTGTTATTATTAGCATCCCCATTTTATAAATATGGACATTGAGACTAAAAGACTTAAGTTTTATGTCCAGGGTCACCCAGCAGGAAAACTGTGGAGCCTGGGTTTAGCCCAGGAGTGTCTGACTCCACAAACACTCTCTCCTGGAAGGGATGTTTGTGGGTGATCTGGAGTGGGTAGAAGGATGAAGAGTTTAAAATGACAGTAAAATGACTGCAAAATGTGCTTCAGGGAATTCAGATAACAGAACAAAGTGTATGGGTGTTACGGGGGGCACATGCTGGATTTAGCCAGGCTTTTCTAAAGGTAGACACTGTATAAATCTAGCAAGTAAATATTACCTTCATGCTTCTTTAGTTTCATTTTTCACTTCTCTTTTCAGCTGTGAAATGTGTTCTTTCCTTTCCAGAAAAAGATATTTCCTAAATATTTGGTCTTGCATTGTACACCCATATCTCGGCTTCTAACTTTGGAACACAGCCCTTGGTGATCTCTTTCGAGGTAACAAATTCTCAACATGACAAACAAAAACCATTCTGAATTCTGATTTGGGGATTTGGGAAGCGGTGTGAGGAGCAGATGAAGTCTTTCTTTCTCTTTGATTGCATGATCTGATTCTCCAGCAAAAGATGCTCTCCTTTGCAAGAGTTCTTCATTTGTGCCACCCAGTCTATGTGCTGATATGTTTCTACATAGTATTATATTTGTATGTGAATGTGCCTTGCTCTAACCCCCACTACCTTTTAAATGTCTTAAGGAAGAGAATTGTGTACGTTTTTCTTTGGTATAGCATAATGCGTTGTACATATGGACACTCAATGCACATTGAGTGCGTTGATTTACTCTGGAAAAGATTTTCTAATGCAACCACAAATATTTCCTTTGGAAGGAATTCAGAATGCACTAAATTTGTTAATTGTGGTGTTTGTGTAAAAGTAAAAAAGCTTGGAAACAATCTAAATATCCATTTTAAATTTGGTTAAATAATATCTTTGAAAGGTTATCCACATATAAAGTCATGTTCTTCATAACAACCCAACGAGGGCAGTCCTTTTGGCCCCCTTCTACAGGTGAGGAAACCAAGAGCACAGAGGCCCAACTCCCTTGCCCATTTTCAGAGCTAGTAAAGGTTGGAAGACTGGGGATTTGAGCTCCAGCAGTCTGTCTTCTGAGTCTATGCTATTAACCACGTTAGAGATAAATTTAGATACATTCATGCCATGGAATCCTTATATACATGTGAATAATATTAAGGTATAATGCTAGTGACTTGAGAAAAGACTATTTACACTAAAAGAAAAAGAGGTTACAAAATATTGTGGATGCTATGATTCCCTTTTTCTTTTAAAAACAGGTCTATATTGAACTAAGAAAAAGACAACATAGAGTTCACACCAAAATGTTCACAAAAGTTGTCTTTGGGAGGCAGGATCACAGGTAGATTTCTCTTGTTTTCTGTCTGACCCAAGACTTCAAAAGCCAGGTTGCCAGGGAAGAGGGAAGTCAGAAGGCTCTGCTTCAATGTGCCTTCCAAAGTTATCCTCTTTCCCTCGACAGGGCTGAGTAGTGGAACCACGACTATAAGCATGGTGGCTTTATATTGGCCCAACTTGACCAAGCTGAAACTATATTTCACAGAATTACCTTCCCTGTGTGGTTCCAGGTCAGGATTGCCCACAACAGATATTTGTGGAGCATTTAGAAGGTAGAAGTGAAGCAGCAGCTCTTGTGCGGTCAAAGTCGGCACATGGCTATGATGGCTCCTTCAAACTTGCAACACCTAGTGACCCATCTGGGCAATTTCCCCTGTTAGTATGGGCCCACAGCTTCTCCAGATCCTGCTAGATCCTCCCCTTTTCAGCTATTCTGAGCCAGAGCAAAGCTATGTCTGGGCCTGCGGTTAAGGATACCAGTTTTTGGTTTCAAAGTCAAGGTTGGAAGTGGTGAAAGAAAAATAAAAATAAAAATTACAGTTGTTTTTAGGGGTTTTACCTTGGCCTCACTCTCTCCCACCTCACATCTAGCTTTTCTTCCAGACTCTGGTCCTGCTGATCTATAGCGACTTCAGACCTGTCACTGGGTAAGGTCTCAGCCCAAAGACCAATCCCTTGCTTCCTGTCACTCATGGTGGTACTTCTTTCTCAGTCAAACCTAACCCATGCATCTTGGCATGTCCCACATCACTTGTCTGGATGTTTCCATGAGCAAATAATAGATAGTACCTGGCACATAGGTGCCCTTGACATATATTGTTGAGTTCATACTAATTACCATCATTTAATAACACTTAGTGAGTGTCAGGTACTATGGCAGGTACTTCAACCACAGTTAAGTACTTGGTCTTTGGAGAGGTATTAGCTGTGGGAATGTGGACACCTGGTTTACCTCCTAATGCTCAGTTTTTACAAAATGGAACTAACAGTGGTACCTACCTCTCTAGGGCGCTTGGGAGAATTAAAAATCCAGATAAGGTGTATGCGATGTGCTCATTTCATGTTTTCCGTTATCATCCTCTATCCCCATAAGAAAGACTTGCCAAGTGTTCAATATGTGACTTTACCACAGCCCTGCCAAAGAGACATAACCACCCTCATTTAAAAATATAAAACAATAGCTAAGAGATTAACTTTCTTGCCCAAGATTGCTTGGTCATTAAGTGGTAAAACTGAGATTTGAACCCACGTCCATGTAAATCGAGAGGCTATGAACAGTCCACTCTACTACACAAGACAATTCAGGTACTGGAACTAAAATGGTGGTGAGCACAAGGCTTCAGGAAAACTCACCCCACTCACAATTCAGAGAACAGAGTTGAAGAGGGTATAGAGTGACCCTTTCCTTCCTTCTGAGACACCTGTAACAACCCTGCTGCCTTCCCAACCCATGTCAGTATTGAAGGAACTCTTCTGGGAGAGTTCTTCCTTATATCACATTGAAATCTCTCTTCCTCACCTTTTTGTCTAGAAACCACAGGACAAAACAGATCCTTTCTAACCCAATGTGGTGTCTTTATATATTGCATTTATGGAGAGCTCCCTAGCAACTCCGCCCAAAATTTCAATCCCAAGCTGAGGCCAGACTATATGGAGTATGGGGGAAATTCTAACCTCATCCTACAGCAGCCTCATGTAGCAGGGAAAACATTGTGAAAACATACTCATCCTTGAGACTTTCAAAAAAGCCCAAAGGCAGAAAGCAGCAAGATGGTCAATGGCCTGACCCTGAGGACTAGCTATCCTTGGCAGAGAGCTTATACACCACACATGAGTTCAAATTATGGCACTCTCTTTCTACCTCAGCAAGTCACAACAACAGATGGTTCCCCTGTTTGCCCCATCTACAAAATGGGGTCAAGTGCCCTCCTTTCTCATGACTCTTTGAAATAAAAAGCCAATACCAAAAGAACAGCTAATTCATGAGGGGAGGAGCAAGATGGCAAGAGGAGTAGGAGACCTAAATATCATGGAGTCCCAGGAGATCACCCAAATAGTTATCAAACCATTCTGAGCACCTACAAACTCAACAGGATATCAAAGAGAAGAAGAGCTGCAATTCTAGGAAGAGAAAATCAACCACCTTCTGGAAGGTAGGATGTACGGAGAAGTGAATCAGAGGCGATACACAGGAAGAGAGACTGCAGGGGTGGGGGGGCGATTCCCAGCAAGTGGTAGAGCAGAGGAGCACATCGGAACTTTTAGAAGTTGGCTCCACTGAGGGACGTTGCTCCAGAGCCTAAGCAGGGGTAGAGCTCTTGTGGGGACAGTGTTGTCTCAGGACCCGCGGGGTCACAGGAAGACTGGGGGTGCCTGAGTGCAGCAGAGCTCCCAGATATCAGAGTAGGAAAACCAGGTTTCCAGGGGAAACCTTGTCTCTGCTGCAAAGACAGAGACAAGGAAGTGGCTCTCAGTTCACGGTTACCTTAAACCATGATCCAAGGCACAGTCAGACCACTGCTCTCCAAGCAGGGACCCCATAAGTGGCAGATCTGGGGAGACCCCCTCCTTCCTCCTCTGGGAGGAGTGGCACAAGAGTGTGCTGCAAGAATCAGCTAGGTTTGGAAACTCCAAATGGGATCATGCGCCAGAGATAGAAACGCTCAGTCACAGGCTGGGTGAGTGATCAGAGTCCGACTGGAGACCAGGGAGACAGGGGTTGGGGGAGTTGGGAGGGAGGATTGACTGATTTTCTCTGAGGGCACACTAAGGAGTGGGGCCCTAAGCTCTCAGCTCCCCTGGGCTGGAGAATGGGAGGCCACCATTTTCATTCCCATCCTCCAAAGCTGTATAGAAAGCATTCAGGGAACAAAAGCTCCTGAGAATGAACCCAAGCAGATTGCTTAACCTGGCCCCTGGCAAGGGCAGTGCAATTTCACCTCAGGCAAAGACATCTGAGAATCACTACAAGTGTCCCTCCCCCAGAAGATGAGCAAGAACATCCAGCCTAGACCAAGTTCACTGATCAACAAGAACTGTGGAACTCCAAAGCTAAGGGAAAGCAATGCACAGAATTCTTGGTGTTTTTCCCATGATCCTTTACTCTTGCAAAGTTAAATTTTTTTAATTTTATTTCTTCCTATTCTATTTTTAAAAAATTTTTCTTTCTTATTTTAACATTTTTAACTATTCTATCTTATCAATACTTTTTAAAAAAATCTTTATTAATTTTCATTGTTATGGTCATAATCTATCCTTTCATTGTATTTAACTTATTTTTTGTATACATGTAAGTTTTTCTTTCTTTAAAATTTTGAGACACAATTTCTTATAATAGATCAAAATATACCCTAAATCTAGGGCATGACTTTCTTCTAGTCTACAGCTTGATCACATTCTTTCCTCCTTTTTTTTTCTTTTTCAACCAACTTCTTAACTTAACAATTCCTTTTTAAGAATCCTTTTTAATTTTCATCTTTACAGTCATATTCCATCCCTTCATCATGTTTGCCCTTATTTTTATATATACATAAGTTTTTCTTTCTTTAAAGTTTTTGGAGGTAGTTTCTTCAAACAGACCAAAATACACCCAAAATCAAGTGTGTGGCTCTGTTCTATTCACCAATCTAATATATATATATATATATATACTTTTTTTCCTCCTTTCTTCTCCTCCTGGTTCCTGGTTTCAGGTCCCTTCTGATTTAGTTAGTGTATTTTTTGGGGGGTCGTTGCTACACTTTTAGTATTTTGTTCTCTCATTCATCTATTCTTATCTGGATAAAATGTCAAGGTGGAAAAGCTCGCCTCAAAAAAAAAGAACAAGAAGCAGTACTGGTGGCTAGGGACCTAATCAATATGGACATCAGTAATAAATATCTACGCCCCTAACATGGGAGCAGCCAATTATATGAACCAATTAATAACAAAATCAAAGAAATACATCAACAATAATATAATGGACAGGTCATTAATTGTTGATGTAAATACATCAACAATAAATACATTTAAATACATGTAAATACATGTATTTATGTCAACAATAATAAAATGGACATAATTTCAGACCACAATGCTTTGAAACTAGATCTCAACCACAAGAGGAAAGTTGGAAAGAACGCAAATATATGGAGGCTAAAGACCATCTTACTAAAGAATGAATGGGTCAAACAGGAAATTAAAGAAGAATTTTTAAAAATCATAGAAACAAATGAAAGTGAAAACACAACTGTTCAAAATCTTTGGGACACAACAAAAGTGGTCCTGAGAGGAACGTATATAGCAATACAAGCCTTTCTCAAGAAACAAGAGAAGTCTCAAGTACACAGCCTAACCCTACACCAGAAGGAGCTGGAGAAAGAACATCAAAGGAAGCCTAAATCCAGCAGGAGAAGAGAAATAATAAAGATAAGAGCAGAAATCAATGAAATAGAAACCGAAAGAACAGTAGAACAAATCAGCAAAACTAGGAGCTTGTTCTTTGAAAGAATTGTTAAGATTGATAAACCCCTGGCCAGAATTATCAAATAGAAAAGAGAAAGGAACCAAATTAATAAAACATGAATGAGAGAGGAGAGATCACAACCAACACCAAAGAAATACAAACAATTATAAGAACATATTATGAGCAATTATATACCAGCAAATTGGACAATCTGGAAGAAATGGGTACATTCCTAGAGACATATAAACAACCAAAACTGAACCAGGAACAAATAGAAAGCCTGAACAGATCCATAAACAGTAAGGATATTGAAGCAGTCATCAAAAATCTCCCAAAAAAAAAACAAGAGCCCAGGGCCAGACGGCTTCCCAGGAGAATTCTACCAAACATTTAAAGAAGAATTAGTACCTATTCTCCTGAAACTTTTCCAAAAAATAGAAATGGAAGGAAAACTTACAAACTCATTTTATGAGACCAGCATTACCTTGATCCCAAAACCAAAGACCCCAACATAAAGGAGAATTACAGGCCAATATCCTTGATGAACATGGATGCAAAACTTCTCATCAAAATACTAGCCAATAGGATCCACATTACATTAAAAGGATTATTCACCATGGGATTTATTCCTGGGCTGCAAGCACGGTTCAACATCTGCAAATCAATCAATGTGATACAATACATTAATAACAGAAAGGACAAGAACCCTATGATACTCTCAACCAATGCTGAAAAAACATTTGACAAAGAAAGCATCCTTTCTTGATCAAAACTCTTCACAGGGTAGGGATAAAGGGTACATACCTCGATATCATAAAAGCCATCTATGAAAAACCCACAGCGAATATCATTCTCAATGGGGAAAAACTGAGAGTTTTTCTCCTAAGGTCAGCAACATGTCAGGACTGTCCACTATCACCACTGCTATAGTACTAGAAGTCCTAGCCTCAGTAATCAGACAACAAAAAGAAATAAAATGCATCCTAATTGGCAAAGAAGAGTCAAACTCTTACTCTTTACAGATGATTTGATGGTTTATGTGGAAAACCCAGAAGACTCCACTCCAAAACTGCTAGAACTCATACAGGAATTTAGTAGAGTGTTAGGATATAAAATCAAAGCACAGAAATCAGTTGCATTTCTATACACCAAGAGCAAGACAGAAGAAAGAGAAATTAAAGAGTCAATCCCATTTTCAATTGCACCCCAAACCATTAGATACCTAGGAATAAGTCTAACCAAAGAGGTAAAGAATCTGTACTCAGAAAACTATAGTGTACTCATGAAAGAAATTGAGGAAGACACAAAGGCATGGAAAAACGTTCCATGCTCATGGATGGGAAGAACAAATATTGTGAAAATATCTATGCTACCTAGATCAATCTACGTATTTAATGCAATTCCCATCAAAATACCATCAGTTTTTTTTTTCACAAAATGGAACAAAGAATCCTAAAATTTATATGGAACCAGAAAAGACCCCAAACAGCCAGAGGAAGGTTGAAAAAGAAAGCCATAGTTGGCAGCATCACAATTCCAGACGTCAAACTCTATTAAAAGCTGTAATCATCAAGACAGTGTGGCACTGGCACAAAAATGGACACACAGATAAATGGAACAGAATAGAGAGCCCAGAAATGGACTCTCAACTCTATGGTCAACTAATGTTCAGCAAAGCAGGAAAGAATGTCCAATGGAAAAAAGATAGTCTCTTCAACAAATGGTGTTCAGAACATTGACCAGCAACATGCAGAAGAATGAAACTGGAGCATTTCCTTATACCAAACACAAAAATAGACTCAAAATGGTTGAAAGACCTCAATGTGAGACAGGAATCCATGAAAATCCTTGAGGAGAACACAGGCAGCAACCTCTTCGACCTCTTCTTCCTAGAAACATTGCCAAAGGCAAGGGAAGCAAGGCCCAAAATGAAGTATTAGGACTCCATCAAGATCAAAAACTTTTGCACAGCAAAGGAAACAGTGAGCAAAACCAAAAGACAACCAACAGAATGGGAGAAAATATTTGCAAACGACATATCAGATAAAAGGCTAGTATCCAAAATCTATAAAGAACTTATCAAACTCAACACCAAAGAACAAATAATCCAATCAAGAAATAGGCAAATAACATGAACAGACATTTCTGCAAAGAAGACATCCAAATGGCCAACAGATACATGAAAAGGTGCTCAACATCACTCGGCATCAGGGAAATACAGTTCAAAACCACAGTGAGAGACCACCTCACACCAGTCAGAATGGCTAAAATTAGTCAGGGAACAACAGGTGTTGGCGAGGATGTGGAGAAAGGGGAACCATCCTACACTGTTGGTGGGAATGCAAGTTGGTGCAGACATTCTGGAAAACAGTATGGAGGTTCCTCAAAAAATTGAAAATAGAGTTACCCTATGACCCAGCAATCACACTACTGTGTATCTGCCCTAAGGATACAAATGTAGTGATCTGAAGGGGCACATGCACCCCAATGTTTATAGCAGCAATGTCCACAATAGCCAAACTATGGAAAGAACCTAGATGTCCATCAACAGATGAATGGATAAAGAAGATATTATATATATACATATATATAGATATATATATATATGGATATGTGTGTGGTGTGTGTGTATATATATACTTTGCAGCCATCAAAAAAGTGAGATCCTCCATTTGCAATAACGTGGATGGAACTAGAGGGTATTATGCTAAGCGAAATAAGTCAATCAGAGAAAGACAATTATCATATGATTTCTCTGATATAAGGAATTTGAGAGGCAGGGCGGGGGTTTATGGGGGGAAGGGAGGGGAAAAATGAAACAAGATGGGACCGGGGAGGGAGACAAACCATAAGAGACTCTTAATCTCAAGAAACAAACTGAAGTTTGCTGGGTGGGGGAGAGGGAGGAAGGATATGGTGGCTGGGTTATGTACATTGGAGCAGGTATGTGCTATGGTGAGTGCTGTGAATTATGTAAGGCTGATGATTCACAGACCTGTACCTCTGAAGCAAATAATACATTATGTGTCAATATAAATAAATAAACTAATTAATAAAATAAAAATAAACAAATAAAATAAAACAAATAAATAAGCTAAGTGAAATAAAGTAGACAGAGAAAGAAAAAAAAAGGAAAAGTGAAGTCATTAAAATGATTTTCTTAATTACTTATCAAGGCCCCGAGGAAGTTAGTTTCACATGGATGACCTGCTGACCCTCAGAAGAATCCCCCCTGAGTCAAGTCTCAGAATGAGTCCAATATTGTGTCTGCATTTGAGGTGGACATCACGGGCCATCACAAGGTGAAAATCATTCCCACATACATTAATGTCCTAGGGCTGCCATAAAAAATTACCACTAGATGGATGGTTTAATGCAACAGAAATTTATTCTATTGCATTTGAAGGCTAGAAGTAAAAAAAACATACACACCCAGCAGAGTCATTCTCCCTTTAGGGTTTCCAGGGGATCATCCATTCTTTGCTTCTTCCAGCTTCTGGTGATTGTTGGCATTCCCTGACTTGGATGCCAACAAGTCACGTCACTCCAATCTCTGTCTCTGTGGTCACGTTGCCTCCCTCTCTCCTGGCAGCACATTCTCTTTTGCCTCACACTTAAGAGGACATTTGTCCTTGACTCACTGGGTAATCAAGGATGATGTCTTTATCTCAAGACCCTTCCATTAATTACATCAACAAAGACCATTTTTGCAAGTAAGGTAACATGCACAGGTTCTGGGGATTAAGATGTGGATATTTTGAGGGACCACCATTCAACTCACATACCACCTTAATTTAGACTAAGTCCCAGCACCCATTCTCATTTCAGTCTCAAGTCCAACAATTAGTAGTTACTGAAACTTGGGCACTCCCTCTCTCACCTCCCACCCCACTCAGTTCTTCATTTATAAAATGAAAATTATGGGCATATGTTAAGAATTAAACAAGTGACAAATAAATCCAGCACAGTTGCTGGATGACAGACGGCACTCCTTTCCCTTAATATTCAACCTCACACTTACAACAATTGTATGGGTTAAATACTAGCCCCAATTTTTATATTAAAGATATTGAATGCTTGGAGAAGTAACTTGGCCACACCAACTCAGCTGGGTAGGAGTGGACCTGACTTTAAACCCCATAGCTCATTCTGCTACCCAGCCTCCCTACCTCTCTACCTTCTTAACTGTTCCAGGCCAACTCCAAAAGTATTCCCTGGTGTTAGATATAAAATGTTTTCCTTTTCTTCTTTAATTTTTTGAAATTTAATCTTGTTTTCATTTTAATTGCAGTTAGTTAACATACAGTGTAGTATTAGTTTCAGGTGTACAATATAGTCTTTGGCTGATGATTCACAGACCTGTACCCCTGAAGCAAATAATACATTATATGTCAATAAAAAAATACAGTCTTTCAATACTTCCATACATCACCTGGGTACTCATCACAACAAGTGCACTCCTTTATCCCCAACATCTATTTCACCCACCCCCCTGCCCACCTCTCCTGTGTAACCATCAGTTTGTTCTCTGTAGTTAAGAGTCTGTTTCTTATGGATAAAAGACCTCAACTTGAGGCAGGACTCTATCAAAATCCTAGAGGAGAACACATAGGGAGTAACCTCTTCAACATTGGCCACACCAACTTCTTTCACGACATGTCTCCAAAGGCAAAAGAAACAAAAGTGAAAATGAACTTTTGGGACTTCACCAAGATAAAAAGCTTCTGCACAGCAAAGGAAACAGACAACAAAACAAAGAGGCAACCCACAGAATGGAAGAAGATATTCACAAATGACACTA
The DNA here is from genome assembly GCF_020171115.1 of Neogale vison. Taxonomy (NCBI): domain Eukaryota; kingdom Metazoa; phylum Chordata; class Mammalia; order Carnivora; family Mustelidae; genus Neogale; species Neogale vison. The sequence goes on along the minus strand of NC_058102.1, from coordinate 107,629,421 downwards.
AAGGCAAAGGACTGATATCCAAGATCTATAAAGAACTCCTCAAACTCAACACACACAAAACAGAAAATCATGTCCAAAAAATGGGCAGAAGTCATGAACAGACACTTCTCCAAAGAAGACATACAAATGGCCAACAGACACATGAAAAAATGTTCATCATCATTAGCCCTCAGGGAAATTCAAATCAAAACCACATTGAGATAACCATCTTACACCAGTTAGAATGGCCAAAATTAACAAGACACGAAGGAACAAGTGTTGGAGAGGATGTGGAGAAAGGGGAACCCTCTTACACTGTTGGTGGGAGTACAAGCTGGTGCAGCCACTTTGGGAAAACAGTGTGGAGATTCCTTAAGAAATTAAAAAATAGAACTACCCTATGACCCTGCAATTGTGTTATTGAGTATTTACCCCCAAAGATACAGAAGTAGTGAAAAGAAGGGCCATATGTACCTTTGTTCATAGCAGCAATGGCCACAATCACCAAACTGTTGAAAGAGTCAAGATGCCCTTCAACAGAAGAATGGATGAAGAAGATGTGGCCCGTATATACAATGGAATATTACACCTCTGAAAGGATGAAAACCCAACTTTTATTTCAACATGGACAGGACTGGAGATTATGCTGAGAGAAATAAGTCAAACAGAGAAAGTCAATTATCATATGGTTTCACTTACTTGTGGAGCATAAGGAATAACATGGAGGACATTAGGAGAAGGAAAGTAAAAGTGAAGTGGGGAAAATCAGATAGGGATATGAGCCATGACAGACTGTGGACTCTGAGAAAAAAACTGAGGGTTTGGAGGGGAGGGGATGGGGGATGGGTGAGCCTGGTGGTGTGTATTAAGAAGGGCATGTATTGCATGGAGCACTGGGTGTGGTGCATAACAATGAATCTTGGAACACTGAAAAAATTAAATTAAATTTTTAAAAAAAGAGTCTGTTTCTCATTTTGTCTCTCTCTCTCTTTTCCCTGTGCTAGTTTCGTTTGCTTCTCAAATGCTATGTCTGAGTAAAATCATATGGTATTTGTCATTCTCTGACTTACTTCACTTAGCTTAATACTCTCTAGTTCCACCCATGTCTCCACAAACAGCAAGATTTCATCCTTTTTTATGGCTGAATAATATTCCATATATAGATCCTCTTTATCCATTCATCAATCAATGGACACTTGGGCTGCTTTCATATCTTGGCCATTGTAAATAATGCTGCTGTAAACATAGAGGTGCATGTATCCCTTTGAATTAGTGGTTTTGTGGGGTTTGGATAAATACCCCATAGTGCAATTCCTGGATCATAGCGTAGTTCTATTTTTAACTTTTCATCTATCCCTCTTGTAATTCATGGCATTATTTTCCACCTTGCTTTCCCATAAGACCAGAAATCTGTTAGACTAGAGTTCTCAAAGTTCTGAATATTTTTGGTTCTTGGTCTGACATAGGTAACCCTTTGCCTGACATTTGGGGGAAAGGTAACTTATTACACCAAAAAAAAAAAAAAAAAAAAGGATGTTTGTTCCCTAAGACCTCTTTATTGAAGATGACCTTCTATTGTGACTATAGAATCTAGGGATCTTGGGGTGCCTGGGTGGCTCAGTGGGTTAAGCCGCTGCCTTCGGCTCAGGTCATGATGTCAGGGTCCTGGGATCGAGTCCTGAATCGGGCTCTCTGCTCAGCAGGGAGCCTGCTTCCCTCTCTCTCCCTGCCTGCCTCTCTGTCTACTTGTGATCTCTCTCTGTCAAATAAATAAATAAAACCCTTTAAAAAAAAGAATCTAGGGATCTTTTGTAGGTATACACTTGGGTCAACCCATGGCAATCCCATCCCTGAACTAAATCTGAAAGAATACTCATATAAGTTATAGAGATAGGAGTGATTCCAAATATTTACATTCTCAGAAAGTATACCCAAATTTCCTATAACTAATTATTTGATAGTTGATCTGGCTTAGCCACTCTATCCTCTAAATTCTTGAAAAGGGATTTTCCCAGTCCCAGTAGATGGAGAAGTTATAGCTGAACATTATAACCATTATATGAGGTCAATGCCTCATAACACACCTAGGTAACAACTTAGACAAAACAAAGTTGAAGGGGTTTTGTGGCCCACAAAAAGGATATCTTCTTAGTGGGGACTATCATGAACTTGCCAGATGACTTCATTTAGCAACCAGGTGGAGCCATGTAGAATCAAGAATTTGGCAGAGCTTTCAAGTGAGACAGGGCATTCACAACCATCTCTTTGTAAGACTCTGAAGAACTAACTTCACCTACTAGAGAGGTCTTAGGTTCAAAGTCATATTTGAAGATAAGTTTCATTCTTTCACAGTTTGTCAGTTTTGCCTTTTTTCATAACAGATTCAGATTTTCAGTTCTTCTCATGTTCAGTCCTGTTTCTATAATCATTTTTTGCAATGGATATAACTGTATTGTTTTACTATTTGCCACCAACCCTCAGTTGGTGACATTGTTTTCCCAAGATGACAATGCTGTTTATGAAATGACACCTGTATCAACTTCTACGATGGTTTAATTCAAATAATACTCTGTTTTTCTCCCCTTCTGTGTACATGGAAGAGTGTACTTCCCATCTACTCTGTATTTGAACACACTGTCGGACTAGTTCTGGCCAATGAATGAAAGCAGAAATAACACGTGTCATTTCAAGGTTGAGGTGATGAAAGGCCCATTTTGATGCTCCTGTTTCTCTCTTCTGACACATAATGCAGATGGTACAGCTACAAGAGGGAGAAGCATCCATCAGCCAAGGTCCCTGAGTGACTTTGTGTAGCACAACCTCTCGCACAAACCCCTCTGGACATGTAGTATAAGCAAGAAATAAACCTTTACTGTTTAAGCCCCCCAAATTAGGAAGTCATCCACAATGTATGACATTGCCCATCATATGACGGCAATGTCATACATTGTGGATGACTACTATAAATCAACATCCGTGTGTGTGTGTGTGTGTGTGTGTGTGAGACCCATATGTGTTAGGGTTTTGCCAAGTTCTGATTAGTTGAGTTGGTTTCCATCCCAATTAGCATAAAATCAGTCAATGATTCTAATTCATATGAGGGTAGGTTATAACTGTAATGATCTTGTGATGGAGTAATATTGAGAGCATTTATAATTTATGTAGCATATAATAGCTTTTATTTGTTCTAGATAAATCAATGATGGTATCTGTTTCAACTGATTCTGTAGACAAAATACCTCCAAAACACATTTCTCTCTGCTGAATCTGCTGAAAGTAAAAGTATATTTATGCCTACACTTATATCGAATAGTTTATGTAAACTACTCTTGTCTAGATGAATCAAGAACATGTTAGCAATTTCCTAAGTGGCTTGAAAAGTATTTGGAGTAGTTTATGGTATCTTCAAAATGATGTATGGCTTACCCTCATGGTACCATGTATTGTTTTAATGGAATCAGTTTCCAGATCCCCAACTTCCATAGACACTCAATCTTAACACTGGTTGGAGGACAGTGTGGGGCAGAGGCTGGAGGCTGCCTGCCACTTTCCCTTTCTCTTCTGATCTTTCACAGCCATCCTTTTCCCATGCCAGAGAAGAAAGGCACACCTTCACACACACAAACACACACACACACACACACACACACACACACACACCATGCACACATCTTCCATGGTCCATTTCCCTGAGAGGTGAGTACCACCAGGTAACTAAAGGAGATATTTGAAATGTGGTGTCCAGAAAGCCTCCTTTAAATGGACATCATACCCCTGCAGCCATCCATCTTTGTAAGAGATATATTTGGGATAATATTTAATTTTTATATTAATCATTACTTTATTCATCATTATTTCATTGGTTAAAAGCCAAAATTTATTTCAAAAACTTACACAACTAAACACCAGAAAAACTAAATAATCCAATTAAAAATAGGCAAAGGACCCAAATAGATATTTTTCCAGAGAAGACACATAGATGCCTGACAGACACATAAAAAGATGCCCAACATCACTAATCATCAGAGAAGTGCAAATTAAAACCACAATAAGATATCACTTTACATGCATCAGAATGGCTAAAATAAAAAACCACAACAAATAAGTGTTGGTGAGTATGTGGAGAAAAAGGACCCCTCTTGTATTGTCAGTAGGGATGCAAACTGATACAGCCACTGTGGAGGCTTTTGAAGGTTCCTCAAAAAATTAAAACTAGAATTACCATATGATCCAGTAATTCCACTACTGGGTATTTACCCAAAGAAAATAAAAGCTCTAGTTCGAAAAGATATATGTCCCCCTATGTTTATTGCAGCAGTATTTACAGTAGGCAAGAGATGGAAGCCAGCCAAGTGTCCATCTGTAGATGAATGGATAAAGATGTGGCATGTATATATATCTATATCTATATATATAGATATATGATGGAATATTACTCAGCTGTTGGAAGAATGAAATCTTGCCATTTCCAACAATGTGGATGGAGCTAGAGGATATAATACTAAGTGTAGTGAGTCAGACAGAGAAAGAAAAACACCATATTGTTTCACTCATATGTGGAATTTAAGAAACAAAACAAATGAACAAACAAAGGAAAAAAGAGACAAATAAAAAAACAGACTCTTAAATATAGAAAACCAACTGGTAGTTGCCAGAGGGGAGGTAGGTGGGGGGATGGGTGGAATAAACAGAAGAAAAAAAGAGTACACTTACCTTGATGAGCCCTGAGAAATGTATAGAATTGCTGAATATCATGCCCCTGAAACTAATGTAACACTGTATGTTAATTACACTTGAAATTTCTTAAAAAGCTCATAATGTACTTACTTTGTTTTGCTCAGTTGTGTATTAATAATATTTGTGATGATAATTCAACCCAGAAGAAACTGGTAGCATCAAGACTTATAGTCACCGGAAATTTTTTAAAATTTAAATTTAAATGTATATACCTCTTTTTGCTGCAGAGTACTATGACTGTGTCATCAATGAAAGACTTCTCAGCATAAAAAATATATTGCATCAAGGTAAACTTTTATGCAGGAAATGGAATGGAAATAGGTTTCTAAAGTGAAAAAGAGATGATGCAAAATCTTTGTTTAAAAAAAGATCTTTTATATAATATTTTTGAATGGATAATAGAAGGTTTCAAATAGCAATGGTGTTTATATTCCATTGGAAACTTTTTAAAGAGGGATGTAGCAATTTTATTTTATTTTAAACTGTCAAGATCTACAAAGCACCAGAAATTGCATCATTTACAACCATTTAAACTTATCATGAAAATTTTTGGATTTGAACTTGAAAATGTATAATGAGGCACATACTTTTTCAAAACACTTTCTGGGGGATATGCAAACAAAACAGTGTAGAGACTCCTCATTCAGTACAGGCTGAGACCCTGGGAGGCCGAAGCGGGGCAGCCAGTTGAAGGGTTGGCCTGGCCTCTGAGCATTGGCACACACAGCTCTCGGGAAGGAGAGGCAGGCTAGCAACACCAGGCTCTCGAGTGTAAGCACATGTTTGTGAAACAAATTAGCATCTCTGATTTCTCATTCTCACTCCATCCTCTATCCCCAACATGATCTCAAGCAATTTGCCTCCCCTTTCAAGGTTTTAATCTTGAGATGCTTAGAGAAAGAAATGCTAAGTGTCGTGTGGTCATGTCTTTGGTTATCCCAGAGAGTACGGAGAACATCCTCTGGAAGATGACAGTCCAAACACCCTCAAGGAGTCTTCCTGACCCCAGATTATTTATATTTCTTCCATGACAGAATTGTTCAGTTTTCAAGTGTGTTTTTAATCCATAAAGACCCCACAGAACAGACCCTGGAACTTCACTCCCTGTTCTACCCTTTCCACAACTTGAGATTGGATTTTCTCAGGCTCAGAAGAAATTCTCTCTGTTCTGGCCTTCAGTCAGGATTTATTGAACACATCTGAATCTTCCATGTTTTCATATACAGCCTAGGAGCCAAGAGGGTTAGGTATTAGAATGAACTCTGGGTTAAAAACTTATATCTATTCCTACCTGGTTGTTTAACTTCCACCAAGTTTCTTATGTTCTTTGAGTATCAGTTCCCTCAACCACAACCTGGGAAACCCCTAAGGAGAGGAGTTTCAGTATAAAACAAAACATTAATATGAAAATGTGTGGTAAGTAAAAGTAGAAAAATAATGGGGTATTTATTACTAGGAAAATTGATTTATTTTATTTATTCATTTATTTTAAACAGGCTCCATGCCCAGTGTGGAGCCCAGCACAAGGCTTGAACTTGAGACCCAAAGATTAAGACCTGAGCTGAGATCAAGAGTCAGACACTCAACTGACTTAGCCATCCAGTGCCCCAGGAAGGTGGAATTTTAAATCATTTTTTATAATCTCTGGTGACACCAAGTAATCACTTCTGGTCCAATCTAAGTATCATTGAGCACAATTCCAGTTCTTTCTTTTTGTCTTTTAACCCTTTTATGGAAAAAGGAAACAGTTGGCCATTACCTCTTATGTAAGATCTTGTTCATTATCTATTTGAACAGAAGATATTTGAAACCAATTCTTCAGCACCAGAAGTCAAGAGTATTCAATATCTCCACACTACCCAGCCTACACTTAGACTTTGATAACCAAATTCTGCCAGATTTTTCATGAAAGGCAAATTCAGTTTCAACAGTTTTATCCCAATAACCATTTTCTGCTTGAAAATTTCCCTTAAGACTCTGAAGACAAATCCTGTAAGGGGAATAGTTAGATTAACTACATTATTTGCTGTCAAGTTTATGCATTTAGCTAAGGTCCCGTCAAGATGGAGTTTGCACAGATGGCAGATCAAGCTCCATTTCCTGGGACTGACCAGGGTTACATAAGTTTGGTAAGCATGGACTTCAAACATTTCCTATTACACAAAGAACTCATTTAAGCAATAGTCAATAGTTCTGTTTTCATAGTCTAGTTTTTCAAATACCCAAATTATAAATGTTGGAAAAAAATAAAAAGATGGAGTTTAAGTGTCCAAACTCAAGAACAAAACAAAACAAAAACTGCTGGTTAGCCCTCTCCTTGCTGAAGTCATGCGGTGAGACTCCACTGTATAGGAAAGCAGCATGTGGGTGGCAAAAAGTTAAATGAAGAGGGGATGGCTTGAAAGAGAAATCTGGTGCTATCATATTCAACAAAGTGACCAAGTAGACAAATTGGTCTCTGCCATTCTCCATCTCTGGGCATAAATCCTGCCATATCACCATTCCTCATCTCCAGAAGCACTCTCTGAACCACATGGATATCAACACCTACATGATGTTCTACGGAAATTCAAGGTCTGTATTCCTCCATACAGACACAGGGATCACAGGGATGTCCCCGGCTGCTTACAGGGCCTCATAGTCCAGAATCATCCCCTATACTTTCTCTCCCACATCCAAGCTGCCATCCCCCATCCTTGGCATCTGTCTGTCATCTGTCTAGCATCCTTTGTATCCTATAAGACTCAGCTCAAGAGTCACGTCCTGAAGCCTCCCCAGACCTGTTCAGCTGGATGAGACTCCTCTTCCTTTGTCCCCCACAAAACCTTGCAGTTATCTCTATCAGAGCACCAGTTATATTGTTAATTATTATTTGTTTATTTGAATTATTTATTTACCTCCTGTATCTTTGACTAGACTTTGAGCAAGAGCAAGGGCAAGAGCCATGTCCTACTTGCCTTTAAATTTCCATTCCGAAGAATGGTGTTTGGTTCATAATAAGTGTTTAAGAAACATTTGATGAATGTAAGAATGATTGTTCTATCAATCTCTGGATGCAGGAGGGAGTTCATCCAAAGGAATATATTGCTAATGGTGCAATTCCAGGCATGATGCGGGCTGGTAGAGGAGATATTTTAGGACCAGGAGACCTGCCCTACTTCCCTCAATCATTTCACAAAAGTATCTACATGAAAGGCTGGCCTTGAGCTGGTAGCTAATGTTCCCGACAAAGCTCCCTGGTAGGTTACCCACAGAGATTAGTTTAAAGAGAAATTGCTTCCCTTGTCCTCTCATCATTGTTTAATGAGCTACCTAGCTAAAAAGACCCTCTTCTAGGGATCTGGGACTCTTATTTTTCTAGCACAAGGCCCCTGTTACATGCAAGGGGCTAACTATTGACCCCAGAGACCATCACTCACAGCATCTGTCTTTTGCAATTTCCTACCTATAAAAGCTGTGTTTACTTATGTAACATTTGCAATCCCTGCATTTGCCAGTGTCCCATCTGTAACACCTGGGCTTATCCATTTCCTTTTCCCAGCATCTGTCTTTTACCAGCACATACTGACAAAATTCATGTTTAGGGATTTCACCTCTGAAAATGTTTGGGCCCAGGACAGTCAGGGAGTTGCTGTGATGTTGGATTGTGTCTCCAGGATGTGATTTAAATGAGAGAAAAATCAGACCAAGCAATAAAAAGGGAGAATATCATGCAAGTCAGATCTGTTCCTACAGCAACTGGAAAGAAAATGGACACAAAAGCATATTAGCAGTCATCACATGTCAAAGCTGCCTGGCAAACCACTAGCATGCTGTAAAGCATAGGTCCAGTTAGCTCCAGGAATTGTACCTCAACAATTCTCTTCTTTTTTCTTTTTTCTTTCTTTCTTTCTTCTTCTTCTTCTCCTCCTTCTTCTTCTTCTTCTTCTTCTTCTTCTTCTTCTTCTTCTTTTTTTTTTAAATAAGTAAGCTCTAGGCCCATCGTGGAGCTCAAGCTCACAACGCCAAGATCTAGAGTCACATGCTCTACCGACTAAGGCAGCCAGGTGCCCCAAGAATTCTCTTATGTTTCTTTGGCTTATCAAAACCCTCCTAACATCCATTGTTTATTTTTAAACCTGGACTTTGTATCTTAAGTGGCCAAGTACATCAAAATAATACAGATAAGAAAGAAGTATCTGAGATGTAGCACTAAGAACATAACGCCTATGAACAATAATGAGGACTTACCAGTCTGAGAAAGCTTAAGGGTCATCCTTTCAGTAAAGGTCAGTCTGTTATGTAGTTAAGTGGTGGCCCACAAGGGTCAAATGAGTGATTAAGAAAGTCACCCTGTCCCCCAGATACCTATAGTCTCCATCAGAGTGCAACAGTGACTCAATTTCTATGAACAGAAATATAATCTTTAGGATAAATAGTGATTTGTTAAATATCCCATTTGATTTTAATTTTTTTTGAGAGAGAGAGCCCACGCCCACATGCATGGAGTGGAGGGCAGAGGGAGAGGAAGAGAGAGAGAAAAAATCTTAAGCAGGCCCAGCACGGAGCCTAGCACAGAGCCTGAGATCATGACCAGAGTGGTAATCAAGTCTGTCACTTAATTGACTGAGTCACCCAGGCACCCCAAGTATCCTATTTTAGAGTACTGTATCCCAGTGAAAAAGAACTCTTCCAGGGGCCTGAGTGGCTCAGTTAATTAAGTGATGGACTCTTGATTTTGGCTCAGATCATGATCTCAGGGTCTAGGGATCGAGCCCCATGTTAGGCTCTGCACTCTGAGAAGAGTCTAATTGTATTCTCTCTCTCCCTCACCCTTTATCTCTCCCCTCTAAAATAAATAAATAAATCTTAAAAAAAAAAAAAGAACTCCTCAAGTTTCGAAGTAGCTAATAATTTAATATGAAGTATTTTCTCATGTCTCTTTTGTTCTTTATGTAAGGGACTTGGGTCATACTGAGTGTACAGTCTTTGTTATTATTTGTCTCTCTGTCTGGTTTTTTAATGGGGGGAGGTGGAGGGGTCTGAGAAGGAGGGGATGGGAGTGGAAGGGAATCGAGGGAGAAGGAGGCTTGAATGAGAAAAAAGACTATCAAAAAATAGACTGGCGGACCCAAAGGAGAACTGCATCACAGTTTTGCTTGGGATCAATGCGCTGAGAATCCACTGGAAGGACCTTATTTTCCAGTGCTCCTCGAATTTTACTATACATAAGAACCAGCTGGGGATCTTGTTAAAAAACAGCCTGATTACATACTTCTGGGGTGGAGCCCGAGAGCCTGCATTTCTCTTACAAGCTCCTGGAAGCTGATGCTGCCAGTCCCCGAGCCTGGAGAAATGGAAGGCTACACAGAAGGCTCAGGTATTTTCAAACCTTTGTGCTGTTCATCAGGTAAAGAACGGTTAGCATCTTGAGCTAATTAAAAATTTTCCCTGATCTTTCTGTACAACAGTAAAAACTAGTTCTTCAATACACCCCCACGTAATCTGCACACACGCTGCGTCCCAGGAGACTCAGATCCAGGTAGGACCATCCTGACCTTTATCTCCCCTTCAGAGGCCCAAGGCAATTTTTTGTGTGCAATTTTTTAACTTTGCTTGTTGTTATTTTGTTTTTGTTTTACTTTGTTTTGTTTTTTTGTTTTTAGAGCAGTTTTAGGTTTACTGTAAATTTGAGAGGAAGGAACAGAGACTTTTTTTTCCCCATATACCAACCCCCTCACCCATGCACTCTTACCACTATTATCAACATTCTTCACCAGAGTGGTATATTTTTTTACCAAGGATGAACCTATATTGACACAGCATAATTACCCCAACTCCATAGTTTACCTAGGAGGTCATTCTCGGTTTTGTACATTCACTGGGTTTGGACAAATGTATAATGACTATATCCATCATTATAATATCATAAGAGTATTTCCACAGTCTTAAAAATCCTCTTTGTTCACCTGTTCATCTCTTCCCCACTCCAACCACTGATCTTTTTATTGCTTCTATCGTTCTGCCCTTTCCAGATGTTACATAATTGGAATCATACAGTGTGCAGCCATCTAAGTACCCTACAACTTTGAACAAACAATTTCAAGACTGAGTTGGGTCTCTGATACACTTTAACTCCCAGGTAAAGCTGAAATGCTAATACAAGAATGGCTGTCAGCAGACAGTGAGTCCAGGGCTGTGTTTATAAAAGCAATAAAAGCAGGAGAAAGTCTACAATCTCACATTTACATTTACAGAAGATTAAGATTCCTCGCATGCCTACCCAACAACGAATTCTTTATTTCTGTATCCTTTCAAAGACCTTGAGGAGGTAAGAGTATATTGGTGAATGCCGGTTAATCTGCCTCATGATGTGATCCACTCATTAGCTAAAGACACATTCACTCCTATGGACCGACAGTCCCAACTTGAGATGGTCAACTTCAGATTTTTTTTTTTTTTTACTTAGGAAGATGCAAAAGCGATATGCATTCAGTAGAAACTGTAATTTGATTTTGGATTTTTAATTTTGAATTTTGGATCTTTTCATGGGCTAGCAGTATGCAGTATGATCCTCTCTCTCGTGATGTGACGCAGCAATAGTGAGCCTCAGCTCCCAGTCAATCTCATGATCACAGGGTCAACCACTGATACACTTACAAATATGCTCTACCCTTACAACCATCCTGGTTTTCACATTCAGTGCCATTTTCAATACATTACAGGAGATATTCAACACCTTATTAGAAAGTAGGCTTTGTATGAGATAACTTCGCCTAACTGTAGGCTAATGTAAGTATTCTGAGAAGCTTAAGGTAGGCTAAGTTAAGCTAATATGTTTGGGACGTTAAGTGTATTAAATGCATTTGATTTATGAGGACACGGTCCCATCATAATTTAAGAAAGATCTGCATAGATGAGACTGGAAACTTAGTGAGCTTGGCTAGTAGAACTTTACCTGGGATAAATTGCACCTGACAACTCTTCCCTAAAGTGAGCTAACTACTACCAGCCTTAAGCAAGCTGCCCTCTGGACATGCATACCAAAGATAGAAGACAAGAACGTTCTGAAAAAAAAAGGAGGGGTGAAATAAGTAAACTTTGTCTTCAGCATCCTCTTGCTTTCTGTGTGGGAGCCTTTGTCTTTGTTCTTGGCAAACCTCCATCCTCAGACATCCTGAATCTTCCCATACTAACCGCCGCCTCTCTGCGTCAGACAGTGAGTCTGCGACAGCTCCTTCCTCAGGTCTGTAAAGAGTTACATGATAATGGCTTAAGGTATCATCCTTCCTAGAGCACTGACTTTTTAAAGATAGGAAAGTGTCGGCAAGGTGAATTTCTAGCCTACTGTACAACAGCCCTCCTCTGGGTGTTCCCTTGTTCAGCTGTCAGGGGCCAGAGGCTGGTGCAGTGCCCACAGAATGTGACTCTGGATGACTGGAGTGCTTACCCTGCAGTGACCCTCAACGGTCCAACTTTGAGTAGTGGCAGCCCCTCCATTGTCCGTTCATTCCTAGAGTCTCACTCTACATCTCTAATGGAAAGGCGGCTTTCTGGACTTGGTCTGTGTGGCATAATTTCAAATTTCAGCTACAAGCTTTTCATGCAAAAAAAGCATTATTCTTTTCCACAGAGTATTAAATCACATGGGATACCTGTGCAGCACTTTTAGTTTGAGATGTCACAGCTTTTAGAGACAGAAGACTCCTTGGGAATCAGCCTTACCTCAACCCTCATATTTAGGAATAAAAAATAAATAAACCCCAAAGAAGGGTGTTAAAATAGAATGGATGATTCCCAAGGCTGCAAAATTAGGACCAGAATCCTCCCCTCCCCTAAAGCAGAAGATCCACAGCATCTACCCTCAAGGAACAAGACTTAAATCACAACCAAAGAGATTTAGATGCAGCACAAAGAAGAACTCGCTGGTAATGGAGATGATTAAATACTAGAACAGACAGCCACAGGGAATTGTGAAATCGTCCTCCCCAGAGATCTTTTAAAATAGGACAGTTAACCATCTGTCTGAGATGGTTTAAGTACAGTCCTGCCTTGGAGGTAGGAAAATAATGAGATGATCCCCTCACCTGTCACATTTTGGGGTTCTGTAGTCACACCTGGATTTAGAGGCACACATCATGGGGATCCCAGGTTGAATCTGGACTGTGCCCCCCACTGGGATTCAGATGTGTCCAAGTTTTTGAGAAGGTACAAGACCCACAGTGCTCTGTCTGCATGAGGTTGGAAAGTGTCTGCATGGAAGAGATTTGTGTTGGGGTTTCTGGGTGAAAATAAGGGAGTTGGGAGAAATAGAGATGTCAATTTCCAATTTCTCCCCCTTTTCCCCTCCGACCCTCTATAACACCACCCTGCCCACTCCCCACCATCTGAGTCTAATGAGCTGTAGCTGATGCCAGCAGAACCAAGAGACTTCAAGAAACACAGGGACACAAGCAGCCGTGATTTTTTTCCCAGTGACAAAGCATAATTTTTCCATTTCAGTGGAAAAATTCAGAATGGCTCGGACCTAGTGAAAATTTCAGGGCAAACGGCCCCTTTGCAGGACTTTAACGTGTGAGTTTTGGAGCTGCAGGGGACATCGTCTTGGAACAGACCTGACCATCATCTCCAGCATGTCACCAGCACCAGTCAAGGCCAGGGGAGACCCAACCCTGCAGGGGCGCAGAGATCCAGCTCGACCAGCAGGGGGCGCCCGCACCTGAAGTGCACGACTGGGCCTGGTGTTCCTGATCCGGGCCACAGTTTTCCCAGGTTTCACATGTGCTGTTTTCTCTGCCTAGACTTCTTTCTCTTCTTCACCCTTTCCCCTTGCTAGCTCCTGAGTTGTTTCCACTTAGCTGCATTTGATATCCCTCAGCATCTTGTAATTCTCTAATTATTCTTACATATAGATTTAAAATCACCTGTTCACGCATCTCTCTGACTTTTCTAGTCTGTAGACTCCTTGAGGAGAGGGACTCCATGTTATTCACCACCATTGTCTATCTAGCGTCTGGCACATAGTAGGCACTCAGAAAAATATTTGTTGAGTAAGTGAATGAATGAATGAATGAATGAATGGGAAACTATAAGCTTTAATAACACTAGATGACACAATTAGTCCTTGAATTATTTCTAAGTAAATGGCTATTGGTCCAGCATACTACACTGACCTTCTTTTAGCTTGTACGTTTGGGGGTTTACTTTACACAGGCTAATATAATAAGAAGGATCATTAGGAGTCATCTGGAGACTCCTTCTTATAATATTCAATAACTCTTATGGTACTCTCAACATCAGCCCCTCAGCCTGTGCCTGAAGACCTCCCAGCAACCACAAACTCAGGTGCAGCTGGGCTATCCATTTCACCTCGGACTCTGGGAAAGTTCTTCCAAATGTTGAGTTGACTCTCTCTTCCTCTGGTGTCTTTCGTGGAGCCCTGGCATCACGCAGATACTGTCTTCCACGTACCAGGGAGCAATGAAAGATGGGACCTGGCCTGTGGAGTTGGAAGGACTCGGACGTGAATCTTAGCTGTGCCACTTACTTAGTGTGGGAGTCTGGGTAATCATTGAACCTCTCCAGTTTTCTCATCGATACCCAACTGGACTGTCACAAGGACTAAGACTAATTAACACATTCCAAAGGTCCGAGACAGAGCAGATTTTCCAAATGTGATTCTATTATTATTAATAAGCATTAGAATATAGATCCTTAATATGGAGTGGTAATATAGATAATATATTAAATAATATACACAGTCTTTTTCCCTCTTCCATCAATCTTTTGTTCTCTAAGCCAAAACAGAAGCTACTTTCACGTCCTCTGCCATCCTCATCACTTCATCTATCAGTGTTCCTCTCAAACAGGCTACAGACTTGAGCTATCACTGAGAACAGTAACAAGGGCAGCACAAACCATCACCACCTTCATGTTAGACATTATACTTTTATTCATGGCGCCTATGGTTCCTTCAGCTTCTTTGGCAACCTCATCTTCCATAGTTCCTGGGCATTTTAGCCATGTCACTCTCCAGTCTGTGGCAAGATGACTGCTGGAGATTTGACTGTGGGGGTGAGGGCTGTGAGACAATGTGAGGTGGGGACCTATAATTTTGTTGTTTTTCTCGTCTGTTTTAGCATGAGATTGCTAGAAAAGGTTTACCCTTAGAAATAGGGCATGAATAACACTTGAGGCCCTGGAGATAATGCTCCTGACCCCTCAAGGACAGTAAGATTCCTGGAGACAGTTAGAGTAATGGTGCCAATAAAGCTCTCTTTTCCAGGGAAGATGGTATAGTCAGGCTTTTGTATTTTTTAAGGAATAAAGTAGCCTGTATTTGGAAGGGAAAGGGAATCCATGTTCTGGGTTCCAGAGGTGTCAGGGGCCTGAGCCCCACGCAGAATTCCAGGACAGATGTGCAGCCCAGACAGCATCTGCTTGTGCGAGTGTGCGCGATGGGGCCCCTGTGTCAGGAGCCAGAAGGAGAAGTCAGCTGGGCACAAGGACGAAGCTCCACTTGTGGGCAGGGCTGCCCACATGTGCCACAGGATTCCTCGTAAGTCAAAGACTGGGATCCCATGCACCCCCTCTCTAGAGGCAGCCTGGACTGGCAGGACACACTCAGAGAGGGCTCAGCTACACCACGGTGCCAACCTCAGTGCCATAGATCTGGCTTGGCATTTTCTTCCACTACACCCACCTTCAGTTTAAAACCATTTTGATCAGACTGGCCAACCTTTCATTTGTCATAAGACCCCTCCCCCAGAAGTAAACACTGTCGGCAGGGGCAGGGGGAGGTGTTTTATTGGGAGGGAGATTCTCTCCCTTTCCTGATTTGTGTTATTATTTCCAGCACAAGGACTTCAGCTATTGTTAAATCAGAACCTAGTTCTATAAATACTTCTGATTTGAAAAGCCACATTCACTTTCACTACTTCAGAATCCAAGCCCGAGATGGCAGCAACATCTCGTGGATATAGAACACGCAGAAAACATGGCAATTGTTAGCACCACCTCCTCATGCTCTGAGCTGCCTGTCCATAATTCAGAGGACAAGACAAGGTCACTAATAAACACCACTGAACTGTGTCTCCTTTCACAGCTCCTGCATAAAAATATTGCAGCCCCAATGAACACCAAAACAAATGTAATGGATTGGTTTAATTCACATCTGAACATCCACAAACACAGCTGCCTAATCACCTTACTGTTTCCAGCAGGTTTGCATGCTTGTCAATTATTCTGAAACATCAATTGTCCTAACTTTGACTTCATTTAAAGATGCACTTGGTAGGTTTAGTAGGTAAAGGAAGCAAAACCAAGATGCTAAGTCATTTGAAAAAAAATCCTTTTCAAGAGCATCAGAGTCCATTCTCAATGTGTGCTGCCAATAAACACAAACTTGAGCCTTCTCCTGCCCCAGGGGAGGCCCAAGATGTGGAAGGTGACAGGTTGATGTTTGTGTTAGAGACTGTCTGTGACACTGACGCTAGTGGGAGTTGTTATGATGCAGACACCAGACGAAATCTGGCTCTAGGAAAGCACCCACACAGAGAGGGATGGGTGATTGGGATGGCAGGAATTTCCCCCCAGTGATGCCCAAAGCATGCCCTCCAACTCCAGCTAACAGGACTCCATCACACAGTGCTCCTCACTCAAAGAACTTGCAGCAAGGAGGGGGTCCAGATGGGAGTTAGGGGTTATACCTTCTTATCCCACAAAACACACGCACATACACAAAGAGAGAAACCATTTGCTCCAGGATAAAGAAATAGCAAACAAACAGGACAATTACATATTCATGGTGAGACTAAACACAAGGGCCTTTTCTCCTCTGAGACTGCCACTGCCACTGTTCACTCTCAGGGCCTTTCAGGAAGGGATGAGTAGGACTTGAGCTCTTCAAGGGAATTTTTAAAAAGAAGATCCGAAGAAAAGAAAACCACTGAGCCATCTATATTCCAAACGGTACCAAAAAATTTTTTAGCCATGTAAGAAAATCTAAGGAGATATTAAATCTTGTTTACCACAGAGACAGAATTAACTTCCACATACTCTGGAACCTTCAGAATGTAGGAGAGAAAAGGGACTTCCTTATGGCTCTATCAGCCAAGCATCTGACTCTTGATTTCAGTTCAGGTCATGATCTCAGGGTTATGCGATCGAGCCCCATAATGGGCTCCCAGCTCAGCAGGGAGGTGGAGGGCCCACTTGAGGATTCTCTCCCTCCCCCTCACTCAACCCCTCCCCCCCTCTCTAAAATAAATACATCTTTAAAAAGAAAAGATATAGGGGGGATGAGAGGGGGACACTTTGTCTTTGATAAGGAAATTGACACTAGGACAAAAGAGAAACCACCAAGAGGTAAAATTTATGTCCAACAATAAAGTTTTATGAAAA
Source organism: Neogale vison (assembly GCF_020171115.1). Classification (NCBI taxonomy): domain Eukaryota; kingdom Metazoa; phylum Chordata; class Mammalia; order Carnivora; family Mustelidae; genus Neogale; species Neogale vison. The sequence continues at coordinate 107,612,324 of NC_058102.1, read as the reverse complement.
CAAATCATTCTATAAAGATAGTAATACTTACTTAGCACCTCTATGGGACATGCTCCTTTAAACCTTTTATGTACAACAACTCAGAATCCTCACCACCACCCCACAGGGCCTGGACAGCTTCCAGCCCCAGGTCACAGGTGAGGAAACTACGTAGGAAGTGACAGCTGGGATCATGAGCGAGGTGACTTCAGGCTAGAGGCCACACTCTTCCTGCTTGTGCTGCCTCCAATGCTGAGCTGAGACTGCAGTAAAGCCTGGTGTCCTGCTGATTCCATCCAGAAAGGGAAAGCAGAGCCATGCCTGGGTTGGTCAAGACTGCCCTGGCCAGGCCACTGTCACAAAGTTTCACTAGGGTTTGGGTTCTCAACTGTGCCTGCCTACTGGGAGAACATAAGCAGCTGGTGCCTGGAACCCACTCCAGAGGTGCTGATTTAGTCAGCTGGGAGAGCAGCTTGGGCATTGGGATTTGTAAGTCTCCCCCAGGGATTCTGTTGTGCATCCAGAACCTTGGCTCTGGGGAAAGGGGAAGCAGGAGAGAAAAAGAGGCAGAGACTCCAGCAGACTTACTTTCCACCTTTACATCCATAGAAAATAAGGGTGGGAGGAAGGCCTGCATGACTCAGTAGGTTAAGCGTCAGCCGTCGGCTCAGGTTATGATCTCAGGGTTCCGGACTGAGCCACACATCCGGCTTCCTGCTCAGCAGGGAGCCTGCTTCTCCCTCTGCCCCTCACCCCGCTCATGCCCTCTCTCTCTCTCCAATAAATAAATAAATAAATAAAATTTAAAAAATAAAATAAAAGAGAAAGAAAAGGAAAGAAGGGTGGAAATAAAAAGAAACATATTCTCCTATCTTCTTCTGCCCAAAGACATGGGACAAGGAAGGAATGATAAGAGGTAGGTCTCCCAAATAGCTTAGCCTGGAGAACTCAGCTCAGCCCCATATTCCCCTGTGTGCTAAGGAACCCGGCACACCACTTAGCCAGCTCAAGCTCAGCTGGACACCAGAAGACTCAGGGAAGGGAAAGCATGCAGAAGTTCTTGAGATCCCCCTATTGAGACCATAGTGATGAGAAAGAATCCGAGTTGGACCCCTAAGAGAGTGAAGAGGTGTCTGAACCTTTGGATATTCCAGTTTTGATGATGAGGAGAGGGTCTGCCCGGTGGGTGAACGAGGAATGGTCATGGGTAGTTACTCAACAGGGTCTTTGCCACAGCAGAACAAAGTCTCATTAGCGACTCATGTTAGGAGACCTATGACAAGGTCCAGGCCTCTCTGTCCCTCCTTAATCAGGGATAAAACCTTTTATCCTGTCTTGCTTTGCAGCAGCAAGCACACACCTATGGGTTCTTGCCCACCACAGGGAACAGATGAGAAGGTCAAAGAGGTCAGGACAAAGCTTGCTTCTTCTTTGGAATCTAAACTCATGGGCAGCGTCCCAACCTGCTGTTGGTCTTCTTTCTGGCTGCCCAACTCACCTATGGCATAAAAGTCCGCATTTGATCCTTTCTGCCTCGGCTACTCTGAGTTCAGCTTCTCTAAGTGGACACTCACGGGGTGTCTGGGCCTACAGGTTGGCTTGCACACAGCTTCAAACCTGTGGAGCATGGCCTTGTGCCTGCTTACGCTCTGCTGCTCATCAGATCCCTGGCTGCCCACCCTGGCCCCCCCAGGCAGCTCTGCCCTGCTGTGGCCCATGTCTGTCCTCTGGAAAGATGACCACAAATCATCCCATCAACAAAACAGACGCAACTTCCCAAGCACCTAAGGAAAGAGAACACAGGCCCCCTGCACGCAGACAGAAGGCAGACCCCAGGGCATACCTGAGATTCGTGGAGAAGGACCAGAGCAGGAAAGCTAACTAGCGCGGGATCAGGAAAAGGCTGCTGCTTTCCTCCCCATGGCCCAAATAAAGACTGAATCCGTAAAATCTGGCTCGAAAACTACGTTTTTGGCAAAATAGTCTATGAAGTTCTTGGTTCCCAAGAGTGAGGAAATTATAACAAAAGACATCTATGTTGGGCAAGATTTTATCTTGACAATGTTCCTTTAACTGATGTAAAATGTGATGAAATTGACTGTAATTGATTCCAAGGAAGGATGCCAGAGATTCTTCCGCATTAGATCCAACCTTAAAATAGGAATTATTGGGCCTGATTAGTATGGTGATGTTGTTTTATAAATCTTTCCCCTGGGAGTTTAGATGTTCATCCTTAAAGACAAGGAACTCATCTGGTTAGTAAATAGAACACCTCAATATCATGAAATGACACTGACTCACTGCTCTGGTGATCTGCATTATGGCATTATTGCCAAGAACCAATGGACCCACATGTTAGGTCATTCTCCTTTGAGGCCGGGACAACAAGCTGGCAGAGCTGACCTTGTTGGGGCGGCGGGGAGAGCCTCTCCACGGCCATATGGGTTTCGTATAGAACCTCAGTATCATCAGGGGGCTAAATTGTCCAAGCCCTGAAGTCTGTTCCTTCTTCACAGTAGAGCTGCCAGCGTGGTCCTCAGAATTCACAAATACCTGGGCATAAGCACGTGTCTAAATATCAGGCAGGGGCACCTCACAGATAGACTCTAGATAGGATAGCAGTTGGTGGGTACCTGGGTGACTGAGTCGGTTAAGCGTCTGCTTTTGGCTCAGGCCATAATCCCAAGGTCCTGGGATCGAGTCCCATGTCAGGATCCCTGCTCAGCAGGGAGTCTGCTTCTCTGTCCCTCCCCTGGCTTTTGCTCTCACTCTCTCTCTCTTTTGCAAATAAATAAATAAAATCTTTCAAAAAAAAATAAAATAGGGGCGCCTGGGTGCCTCAGTGGGTTAACCCTCTGCCTTTGAATCAGGTCATGATCTCAGGATCCTGGGATCAAACCGGGCATCGGGCTCCCTGCTCTCTCTCTCTGCCTCCCTCTCTGCCTACTTGTGATTTGTGTCTGTCAAATAAATAAATAAAATCTTAAAATAAAATAAAATAAAATAAAATAAATAATTTTTTAAAAAGGTTAGCCATTGGTGAGTTTTCTCTGCCCTTGAGCTCCTGTCCTGAGAAACCGGGGACAGTTGTTAGTAAAAAAGGGACCACAGTGTAGTGTCTTATTAATGATGGAGGTTTGGAGTGGAAGGGAAAAAAACAGAAAACTGTGTTTCCTTCACTTAGCCTCACTTGAGGGGGATGCTAGGAGATGAAGGGGAGAATGGGATCCTTTCACCAAAATGCAGCATAAAAACCACAGAAAGGAATGAAATACTGATGCATGCCACAATGTGGATGCTTTAAATACAATGCTTTAAAGCATTAGGCAAGTGAAATCAGCCAGATATAAAAGTTCACATATTACATGATTCCATTTATCTGAAAAATCCAGACCAAGTAAATCTGTAAAGACAGAAAGTGGATTAGTGGTTAACAAGGGCTGGGAGGAGGGAGGAATGGGGAATGACTTCTCAGAGGGTATGGGGTTTCCAACAGGAGCGATGCAAATGCTTGGTGTCCAGATAGAAGTGTTGTTGGCTCAACATTTTGAATGTATGTAACACCATTGAATGGCACACTATAAACTGCTTGATTTTATGTTCAGTGAATTTCACCTCAATAAGAAACAGTTTTTCTAAGTGCAACATAAACATAGTGATGCAAAGAATAAGAAGTGGTTTTAGGGCAGCCCACAGGCTCCCTGAGATTGTGTTAGATGTCACAATTTGGAAAATCCCGGAAGACTGGGCATGTTATTTCTGGTCCCGGGAGACCTCAGCTCTCACAGAGTTAGCTATAACCTAAAACAAGCTTCCAGCCCAAATAGCCTACAATCCTACAATCCTATCACTCCTCCTGCCAGGAGGGATCACGAGGTCATCCTCAGCACCAGATGTCATGGGCTCAACAGGTTACAAGGCATCAAGGCAAAGTTACAGAAAGCCCAGGATTCAAAGAGCCGGTGATACAAACTTTTAAATAAAAACTAACGTTTATTGAGTATTAACTCCTTGCCACGCGCTGTTGACAGTACTTGTGCAGGCCCTGACTTACTTCATCTCCACGACAGCTGTCTCACAGTTGAAGAAGCAGAGCATGAGAGAGGTTAAGGAGCTGATGCGAGGTCAGAGAGCTAACAAGGGTGGAGAAGAGATGCGAGTCCAGACAGTCCAAATCCAGCACCTATGTGCTTAACCTTTGTGCTCTATGGCCTCTCAGTAGGCAGAATCTAATTTCTTTTAGGTTCTGGTTTAGCTGTAAGGTTGGTGCTAATAGGCCCATGCTAGTCCTGGCTGCGCTGATGCATCCAGGAGTCCTTGGGAAAAGTAAAGAGCACTGGACAGTTAGACAAGAGATCAATGCTTTAGATCCACCTTGGTCATTGCCATTGTGACTGTGGGCAGTTAGTACAATCTCTCTGGCCCTTAGTATACTCTTCTGTAAAACTGAGAAGTTGGGCTAGATCAAGCTTTCCAATTATTTAAGCAGCAGAACTCATTCTTAGAATGAAACTTACTTAGAAGGCCAGTATACAAGGCAGATGAAAGTGGGGAGCTGTTCTGGATGAACGTGGCAGAAGAAGACTGCAGGGCCTCTCTCCATGTCCCAAGCAGTTCCTGAGACACTTTCTTGGAACCCCTGTGACCCTGTGGGACACATTTTGAGATCTACTTGAATGGAAACTCATGCAGTTCTTTTGAAAATAAAACCTAAAAATCTTGGTTTCAATACTGAATCCTTAGGCATTCTTTAACACGGTGGGGGGAATCAGAATATTCTAGAAACTCTAGAAACTTTGCTTGAAGATATTTGTTTGGGTTGGCGTCCTCGTACAGAGTTGGTGGAGATTTCAGGTAAGAAGTGCAAGCCAATATAAAAATGTTCAAAACCTCAGCTTTCCAAGGAGCTCTGCATTCCTTTTAACCAACTGCTAAATGTTACCAGCCCAACGGACCCCTCTAGGGAGACAAGCTGTTCAATTCGGAATCTGTGTGTTTTGTCTAAATAGTCTTAAATTATGAAGCTAGATCATTTGTTAGAGTTTTACATCAATCAAGGCAGTAGCACTTCATTCTTCATAAAACTTGATCCTGACATCAGGCCAGATCCCTGCAATTAAACTTGGTCAGCGAATAATCCAGCAAGACATGTCAGGAGAGTCTGGGCCTCTCATAGTCATTCTGGAAAGATCAGCTACAGAGACCCCCAGGGAAGGGAACTTCTGCTGCAAACATCCCCGCTCAAGTCAGCCCCTCTTACTCCACAGGAATTTATAAATTCAAGTTTGCTGCAGTGCCTGGAAGAGGTTATATAAGAGGTTCTGGTGCAGTGTTCAAGGCAGACGGCTACCTATAACTCAGAGGCCAAGACAAACAGGAATACATTAATAGCAGCCGTAACATAAAGCTAATTTATTTTCAGTATCTAGGAGCTAAGGGGATCAGCAGATAAACTGTTAAGCATTTAGGCATTAGAGCACAGAAGCTTAACAAATTGGGGGGTGGGGGGAAACAGGAGAGGGATGGAGAGGAGAAAGATTGATCTCCTTCAGAAACAATGCAGCATCTGAACCAATTAAGTTAGACACAATTATGTGGTTATGGGCAACACCAGACAAAAAGGAAAAGACACGTTCCTAAACCCTCTTGCTCTGCCATTGGGTGGCATATACTACCCCAGGGACAAAGAATTTCTTAATACCAGAAGAGAGATTATACCAGGAAACATTTTCCTTTTCTCAACCCCTCCTCCCCTAACATCGTCGTTCGGATTGCTGGCCTGACAGCAGGAAACAAACAAACAACCCAAACCACACTGTTTGAATTTAATAAAACACCACAGTACCTTTCTTTGGGGAATGGCAGGAAAGAATTAGAAGGCTATTTCTCTGTTTTGTTTTTTTTTAACCCATAAAATCTAAAGTAAAAGAAACATTTTGTAGTTTTTGTTTTTCTTTTATAACATAGCAGGGAACACATTTTGATTATGTACTCCCAGAATGTGTACTGTGCCCTCCCTAAAATATCACAAAGGGTACTTAATGAGAAAATAGTCTGACCACCATAACAGGCTGATCATCAACATCACAAAATCTTGTACTTGTGCGGTGAGCGCACACAAAAGCCTTAAAATCAACTTTCAAAAATGATAATATCAATATCGTTTAAATCCTAGGCATTAACAACAAAAATTAAATATTCACCAAAGTCCATATCCCTCGTGCAGTGTTTAAAAGTCAGTTGATATTTATCAGCTACGAGGTAAGACATGGCTTCGGCAGAGACGTGAAGGCTTCTGGCACCTGTAGCTTCCTCCACATCCTCACGTCTCCCAGATATGTTCCCTTCATTCATTCCTAGCCTCTCCTCACCCCTTCTTGCCAGTGCTACCCTCCAGCAGGAATTTGTATTGAACCGATCCACCTGTCCCTGGTCTTACTCCCCACCCCAATCCATTTTTCACACCCCAATGATCCACCATCATCATTCCAGTGTACAGATGTGACCACGCCACTCCCTTCCTTAAGAGCTTCCAGGGGTCCCCATTCCCTACAGGATAATCCAAACGCTTTAGCAGAGCCCCTAAGTACTTCATCATCTTGCCCAACTCAGCTTTTTAGCATTTTCTCCTGCTCCTCTTCTCTTTTGCCCACGCAAACACGCACAGACCTCCAACTCCCACCTCCTTCAAGCTGTGGAACGTAGCCAGTTACACTCATGTGTCAGTCAGCCAGCAACTGTTACTCCTCTCCCATCGGATAGGCCATTAGAAATGTCAGCTCCTTCATGAAACTTTCCAACATTTCTAGGCAGTTGGTTTTCTTATCTCTCAAAGTATTTGCACATATGTCTACTAGTAATCATTTGTTCTGTTTTTGTTTCCAGGAACTGCCTTCCCTCCTGAGTTTTCTTTCTCATTTTTTTTTTTTTAGGATTTCATCTATTTATCTGACAGAGAGTGAGTGAGCTCAAGCAGCAGGAGCGGCAGGCAAAGGGAGAAGCAGGTTCCCTGCTGAGCAAGGAGCCAGACATGGGACTCTATCCCAGGACCCTGGGACCATGATGTGAGCAGAAGGCAGGTGCTTAACTGACTGAGCCACTCAGACAACCCCTCCTGAGTTTTCTTCCGTAGGTGCTACGACAGGGATTGTTCGTCTTTGCATAACCTGTGCCTTGCACAGTACAGGGTGCAAGGTAGACCCCAATAAATGACTATAAATGACTGTTAAATACAGGAGTAAAAGAATTCAAGGTTTACAACCTACATGAGAAAGGAAAACAAAAATACGTGAAATTTAAATACTTCACAACAGAGATAGGTGGTAGTGTGAGTCAACTGTTACAAGAAATATGAGGGGAAAACAGCAAGTGTCAAAAACTCGGAGGCCATTATTTCCGGGAAGGCTTCTTCACAGAGGAGGTATTTGAGTCTCCAATGGAGAAGAAGATTTGAATCAGGATACAGCAGACAGAACTGCATTCTAGGAGGCTGGAATGTGAGAGAAAAAAAAGAAAAGCAGGAAGAAGTCTCTGCCTTGTTCTGAGGCTAAAAAGAAAGAACCCAAGAACCACTTTGGAGGCTTCAAGTAAACTCTCCTCAACAAGAAATTGCCTGCCCCTCCACTGTGCCGAATGTACAGAGCTGGGATGGGAAGAACATCTGGCCACATTCACTTCTAGAGTCCCTGTGCACCCCCACAATACCCCTTGTCACTTGCCTATGAGCTGTTGGCCTGGGACGGGGTGGGGGGGTCACACAGCACTGCCCCCGCTCTGCTGAGACCCTGCTGTCTGGGGTCAGCATTCACAGGTGTTACACGGAGCACGAACCCACGGAACATGTCATACTTCCACTCTGACTGTAAGTAGGAAGTAACTCTTCCTACCAAAAGGGATCTGCTTCCCTTCCCCACAGACAGAGAGACACAAATCCCACAGAGATGCAGAGACTCCAAATGGGAACATCTAGAAGCCGCAGCATTTTGTAGAGGGCATTAGAAGGGAGCATCTGTAGAAACCAGTGCTTAGAGACTACACTTTGACAGGTGCATAAATAAAGCCCAAGCACTAGTAAGATGCATCATAAAGGAGGAAGATAACTTTCCAGCATAGTCTAAACAAGAAGCCTGCAGGGAATGCTGGGGAGACCTAGATCAGTCCAGTAGGAGACCATGCTGCAGGCTTGCACCAACTCCTTGGAGGACTGCTGGTGCCCACTTTAGTCTTCCTAATTCACCACAGATGAGAGCATATACTAAAGCATAGAGCGATCTCCTGACAGGTCAGAAGACCAGATGCTCCCAGCAGAATTTTGGTTCATCTTAATCAAATCCCAAGATAAAAACAACATGTCAGAGATGGTTACTTATCTGCCAATATCCATTGGCCTATATCCCACGTGGCTTCCCAGAATAAAGATGACATTCCCCTCTTCCAACAGACGAAGTTCTCCTGGTGGGGCTGCGAGGGGGTGTGACGGCCACAGCTTACTTGCAGCTCCCCTTCTTTCATCCCGTTGCCGGGACCATGAATATGCTAGGGAAGCATCTTGGGTCATGCAGCTGAAGGCAAAGGTCTAAGTGCAGAGGTTAACCCAACGGAAAATAAGGGACCTGGGTGTCTGACACTGGGAGACCCCGGCTTGCTTGAGGGAGAATTCAATCTGCCTCCACCGATTTCACCGTGATGTGGGGTTGCTTTTCCAGCTGCTGAAACTCTATCCCATCTAAGAATATCCTCTATAAATACCTGGCCCAGCCAGATTCTGCCTGACTCCACTGCCCTAAGGGCAAAGTCTGGAAGGCCAGCCTCCGTGGTATTTTCTCCTGACGAGCCCATTTGCCACCACATTTTGCTTTGATGCTGTACTCACAGTGCAATGAAGAAAAAGACTCAGAAAGGATGCCTTCGTCAGTGGGAAGTCTACGTATTTGAGCCAGGAGAAGGAAAATGCAAGCTCAAAGTCTGTCCATTCCCCAAACATGAAGTCTTATAAAAGTCCTGGGCTGGATAGGAAGAGCCGGACTTGGCAATAGCTTATAGCAACCCCTCACTGAATCGGAACAGGTAAAACTGGGCAGAAACCCAGCTTTCGTAACTCTCAGTGAGGGCTCTCGGTACCTCCCCGCCACTTTGAAGGAATCCACAGTCGAAATGAAGACTAACGAGCAGTGAAACATCGCATCAGGCAACCGATGTTAGAAAGAAGGTGTTGGCCAGATGTGTGTTATTACGCATTGTTGGTCCTTTTTCCTAATCAGCAGTCATGGGCTGAGCCACATTCACTTAGCCACGTTTTTGTTAAACTGGATTTACTAAGACAACTGGAAGCAGATAGCAGGAGCGCTGACGTGACCTCTTCCAGCTGACCTTTCCTGGAACAGCTGCTGAAAGACCCAGCTCCAGTTCCACGTCCCACCTCTGCCCGGTCTTGTGAAGTCTGCCTTCCTGGCATTTACAGCCAGCCGAGGAGGAAATGAGGAGAGCTGAGAGCTCCCACGTGAGCCAAAAGGACGAAGCTCTCACTCAGCAGGTGGAAGTTTCTCCCAGGGAAACCCTGGAGGCTCGGTGTTCCTGTCAACTACTATAATGTGCCCATAAATTTCATTTGACAGAAAACACGATGTCAAAGGAGTAGAAAGTAACCCAAACCAAAAATGTAAACGCATCCTGGCCAGAATTCAGTGCAGCCTCCGTGCCTAGCGTTGAAGCTACAAGAAAGAACCCATGCCTGCATTCGTCACCCGGACCACAGAGGCTGCCCACTGGGGCTCTCCAGGGCAGTGCGATCAGGGCAGAATGGGGAATGGGTTCTCCAGGTTTCTGCAAAACATTCTACATCTTAACTTTCAGAACTATAGAATGCTGGATGCACCACACAACCACCACCACCACACACACACACACATACACACACACACACAAGTGGTTTATTTGTCAGCTTGATTCTTTTTTTCTTTTTTTTTCCAGCTTGATTATTTCAATGGTGGGCTCAGAACCAGTCTAATTTCAGGACTCAGTGTAAAATGATATTACAGGGCTCCCTGTTCCCAATATACTAGGATTGTTTTTAGGATTTATTTATTTATTTTAGGGAGAGAGTGTGCAGGTGCAAGTGCACGAGTGGGAAAGGGGCAGAGGAGAGAGAGGATCCCAAGCAGGCTGCACTCCTAGCTGGGATCTCCATGCAGGCTCTATCCCCGACCCCAAGATCCTGATCTGAGCTGAAATCAAGAGTCAGAGGCTCAACCCACTGAGCTACCCAGATGTCCCTCAATATTTTGGGAATTTTAAGATGAGGACAGCAGAGCATCAAACCAAGCTCAGAGCCCCTCTAAGGGGAAATGTACAAGTTGCAGATCCATGAAGCCAGCCCTGGGTAGACCCCACCTTCCATAACATTCTCTTTTTATACCAGGCAGAGTGGTTTATTTATTGGGTGTTCTAGATCCGGATCCAAGCTGCTTGTATGTAAATCCCAACTCCTCTGTCTATAAGCTGGGTGACCCTGAACCAATTATTCAGGCTCTCTGAGCCTCAACTCATTAAGATAGAAATAATAGCATAGCAAATGATACATATAAAGTTCCTGGCATATAAACACCCAATCAGCTATTATCAGCTATTATTATTATTATTATTATTATTATTACCTAGGAGGAAGCCAGTTGATTGAGAAATGTTCTGAATTACAATCAGTTATAAGGGAGAATCTGTGAACTCAGTATCTAGGAATAATTTTACTACTGGGGAAAAAATAGTCAATGTGTGGCTATTTCTGTATTTACCCTAGGAACTATTCTGTATTTACCCTAGGGACTATCCTGGGACTTGTTGTGTATGGCCTTACGAAGTTAGTTCCTGGCCAGTAAAGCAGGCATCTACGGGTTTCGCACAAGGAAAAACTTTCTAATACACTACTAATGGGTTCTCCATCTTCAAGGGCATTCAAGGAGGCTTAACAACCATCTTGTCAAGACACAGAGCAAATGTATGTATTAGGCAGATGGCATTCAAGTTCTCTTTCATTCCTGAGATGCTGTAGATTCAGTGTAGTTTCAGTGTTTCTATTCTGTAACTACAATGTCTAATTTTATTCCCTCCATGGCCTTCCACCAAATCAGCCCTTCTGTCTTCCCTTCTTTCCCCTTCAACCATTTCATTCCAGCCAAGTGTACTTATAGACTTGGGAAGCTTAAAGCATCTAGAATTTTTCTTCTCCTTTTCTACTGTATCTGTCTTAAGAAGTCTACCTTTTCCCATCCCCCAGTGCCTTCTATTTTTATTCCTTCATTCTGAAGTTAACTCCATGTAAATCGACCTCAGGAAACCTACCTTGATTAATGAGTTGGGAAGGAAGATACGAGGAAGTAAAGGCACAGAGCAGAGATTCGGAGAAAAGTCCAAGGCACCCCACCCAGCCCTTCCAAATTCAGTGAGTGACTCTGGGCAACTTATTTAATATTCCTGATCCTTGTTAATTTATCTGAAACATCTGGATAATATTAGTACCCACTCCACAGAGTTATTCTGAAATTTAAATCCTGCAATGCATGTAAAATACTTAGCATGGTATCTAGCATACAGAGAGTCCTCAGTGAAAGTTAGCAAGTATTTTTGTTGATGCCCATCAAAGGGCATTTACTGATGAGATTCTGTTCCTTCCTTCCCTTCAGCTTCCAAGAGAAGAGAGAGAAAGAGAGAGAGAGGGCCTCTGAAAGAATCATATACCTTTTAATGTTTGTCTTTAGCACTGTTTCCAAGATTGCCCACCATGTTCATGCCATGATGCTATAGAGTGAGAAACATACGAGAAATTTGCCAAATGCGTCCTCCCTACAGAAAGTTAAAGAACATGAGAAATCAATAGAAACATAAAACCATCTACCATAGATATCTTAAGGATACCTTAAGGTGGTAAATATGAAATATGTATAGTTTCATAGTTCATTTCAAATAATATTTAACATAGTATGGGCACAACACTGAATCAATCTGTGAGCAAATCTAACAAAGCCCCTCACAAAAATAACATGTTAGAGGCCATCTGGATTCTACTTTCCATCCTCAAACATCTCAACCTCTGCTTTTCCCCTTCCTCCTTCGTTCCTACCAAACCATCTATTCTGCACCATTCTGGAGCAGTTAAAGACTCACACAGCTTAGAGCCCAAGAAATGACTCAGGGAGCCACCCCATTTGACGTCTACTCTTCTCCCTTCAAGAACATCCATAGAAATCGGGAATCCCATCTCTCACTGGAGAGTGACAAATTTTACTCCCACATCAGGCAATGTTAAAAGGAGAGTTATTATTATTATTATTTTAGGTTAGGGACAGGACTGCTGCTTTAGCTCGTTTCAGTTTATGTGCATTTTTGTAAGAGAGCAGGATTGGAAAAGAAAACCCAACATGATGGTGAAGCAAAAGCTCTATCTTTTGTTTTACCATCACAGTTTTACTCACATGTAAATTCTCGTACTGTGTTTTTAAAATCAGATTTGCCATGTATTAAATAGAGTTCTGTGTCTGCCAGGTATTGGTCAAACTGAACTGAGTTTTCTTCCCAAATTAGTTGAGTCATGCTTATTAAGACAGAGAGGCCAAATTAGCTCTGTAAAATCAGCTGCTGCCTCATGTAATGCCCAAGCTTGGCTACCTCTCAGTTGAAGGATCAAGGGGTTTGCCTACAGTTGAATTTCATCTTCCCTCCTTCCCTCACTTTTACCCCAGCCATTTCTCCCCCTTCCCTTCTCCTATGAGTGGTGTGCTGGAGCCAGCTTGTACCAGCTGGTGAGGGAAGATCGTTAAATTTTCTGAAATTTTGTGTACCAATTGTTAAACATAGCAGGTACCAAATTATGTAAACTTACAATTAAATAAGTTGCATCAAAAACAAAAGGGAGAGATAGTCAAAACCTCATTACTTCGGAACTCTTTACTACATTTTGTCATTATCTTTGTTCTTGGCATTATTATGTCTGTTAAACGGTGGAAACCATAGGCTACTGAGCACCTCTCCTCTACTCTGCAGCCAGGGTAAGATAGCTACAGCAGGGAAATCAGCAAATGCTGCAAATCAGGCTTCTATGTGTTGTTTTGTGCAAAGTTTAGACCAGGAGTCTTCAAACTCTGGCCAGGGGCTTGATTTTGTATGACTCTTGAGCAAAGAATGATTTTTATGTTTTAAAACGTATGAGTTTTAGGAGTCTGGCATTAGGACTTGACTGACAACTGAATTTCATGGAGCACGAGACAAATGAACCCAGTCATCTCGCCACCAGAGTCACATTAGCTCCACAAACCCAACAACAATAAAAATACACTTTGATTCCACGAAGCATTAGATAAGGCAAAAAAGATTTTTTTAAAAATCTTCACTTCACAATGGTAAGTGGATATTTGGCAATTATCCAGGTAATTGGATCAATGTAAGTAGCCAGACCATTCCTGTCCCCTCCCTCCAAAAAGTCTGTTTGGGAGCTTAATGATCTACTTTGCCACAATTAACTGAATAATTACAGAATCTGCATCCCTTTATTTTTTAAGGGCAAAAACCCACCTCTGTGTCATTCTGAAACCCATAAATGCTTGAGAATTCTTGAAGGGGCTGTCTTCATTTAAAGACCAACTTATGGAATATCCACTGAATTCTTTAGATGTTTACCAAGACAGCAATTCAATTTCAAAGCTGAAAACCAGCAGAAACAAAATATTTCCATTGCTCTGACTCCTGGTCCTTTCCCCGATAGGCCCAGGGTTTTGATACCTGGCGTCAGAGTCCCTCCATCCCAGTCTAATTTAGGCCCTTGGTGTCATCTCTTCTCCCCAGTGGGTTATCCTGTCTCCAGCCCTATCCATTTTTTTACATTGCAGCCAGAATTATCTTTCTGCAAATCATATGTCACCTCTCTCTTCAATTGCAGCCTGTTGCCTAGAGAATAAACTCCCAATCCCAAAGTGTAAGGCATGTCATAAGCCTCCTCAGCATGCAGCTCCAGTCTATCTAGAGTTGTATCCTTGATGAGTAAGAAGTTCCTAAATCAGTGGTTCCCAAACTTGAACATACGTTAACATCAGCTGGAAGCTTTTAAAACTCCTTAGGCTTGGGTCACATACCTATCAATTAAATCAGAATATCTTGGGCTGAAGCCAGCATCTGACACTTTAAGTAACACCAAAATTGTAATAGTATTTTGGTCACCCAGATTCCCTGAAGGACCAGAAACTCTTCTTAGAACTGTACTTATTTATCTTTATAAATCTATTGTCATAGTAAAGACAGTGTTCGGTGATTTGTCTTCATGTATCTCCTCCATCAAACTTTAAGCCCCTGAAAAATAGGGCCTGTTTTTAATTTTTGTTATATTGATGATATTTAGATAGTACTTGGCAACCTAATAGAAACATGACAAATGTTTGTCAAATCAAAGAACAAATGGATGGACAAATAAATAAATTATACCAGGAGGGAGACATTAAACAGAACGAGGTTTAAGAAGCTTAAAATAAGGAATACTCTTCCTTATTTGAGAAACAAGGCCATTCATGTCATATTTTAATAAAGTGGATCATTTAAAGGATGCAGCAGCCCGTTTGTTGCAGAATTGATCACCACAGGCCTTAATAAATGATCATGGTGGACAGAGCATTGCCTGGTCTAGTCCTGTTTTGTCATTACTGTTTTTATTGAGTACTTGATAGGTTTCAGGTGCTTTCCTCATATTTAATCCTCAACAACAACTGTCCAAAGTCAGATTCATTAGGAACCTCATTTTATAGAGAAGGAAACTGAGGTTGACATGGGATGAGGAATGACCCACACTGGCTGAACCACATTCAAACCCAGGAAGCTTGTCCTTGGCACAGAGGCTGCCAACCAGGCTGTCCAGTGGCTCTTGAACCAGTCAGCAGTTAGACTCATTTTAAGGAAATTTACCAAGACCCAATGGGAGAGTTTGATTAACTTGTCTGGATGAGCTCTGGCCGTTGGTACTTCTTTTCAAATACCTTCAAGCAGTTATGATGTGTAGCCGGGGTTGAGAATGTCTGCTCTACACTCTCTCTCCTCTAAGCTGATGTTACCTCACAAAAGCTGCTTCTTTAGTTTTCTTCCCTACAAAGAAATGGCTGAAACTGCTTATCTTGGTGATAATTCAAGCTGGAATGTCTAGGAATTATCCCTGCCCCTTATCGACTCTTAACTTAAGGCAGGGCAAAGAAGGTTTCCTGGGATCCCCATATGTGGACTTCCAGCCAGCATTCTCCTGGATTTTTTAGCCCCTACTGAAGGGAAATTGGGGCTATGACAAACCAGCACTATAGTTTACTTCACAAAATGCAGTGAAGGAATAAAAACTGTGTAACTCCTTAGGAAGAATAAGAAAGAATAAATGTAGCCCAATGAGTACACCTTGCTAGCCCTACTTGAAGATGATCGTTTAGCACTGGGGAAAGGGACAGGGTATAGGAGGCTCTACTGACTAGTAAACTAGCCCTTTCGTAGATGACAGTGAGTTCTCTGCCTTGCCTCAGGGTGACAAGTGTGAAGAAGTAGAGAATACAATGTGTCCTCTCCAGAAGGGAAACCCCTAGGAGAAGAATGAGGGAGGGCCAAGCCGATGAAAACTACTGGTAGTTCGAGAACCTACTATTCATATAGAAGAATACGGGGCCAGGACTCGGTAGTCCCCAAGGAAGAAGCATTGCCCTTGGGAGGGTCTTACTTAGTCTGCTCTGCTCCAAGGTCAGAGAGGAGCAACATGGCTTTGGGATACGATGTCTGTGCCATTACTTAGACAATCTCTACTGCCTCTCTAAGACAAAAAGCTGAAACCACTCAAGAAAACTCATGGTGTCAGAATGACCAGGGCCCAGTCTCTGACTTTTAGGCCCATTCCACCCTGGTCTGGGTCAAAGAGAGAATGTACAACACCTTCATTTTGTTATTCTTGGCAAATCATTTAAAGGAACCGAAGGCTTCCTTGTACCTCCACCATATGCTCCTAAACTATTGACATGGCGCCGACCCCACCTGATTGTCATTACCTGTTTAGGTGTCCACCTTCCCGGTTTGACTCTACATTCCAGAAGGGCAGGGCATGCTTGTCTTGTTCACTGTAGTAGTCTCAGCTCCCAGTCCTGTGCCTGTTCCTTTATAAGAGCCTACTAAATGTTCAATGAGTGAATAAATGATTACACGTAAAGGCTATCTGACAAATGAATACACCGATACTTGCTACCTACTTCACAGGGAACTAGGGAGACAGGAGCTGCCCTACTTATTACAAGAGCTCTCACAGTTTAGACTAATTGTGGCTTATTTGGGTTAAATAAACATGTTTGTTTTCCTGACATTTTCTTGTTTTCTTATAACCCCCCTATAATTCTTAAGAAAAGCAACAAAACCAAACTATAGATTCAGTGTTTGCAGTTCTCTGAAGATGTACTAAAGCCCCCGGAGGCAGTGATCCCCAGAATGGTATGAGCCAGGCTGGCTGGGGTCACAGGCACTACTCCTAGGAGTCCGTAACAGTAGCGAAGGTCAAAGCCCTGTAGAAGGCTGCTTATTACCAACAGGAAATGTAGAAAGCACCTTGCCCTTTAATCTTCAAATTACCTCAAAGGAAACAAAAAGCAATGCTCTCATCAGGCTTTATCCACAGAGGAAGCACAGCCTTCTTTGGACAGTCTTGATTTTAAAGCCTCATAGGTTATGATGACATCAAAATACTTAAAGTGTTTCAAAGAGCTCTTTCAGGAATACTCCAGTTACAAAACTGAATGTCATTATTCTCTATTACAAATAAGAAACATTGGTCTGGTTACCAAATGATTTCTCCCATAGTCTCAGAAATAGGAGAAAACCTACGGATGCTGATCCCCAAACCACAAGGCTAGTACCACTGCCAGCCAGCCTCACCTCCAAAGACAGTTAATACAGACCCCGAAAGTACTCAAGACCCCTTAGTACACTAGCGTGTAGATCTGAATTTGCATGTTTTATATACTCCTCCCTGCCCCCAAGTTCCCAAGGACATCCTAAAAATAAATTAGGGGCCTGGCAATGGGGATAATGTTAAAAATTAAGAATCACAACCAGTAGCAAACTAAGAAGGGGAAGAAGTAATTCCACACTTTGCATTAGTACATTTGTTAACCATATGCAAAGTGCCTTTGTAAATGATAAAGCACTAATTGTCATTCTGGATGTGGGACTCTCTTGTCCAGGGCATAAATCTTGCTGTTATCAAAAGCAACGGCCAACCATAAAACATTGATAGAGCCCCCATCTTTGTACCAGACACTTTAGATTCTAAGCACTTCTCACGAATTATTTGATTTAGTTCTTGCAGCCACCTGAAGACGTGTGTGCTATTATTGTCCTTATTTTGTGGGTGAAGAAACTGAGGCCCAGAGCTTAACAGAACCCCCAAGGTTATATAGCAAGGCGGAGAGGAGACCAAGATCTAGATCAGGGAGTCTCTGACTCCAAAACTCACGTTCTTCTCATTATACTATATTTTCTTCAAAAAAGAAAGACATTATGCCACTATGACTGAATTAAATTCTCTGTAGTTTGGGGATATTGAAGGAATCCCAAATCCCAGAAAAATCAGTCAGTGAAACTTACTCAGAAATAGTTCTGGTCATTAAAGTTATCCCCAAAGTACAGGGCCAAAAATATCAGTGACTTAAATGACACTAGAGTAGAAATACAGGTCAAATCCAATTACAGAGGATCTCAAAGGAACATCCAAGCTCTTATGGTATTCCAGAACTTTATTATATTAAACAGTGCCTGCTCGAACTACTAGAGGACTCACAGATCCTCCCTGCCTTTCTTCAAATTCTGGTACTTGTCTACCCGTCACAGTTTAACCCTTGATTATATATTATGTTTTATTGTTCACCATTTTTTCACATATGCTTAAGCTTTGTCTCCTTAACTAGATTTTAAGTTCCTTAAGAATAAAACTGGGTCTCATACTTTGTCACTCTTTCTAATTTATTATGTGCTGACATGTGCACAAACTGGGTGCCTACTGACATAAGTTACTTATTGATTTGTTTAACAAATACACCAGCGGTCAGCAAACTTTTTGAAAGGGAACTAAGAGTAAATATTTTAGGCTTTGCAGATCATCTGGTTCTCATTGCAGTCACTCAACTGTGCTGTTTTTTTTTTGTTGTTGTTGTTGTTGTTTTTTTTAAAGATTTTATTTATTTATTTGACAGAGAGAGATCACAAGCAGGCAGAGAGGCAGCAGAGAGAGAGGAGGAAGCAGGCTCCCCGCCGAGCAGAGAGCCCGATGCGGGCCTCGATCCCAGGACCCCGAGATCATGACCTGAGCCGAAGGCAGCAGCTTAACCCACTGAGCCACTCAGGTGCCCTCAACTGTGCTGTTTTATTTTAGATGGCGTCTATCAATACATTGAGCTTGATTGTGTCCCAATAAAACTTTGTTGATAAAACGGACAGAGGGCCAGATCTGGCCTATGGGCTTGTCAACCCAATGGAGAGTATATAAGATAGGCTTGAGGGGCCAGGTTGGGAGATATTTTGAAATCTCAGCATTCTATCAGCAGCTTCTCTGCCTCCCCCTCAAGCCTCTAGCCCATTTTTACAGTCCTAGCTCCTGACCAAGCCAAGTGTTTTTCCACTGCCTCTTACCTTCGACTTAAGTTTAGTTCAGCACAATATTTTGCCATTCATTTTCCTTTGGGGCTTCACACATCAGTTTAAAAAGAGAAAAATCAATCACAAAGTGAAGAGCTGACATGGTAGGTTGCATCGATAATAAGTAATCAGAAAATTCTTCAAATGCATTCCATCTAGCAGTCCCTGATACATTTTTTTCTGATTGTTTCCCCTAGACTGCCCTGTAGATCATCAAGGTAACTTGAAATGTGCATTTCACCTGAATAAAAAATCTGCAGAGATAGCTGATCACCCCTGGCAATAGGGCCACCTAAAGGATAGTCAGGATACACATCCCTTCCTCCCAATAGTGACTGCTTCCTTCTGA
The DNA here is from genome assembly GCF_020171115.1 of Neogale vison. Taxonomy (NCBI): domain Eukaryota; kingdom Metazoa; phylum Chordata; class Mammalia; order Carnivora; family Mustelidae; genus Neogale; species Neogale vison. Next base: position 107,593,318 of record NC_058102.1, on the reverse strand, counting down.
GAACGAAAGAGCACCATGAATGAAGAAAAACACCTTTTCTCTTTCTTGATTTAAACATTCAGCCCTTAGTTTTGAAATAATGTTAATAAGTCCTTAATGGACTGCTATCTTGGCCTAATTACAATGTGCATCAAACAGATTGGTCATTATTGTTTCTGGGCTCATCCACGTGTTTGTAAAGAGAGCTGCATTTGAGATGAATGGAGGTGGCTCCATAGAGAGCCATGCAATTTAGAGTGGGGAGCATCCTTCTGATTCACCACTTTATTCCACAGAGAAGGCATGGGGCTTGCCTAGAACTGTGGACTCTACCCAAATCAAATAATCATAAGGTCATCCCTCTTTGATATTGGTGCTGCTGTGGTGACCCAGCTAGCCCCCCACACAGCTAAGTAATGGGAGATGCAACTCAGTTTGCTGTCCTAATACGCGATCCACCCAGCAATCCCCCACACCCTGTTCTGTCCCAGGATAAAATTCCCTTATGTGAAATCAGCCACATTTAACAACAGCTTCCTGAATCATATGATGCAGAGCTGCCTGTGTTGGCAGAGACTGGGCAGGTGTTCTCTGCAACATCCACGGTCACTTCCACGGTGCACTTGTAAAATGGGAAGATCTGTCTTCTGCTGTCTCAATGCTCCCTTTCCACATCTTGCTCTCCCTCCCTCTTAGCACTCAGGCGCTGAGACTCACAGATGTTAGTTACCACGGTGGTCTTGGTATTTAAAGCCTATAATCTCTTCATGTGGAATTAAAGGCACTTCGTTATGTTTTAGTATGTTCCAGGCATTAGGAAGCAACTGGGAAGACATGTTTCATGTAGAGGTCCTCTATGCCCATTAAGCCTGACCCCTAACAATGAGGTAAAGTGAATAGTTTTAGTGCGACTGGCAGAGAGGCAAAGTGAAGAGAATGGGTAAGTGTGGTCTCCCTACTCCAAAGAGCTCTAATGGCCCAGGTCTGCTCCAGGCCAGGTTGACAGAGGCTTAATCCAGGCTGTGGTTAGGCCCAGATTGGAAAAATTCAAGCTTGAGCAAAAGCTCAACCAACAGGCCCCTTTCTTCCCCACGCCTGCCCCTTCTCATTCTGCTTCAGGGCTCTCTGATGGCTGTTTCATACTTAACTACTTTGCAGTCTCATGGAACATAAGACTTCTATCTCCTATATTATTTCTTCCTCTGTTTGTGAAGTTTCTGGTAAGTATGTTATAGCTCACATTTTCCATCTTATTAAAATCCTGGTAATGAACTGCCTGGGGAATTAGGGAACTCCTTGTCACGCAGAACTTTGTTGAAATGAACTGAGTATTGGCTAGGTAATTGGACACGAAGGATCCTTCTAGACTTCTGTTAGAAATAATAGCAACAGGAGTGCCTCGGTGGTTCAGTTGGTTGAGCATCTATCTTATCTTGGTTTCAGCTCAGGTCATCATCTCTGGGTCCTAGGGTAGGGCTCTGCACTCAGATAGGAGTCTGCTTGTCTCCCTCTCTCTCTGCCCCTCCCCCTGCTCAAACGTGTGTGCTCTTTCTCTAAAAAAATAAACAAATCTTTTAAAAAAATATTAACAGTGTTGAAAATAATGCTAATAATGATGTAGTAGTAGTAATAATAATAATAGCTTTTTTTGTTTGCAGAACATTTGATAGATTGAAAATCTTTTTCAAGTATGCTTTCTAACTTGATCCCATTTATCCCACAAAATTGGTAGGACAGATATCAGTTAGGATCCCCAAGTTAAAGGTGAGGTCACTTGTTGAAAGTCATATAGATAAAAAGAGGTTAGAGAAGTTCCCCTTTCCAAGGCGTGTCTCTCCCATTGTATATTGTCTCCTAACAAAGAAATGAACCATGACCTGAAAACAACTGATAACAAGTTTCAAAACATTTCCCACCACTAGGAGAAAGAGGGCTTTCCTTAATTCTTTATTTCTATCATATTTTAGTACAAAATTCCTAGCAAAAAGGACGATTCATACAGGCAGCACAAGCAAACTATCAGAGGTTGTTTAAATCATTTTTACAATCACACACTCTTAGGGGGCATCCTGAAAGCTGCTCTTTCCTCTCTATTCCAACATATTCTACTCTAGGAATAGAGTAGGAAATGTAAAACTTAGAGGACATTCACACAACAAAGAAAAGAGTAGTAAAGCAGAATGTATATTTATGTTTCAGATTATTATACCATAAGAAATCAGTTTATATTTGTATACAAGCACACATAGCTACAAAACTGAACATTTTTCAATGTTTTGATGATTATATCCTATTTTCAAATAACTGAAGCATACTAATTTCCCACAATTATCTTGGTGGATTATGTGGTGAATTTTATCTTAGTCATTGCAATGGTATATAAATCATAGACCTGGACATTACTTTTTTTCCATACTACAAATTTGTTTTAAATTCTGGTATACAACTTTAAATACCAAGTGTTAACACATATTTTATCTTGTAATGACAATTATAAAATCATCATGAAAACCCAAAGTCATGAATAGCTATTTGAGGTATTATAATGAGACCTCCAGAAACACAGTGGAAGTGTGCCAGCACTGTGGAAACCAATGGAAGTTAATGTTATGTGTATTAAATAAGAATTAGCCAATTATAAATGGTCTTTTGCTAACATAGAGCCTGCAACTTAGTATGTTTAGGTAAGTAACAATGACCTGATTTTACACAGGTTATTCAAGAAGAAAGGAGGCAGAAGTCTGTCTTCATCCTAGAAGGATGGAGCTTTAAGAATTTGGGGAAAAAGAATTTTTAAAAAAGAGAACAAAGCTCTGTGGGCCAGGAAATGAACGATACGGCAATGCTGAAGTCTTTGCGATGTTATGTATCTTTGTTTTCTGTATGACTTCTAATCCTCAAGGGTTTTCCCTTTTCTTTTTTTTCTTACGATATAGAAAGTTAAAAAAAAAAAAAAGTCCTATTTTTTCCTATCTTCTTGAGTAAACTTTGAAAGATCAGGACTTACTATTGTATGCTCTTTTATCCCAACTTGGATTTCAGTATTCTATAAGTCATGCACTCTTAAAAAGAAAAAAAAGAAATTACATGAGTAAATGCAACTAACTCGTGGTGTAGTGCAATAGAATAAAAATTTCTAAATTTCTATTCACAAGGCACTGGACCAACTACTTGGGAGCCAACTGGGTTGTATTTATATTCCCTGAGTTATTGGGAAAGGTAGACTTTGCTCATAGGCCCCAAGGCTTGAAGGTAAATTCCTTTACAAAAGAAATGTTAAACGCTTGCCAAAAGATTTTAACAAAATAGTACGACCAGTTATGCCTGTATTAGACTGACAATATTCCCATCCCCAATGTTTAAAGATCAAATCCCTCATCACAGACTTTCTAAATGCCCACTGACCTCATCAGAAAAGACCTTAAATACTGAAAAGCCGTCCAACTCCTGGTAGCAGATACATATTTTCTAAACTTCTATTTTTCAGTTGAAAGCTCAAAAATCATCACTGGTAACAATAATGGTCCTTGTTTTCCTGGAAGTGACAGAGGCATATGATTTATTTTCAAAAAAATGCCTATCCAGGGGCACCTGGGTGGCTCAGTGGGTTGAGCCCCTGCCTTCGGCTCAGGTCATGATCTCAGGGTCCTCGGATGGAGTCCCGCATCAGGCTCTCTGCTCAACGAGGAGCCTGCTTCCCTCTCTCTCTGCCTGCCTCTCTGCCTACTTGTGATCTTTCTCTGTCAAATAAATAAATAAAATCCTTAAAAAAAATGCCTATCGAATACCTGTCTGAATAACCATAGTTAGTCCATATTTATTTCAAGTTAAAATAGTGTCCCGTGAAAATAAAAATATGAGTTCAGCTTGCAACTCAAGCACAGAAGTGGTTTCCTAGGGACGAGTATGTGGTACTCCTGTGTTCAGCACAGGTGCTTTGCACATACTTCTTATGTTTTGACACAGAATTTAAAAAGTGTGGAGCGCCTGGGTAGCTCAGTTGGTTGAGCCAGGGGCTCTTGGTTTTTTTTAGCTGAGGTCCTGATCTCAAGGTGAGGAGACGTTCCTTTCGGGGAATCAGGGCTCAGCTGGGAGTCATGCTTCAGATTCTCACCCTCCGCCCCTCCTCCACTCGCACACCCGTTCGCTCTCTCGCTCTCAAAAAATAAATCTTTAAAAAGTGAAGCAAAAAGCTGAATTCTAAGAAAATTAATAATTTTTACTGCTTTATGAAGAACATCCTCAAGCGACACTGGCTTTTGCCGCCCTGCCCCGCCTTGAATCACTCTGAGACGCCTGGCTTTTTACCCCCCCATTGTTTTTGCACCACTGGTGCAAATGTCAACACAGTGAAAGAGGCAAAGAAATCTTAGTATTGTCATGAAAATAGTTTTCACATGGCAGACCCCTGAAAGGATCTCTGGAATCCCGGGGGAATTCCGTGCTTTGAGAACCACTGGGTGTTTGTACATACAGAAATCACAGTTCCCTTTCTCTTCAGTTACTAGTTTTTGACGTTTATTTATTATTACAGGTTTGATCACTGCACGCCAAAGACACTCCAAGGCGTCGAACACATCCAAGCGATACACCCAAGCGCGCGTGCAGCTCCAAGGCTCACGTAAGAAGAAAACAGCGCTTGGGGAAGGGGACCCTGGTTCAGACCTCTAGCCGGGGCTTGCGGTTGCCCCCGGCAACGATCGTCGGGGGCGGGAGTGCGGCCATCGATTAGTAATGTCTTGCGTCCGTCACCGGAGGTGGGGGCGGGGGCATGGCTGGAGAAGGAAGGCCTCCTCGGCCTTGCGGTCGCCGCGTGTTTTCGGTTGCGAGGCGGCTCGCTCGTTCTGCGATCTATTGAGAGTGGCTTCCGACAACCCTGGGTTGATGTCGGGGAGGGAGGGAAGATGGCGGCCGTGGCGGCGGGCGGCCTGGTGGGAAAGGGGCGCGACATCAGCTTGGCGGCCCTGCAGCGCCACGACCCCTATATCAACCGCATCGTGGACGTGGCCAGCCAGGTGGCTCTGTACACTTTCGGCCATCGGGCCAACGAGTGGGTGCGTGCAGACGCGACGGGGCCGTGCAGGCAGGGCGAGGGTGGGGACGGGGTCGTCAGACTCTGGGCTCCAGAACCCAGTGAGTGGGAGGAGACGCTGACGTTCTGGAGGTGGATGGAGGTGGATGGTGGTGATCGCGGCCTGAGGCCGAAGTTGTGGCAACTAGACCCCCATGCCGGGGGTTTGGGGGAAGAGGGAAGCCGCTCTGAGAAGCCACCTGAAGTTGGGGAAAAGACTTAAATATCTACGACACCCCACGTGGGGATACCAGACGGATCAGGGACGGGACCTGGAGCTGAAGGAAGGAGGGGGACCTAATGCCTTGAGGGTGGAAAACTGCTGTAGTCTGAGAAAGTGAAGCAGGAGTCTGTCACAGTGAAACGTGGCTGCAGGGGAGGTAAGGGGAGGGGACGAAAAAAAAAGCCGAGTTCTGGTTCAGAAACATCAGCCTTAGATGGGACGAAGAGGAGTCAGACCTTGGCAGAGGGGAGAAATTGGACTTGTGAACTCAGGAAATACAACCGAGAAAAGAGCAAACATCGGCAAATAAAGGACAAAATGGGGGCTGGGTCTAACACTTCGAAGGAGGTTGCCTCTCTTGGAGATACCGTTACACCATAGCCCACCAAGACCAGAATGAGTTTGAAATTTGAGTCCGTTTGGGAGCCGGATTATTTAGTGCATTTCTCAGAGCAGAAACCCAATAAATAGCAATGGGATGAAATTGTGAAATTCCTCACAATTACAGTGGGGTAAGAGCCCAAGACACTTGACTCCTTTGCAGCAATTACTGCGTGTGAAATTTTGTAACAACCCACTTGAATAGAGGGAAATGTAATTTTTCTTTTCCTCATAATAATTTTTGTCCCAAATAATAATCCATCCATTACATAACCATCCATCATTTTAAAATAAGTTGGAAAACAGTATAAAACACTGGGCCAGGATGAATGAATTTCAGGTGATTTAAATGTATTCTCTAAGACATCAAAATTCAATCAAGGAAGACATGCATATTGAACAAATTAATATATTTTTTAACATTTGCATTCATTTACATAGCCCACTTCTCTCTAGTGTGGACCTTGACCACGCTGTAATTTAAAAACTCACCTGAAAATAATTAAGAGAAGTAAAAAGATTTTAAAAAGAGGCCCTAGAATGGAAGAGATGAAAATAGTTTTACCTATAATAGTTCTTTTTTTTGTTTGTTTGTTAAGATGTTATTTGACAGAGACACAGCAAGAGAGGGAACACAAGTAGGGGGAGTGGGAGAGGGAGAAGCAGGCTCCCTGCTTAGCAGGGAACCTGGTGCAGGCCTGGATTCCAGGTCCTTGGGATCATGACCTGAGCCAAAGGCAGACGCTTAAGGACTGAGCCACCCAGGCAACCCATTACCCCAAGTTCTTAAGTTAGGAATTTTGCTGGAACACAGCAAGGAATTTAGGTCTGTACTCCTAGTTGTCAAGCAGAAAAGGAAAATGGGGAGACGTCTTTAATATTCACCAGTCTGTAACACTTGGTCAGCAGAGAGCTTACTTATTTCCTCCTCATTTTCAGGGGAACTTGTCACCTGGGTTTTTATGTAAGGAACATAGAGCAATGTACTGGGTGATTTCATCAGTGGCAATTTAGAAAAAATACAAAGATATTCTACATATTTCATTGCTATTACACTGCTGTATAAGAAGATGCCAAAGGGTACTGTGTTAATTCTGTCAAGGTAGTTTTGTGGGAGATAAAGAGTCAGATGTACAGTAATGTGAGCCTACCTGACAGTGGGATTAGAGTCTGAGGAATCTTGAGAAATTGTGAACATGTAGGGGACAGCATTCCTCTTGGAAAATAATTGTCTCCTGTAGGCTTTTGACAGGATCTCTGTGATAGATACCTGTTCAGATAGTTAGAGGTTTATTAGATAGCCAGTAAAGTCCTTCTAAAGCCTCATCAAAAGGTAGAAGTGTCACAATGCATTATTTACAGGAGTTATGTTTTCCTGCTTCCTGGACTTGTTGCCTTCAGACAGGGCATAATTCATTCAGTAAAAGGTCATTCTTTCAAAGTACTAATCTTCAAGGCTGTGGTAGCCAGAAAAAAGAGACCTAGTTCAGATGCAGAGCAGTTGCTGAGGGTGAACAGTTTGTCACCCCTGACTCCATACGCCATCACTCAGGGCCTCTGGATGAGAGCCTTTTGAACATAAACCTACTGAAAGCAGAAAGAACATTCTTGAGATTGGAAGTGAAAGTATATGCAAGAAAGCAGATGGGAGGTAAAGAAGGGGAGTTCTTACTACACTGAAATAGATGAAGAATGACTTCAGGCATTCAGAGCAGGAGGTATTAGGAATGAAGGGTAGACAGAAAATGAGGTGTTTGAAGGAAGGATTAAGAAAGATTATGTCATGCCTGGAATAGGAATTTAACAGAACTACTTCCCATTCATAATCTGGAAAGACTGCTCCCCCCAAGTACCTACATGTCATTTGAAGAATGGATTTTCACCTCTCAGTCCTTAGAGCAGTGGTTCGTAGCTAGTTTTGCTTTCGTCTCCAGGGAACATCTGGCACAGTGACCAGAATTTTTGGTTGTCACACTAAGAAGGAACATACTACTTGGCATCCAAAGGATGGAGGTTGGGGATGTTGCTAAATATCCTTTATGCAGGACGAGCTGCCATGACAAAGATTTATCTGGCCCCAAATGTCAGAAGTGCTGAGCTTGAGAAACTGCCTTAGTGTGACTGTTGTCCTGTTTCTAGCTAGTGTTTTTCAGTTTCCTGTGTATCGAAATCACTTGGAGGTTTAAAAAGTGTAACTTGCCAGATGAGTATCTCAGGATGTGAAGTCCAGGCATTGCTCTCTTAAAGACTTCATAGGTGACTTATATGCTATGTGCATGATTGAGAGAGGTTTATGGGGATAAATGGAGGCCTACTTTCTTATTGTGTTAACATAGATAATTAGTAATACAGAGATTGCTTTGGGTGGTTTCAAAAGTGTCAAATGCTGTACCGAGTCCCAATAATTTGCCAACTAACACAATTTTATATTCCATCTTACTATTTTAAATTTTGATCTTAATTTTTTTATCTTAATTTTTTAATACATGTTAGATTTTATAATAGAGTGTAATATTAAATCATTAAATTGTACTTTTAAAATTCTAGCTAAAATTCCCCATGACTACAAACTAATAATTTAACACAGAAGTCCTCCTTGCCTGGAGGATCTAATAAAATCTTGTTCCAACTATACTCCAAAACCCCAAACCTAAGCTTTGCCCTGAAAGGGGGAAAAAAAAATCTGGTTGCCCCTGGATAACACCGGAGGGGCTAGGAAAATGCATCAGTTTGAGCTGTTTCAACCTTGATAGATCATAATTTACATTTCCAGAGCCCCTTTTATCTAGGTATAATAGAGCACTTAAAATATGTTTTTTAATCAAAAGATCTGCGTGGTACAGGCTAGTTATCTCTCTTCAGTGAAGAAACAGAGACATGGAATAATAAACTGGTTAGCCCCATGTGACCTGGCAAGAATCCCATTCCAGGTATTCATAATCAAGATTTAAGAAATCCCCTGTACACGTTAGTGCTGCCGACCATGCTCCTGGTGGGCAAAGTACACAGGGGATTTTGTTTGGTACAGACTTTCCCAGTTATGTGTCTGGATCCCAAAGAAAACTCTGGAAAGCTGTTGCTTGATGTTTATTTTACAGGGAGACTAGGCCTGTGGTATTGGGCTGTGGGAGTCTGCCCTGAGCCAGTCGGGGAATTTCAAACTTTTTAAGAACCTGTTGCAGTTGAAGGAGGCCACAAATTCTTTAACACTTTCAATGAAGAGGTGGGGTCCATTACCTTGAGGGCACTGTGCTAAGTGAAATAAGTCAGAGAAAGGTACTGATATTGTTTGATTTCACTAATATGTGGAATCAAAATAAATTGCATGTTGCAAGTTGGGAGGACAATTTTAGGACATGCCTTTTACATTTCTGATTCTGAATTTTTCAAAACTGAAATTGGGCTTGAAGTCTTCTTTTCTTTTCTTTCTTAAGAAAAGGTAGTTTCCGTTGCTACCTCAGGAGGAAGGGAAGCAACTCAAAAGCTATTAGCTTTATGTGTTTGGATCGCTAAGATGAAAAAGTCTGAGGTCAGATACTGGAAGAACGGAAGTGTTTGGCCTTGCAGCGAGTGGTCCTCGTGATGCATGTTCCTTAACCTGTATCTCTGTTTCAGCTTCTTATCAATGTAGCAAATAATACAGGATATTTAACTTTTACACATTTATTCTTGAAGGTTCTGTGAACTGTAAACACTTGCCAACTGAAGTGGTTGAACTTCAGGAATGGTTACAAATTTTAGACTGTTTGGGTACTATTTATTGTTCTATAGAGGCCATTTTCTCAGTGATTAATACTGTGGCAGTTTAGGTAATTCTTACCACTTGAAGTGCACCCAGCATATAGATTTCTCAAGAGATAAGAGTTAACCATGTTTGTGTACAGGAGGAAAGGTAAGTCAAAATGTTTCTGTATCTTTTTGTTGTTTTTTTTTTTTCATTTCGACTCTATTTTTCAAAGCATAGTGGGAAGGGGCCACACTTGAGAAGTAAAGATATTTTTCACAGGACACTGAAGTGATTTATACAAACTTTATAATAAATCCATTTTAAGGATAAACTGTAACCTTCTTACCAATGTGTATGTATTAGAGAAAAGATTGACTAAAAGTATTTTAACTGTTACAAATTCTTTATTTCTAATTACATATTCTATTATGAGAAGTAAAATTCTTGTTGCTAAGTAATTTAATATCCATTTGCTCTTAAACAACAATGTTTGGTGGGGCTCCTGGGTGGCTTAGTGGGTTAAGCCTCTGCCTTCAGCCTAGGTCATGATCTCAGGGTCCTGGCATGGAGGCCCCCATGGGGCTCTCTGCTCAGCAGGACACCTGCTTCCCCCTCTCTCTTTGCCTGCCTCTCTGCTGTTTGTGATCTCTCCCTGTCAAATAAATAAATAAAATCTTTTTAAAATTTTTGATTAAAAAAAACAGTGTTTGATGATGTTTGACATAATTTGGGACATAATGGATTTTGATTTCAGGACTCCTAGTACAGTTCTTTGGGCAGAGAATGTTACTTAACTGAGACAGCCATTTTCACATCAGAATCACTTGACAGCTTAATGAACATGAGGCTGCTGCACATCACCCCTATAGTCTGAGTCTGTAGGTCTGGGGAATAGCCCAATACAATAATTTGCATTTCCATCAAGTTCCCAAGTGATGCTGATATTGCCGATGTGGGGTCTATACCTTAAGACCCACTGGAGTAAGGTGACCAAGAGAATTGCCGAAATTACTTGAGCATGTGAGGGGGTCATGCTTCCAATGTTTTATGTGCCTTTAAAAAGTTATCATTTAATATTATATATGCCCTTGTTCTTAAAGAGTGCATTTCCCCCCAAAACTACAGAATACTTAAATTTTGAAAAATTTTCATAATAGAGATTAATAATTAAATATTAGGTTAGATAGAATGGGGAAACTAAACCGTATAAGTAGCAAATGTACCTTTTAAATTCTGCATTATAATATAATGACTAGCTAAAACAAAACTTTTTTTTAAAGTATACATTGTACTAATGAACATTTTTTTTTTAAAGATTTTATTTATTTATTTGACAGAGAGAAATCACAAGTAGATGGAGAGGCAGGCAGAAAGAGAGAGAGAGGGAAGCAGGCTCCCTGCCGAGCAGAGAGCCCGATGCGGGACTCGATCCCAGGACCCCGAGATCATGACCTGAGCCGAAGGCAGCGGCTTAACCCACTGAGCCACCCAGGCGCCCCCTAATGAACATTTTCACCAGGGCCTGGGCTCCTGTCTTCGGAGAGATGGAAGAGAGCCTTTCCAAATGAACTGAAATGATAGTTCATCACTTTCACTTTACCACTTAACCAGTTTCTCTCAGGCAGATTTCTTGAGTCCTAGCTTAGCAATGTTTCTAACTTGATTTCAAAGATCCGATAGAGACTCTAAATATTCCACACCACATTGGTGATTAATTTGTCTGAAAACTACCGCATCGTTGCTCTCTTCTGTGCTGTAGTCAAAGTCGGCTTATCGACAGAAGATCTGCTCTCCTTGGTGTCAGGATATGGCAATAGAAGATGAACCGAGAAAATAAAGAGGGGGATAATGAAATGCAGACACTAGTGACTTCTGCAGCCACATACCCAGGTCACAGGGTAGAGGACAAGGCAGCACACTTATCTCCTCTTTCAAAGGAAATCCACGGAGAGTATTTATTTTTGTATTGCTTTAGCCAGAGGTGTATTGCTGTCCCTGTCTTTGGTAAAGAGAGAGAATGATGGTTTATTTCGTGAGTGACAAAAGTAGAAGGACTGCTTCCTGCTGCCTAATGAGCAGAGCCACAACCTGGCTGAAAACCTGCCTTTCTCCTTTCCCTAAGAATAAACCCTCCTGTTAAGTGGATTTGGCCTTACTTAAAACTGACTATTCTCTAACTTCTGTGAAAGTGCCTATTAATGAAGATAATATACACATTTTGCTGTTTTGTTTTGTTTTTTAGGAAAAGACTGATGTGGAAGGAACCTTATTTGTTTACACAAGGTAAGAGTATTTTTCTTTTATGAAGAAACTGACAGTCTTTGAAAGAATCTTTTAATTCGGTTGTGTTGCTCTTCAAATGTAGTTTTATTTCACAGAGAAGTGAAAAAACCTGAATCTTGGTTTGAAGTTATTAGTGATACAAGGAAGGGAATACTGAGTAATGTCACCTGGTATAGTATGAGGAATACTAATTTCAGAATGTAATTTAAACTCCAGTATTGAAGAACTTAAATCTGTGTTCTTTTTAAAACAGTATTAAATATTTATCCTTTAATTCAAATGAGTAGTAAAGAGTCCTTGAATATAATTCATTGGCAAGAAGCTAGAAGTACACTATTAAGAATATTAGATATTTTAATTACTATTTAGAAAAAGGTTTTATTGGTCACTCTCCCCACCCCCCGTCATTGATTCTTTAAAGAAGTGTGCTCCAAAATTAAAGATGTCTTTGAGTCCTCTGTTATATAGTTAATAGAGTATATTTCAGGATAAATTTGATAAATTCATGTTTTTTGTCATTTGTATGAGAAATTGTTAATATCACATAGTATGCATATTGTCTTAATAGTTCAATGTTTTATTCGTATAAACATTCACGTAAACTGTCCATTATTTTCAGTGGGAGGACGAAGATAAAATACAAAGGGCTAGTACAAACCCTTCTAGAGCTAACAGCTTCATTGGGGAGACAGAAAATGCATGTGTGTGCATGTATGCACACACATTTTTTTTTTTTACACTTTCACGTTTAAAGGTAAACCATTCCCCCCCAACAACAAATAAAAATAACCAAAAAATAAAGATAAGTCCCAATGGATAGCCTATTCTTAGCTCCAGTTGATAGGTTATAAGGAATTAATGGGCCTCTGTGATTATGGAAGACTTGATCGAATTGGTGCATCTCAAGTAGGCCTCAGGAATAAGGTAGCACTTGCACAGAAGAGAGGGAAGGGCTGTCTCAGCAGGAAGGATGGAGAAAGCTGAGGCATACGACCTAGTGTGGTGAAGGGACAGTAAAGAAAACGACTTTTGGCTGCAGAGAATTTATCCTGGTTTATATCAGTTAGAAGACAGTAAAGGTAAAGAGATTTTGCTGGCTTGGAATGTCAGACCAAAGATTTTGCAATTTATTTTCTTAGCAGTAGGGAGTCACTGAAGGTTTATGAACAGGGAAATAACAGAGTTATGGCAAAGTGTGTGGGGAGAGTCAGTGTATTAGCATTATGAGGACGCACTGGTTCTAGAAGTTGGACTTAGAACAATGAGAAGATTATTGCAGTGGAGTGGATATGAGATGATGAGAGTATGAACTAGAATGGTAGAAGCTGAGACTGAACAAATTTCTTGAAAGATTGCACATATAGAAGGAATGATGAAATTAAAAAAAAACCAACTAAGATTTTTTTTTTTTAAGATTTTATTTTATTTATTTGAGAGAGAGAGACAGTGAGAGAGAGAATGAGCGAGGAGAAGGTCAGAGAGCGAAGCAGACTCCCCATGGAGCTGGGAGCCTGATGTGGGACTCGATCCCGGGACTCGAGGATCACGCCCTGAGCCGGAGGCAGTCGTTTAACCAACTGCGCCACCCAGGCGTCCCTAACTAAGATTTTGAAATAGAAGACAAAGAATGAAAGAACCATAAGCAGAATAGAAAGATAGGAGGTGGAGAATCTGGTTTGAAGATAATTTTATTTTGAAATAATGATTTTGGTGTGATAGCAGGGAATTTGAATGAGCAGCCAGGTTCCACAGGCCAGGTTAGGGATGGGGATACAGAGCTTCGAGTCACCTGCCTTAAACTGGTCATTGAAGCCATGAGAGTACAAGTGTTCTCTGAAGGAGAAGAAAGTGATGAGGGCTAGTGGTTGAGTTTTCACGACCAGAGATACAGAGAACAGTCAGCCATGTAGACACAAGCAAAATGAGAATGTTGCAGAGAGGCGGGTTGCAGGCCCAGTGCAAGGATGGCAGAAGAGTGTGTCAGTGGAGGCGGAAGCCACAGTGGGAGTGGAAAGAAAGGAACAGATGGGCAAGACCATTGGGGTAGGTAGAGGAGGTTGGTTTATTAGAAAAGTGGTGGGAATGCCTAAGAGCCATTGGCTGCTTTGGTTTACATTATGTTCTGAAACATTCTGAAACACCAGAGAATACCACTGAGTATAGACTACTCTTGAGAATTTTCAAGTGTGAAAAGAAAACCAAACAGATAAACTCTGACTTATATAAAGCACACACACACGCACACATACACACATACACATACACACACACACTGCATTTCTCATTCATTTCATACAAGTATTACTCTTTTGAGAAGTGAAAGAAAAGGTGTATTAATATATGCTAATGATTGGTTTTAGGGATTTTTAGTAGGTGCTCTCTCTCTCTCTCTTTTTGACTGCAAGTATTTTCTCTTTTGTACCCACACCAATTGAAGGTTTACATTTTCAGGTATTTCTTAATATACTCTGAGTTCCAAATGGAACTGTCAGTTCAACCATAGGTAGAGAAACAACTCTTTCCTTGTTCCTTAAACTCTTCCCCAAATCTAACTCCTCTAGAATAGGAGTTTTCCCCATCTCCCCTCTTGCCTGGGGGTGGGCCATCAGATAGATGCCAGATTCTAACATGTTGAGGTCTTTCCTCAGTAGAGAATGACAGAAAGCTCATAAAAGTCAGAGGGGAGTTTTTAGTACAGGTAATGGGGCTGCTGGTGATAGTATTTTAACTTCTGTTATGGATATTGCTTTGGAGGAACTGGCATATTCATCCCCCGAGCCTATTTTATAAATTATGAGATGGTATAGTAACCATACCATTAGAGAGGTGAGGTCCTGTTGTGATAATGAAATACCTGAAGAATCAAATTCTGATTCTGTATAGAAGTGCCTAATCCCATTTAAAATTTTTTTTCTTTATTTCCTGCCATGGCTTGCTTTCTGTAATAGAGAGTTCATAGAGACACCCACTGGTGATTTTTGAACTTGACATTTGCAGAGGACCCTCTGTGTGAGAGATCTTGGGAACTCTTTCCTTCTTCCTTGGAATTTAAGTTGAAATGATTATCGTGACTCTTTCTAATACTGATCATATGCCCACCACTGCTTTACCTTTTTATAAAATAAGTTAGTCAAGAATTGGCTTCCATCAAGTTTAGATTTGGAGGTCTCAAAATTCTGTAGTAGTACTGTAGCTGTATTTTACTTCGTTAGTAGCATCAAATGGCTAATTTGAAATAAAACTGAAACATAAACACCTTTTCTTCCTATCGCTCAGAACATTTCTGTGGGTTGGTTACCCTGCTGCCCTAGTTTAAAGTAAATAAATGAATTCTGCTTGCTTCAGTTTCAGCGTAGAAGCATTTGGTGTTTCATTTGTCACCAGAAGTTGCACAGTTGGATTACTTATATGGCTGTCACCCAAGAGTAGACAAATGCACATGTAGTTGTTAGAGTTACACTCTGTGTAATTTGGGTTCTGCCTGACAGAGAGTAGGCACTGAAGGTTTATTCACTGAAACGAAAAATAAAAAGTCACTAAATGACACACTGTTATGGAGGAAAAACTTTTATAGTAGTTTATCTATGAAGTTGTTTCCTTTACGAGGAAGACGAAATAGCTGCTTCTTGAATTAAATTCTGTGATCTTTTAATTGTACTGTATCTCATCACGGGTTCATTGACCCAGAGGGGCATCATTTTTTTTTTAAGAGATTTTACAGCTTCAATTTCAAACCAACACTAACATTTTCTATGAAAAATTTTTTCGTATGATTGTGATGTGCACTCAAGATTCTTTAGAAGTATCTGTTAGTAATTTTTTTAAGTGGTTAATATTTCTGCAGGTATTTACAACCTAGAGAGGGAAGCAAGATACCTATATAAACATAGCTAAATAAGTAGGACTTGCTTTTGCTAAAGGGACAGCAAGGGCAGTCACACTGGATATATTACATATGAAGTAGTACATGAATTAGTACATTAGTACTGTTAGCCAATAGTAAAGAATCATTGGTTTTTATGTGTACAGTCTGCACAAAGCTGTATATACATACAAAAAGATTGAGAGGCATATTCGAATAGTAATTCTACTGAAGTGTACTTCTGTGGAATAATCTGTCTTTTGATATCATCCCTACCCCTTGCGATTTTTAGGTCTGCTTCTCCAAAGCATGGGTTCACCATTATGAATAGGTTGAGCATGGAAAACAGGACAGAACCCATTACTAAAGACCTGGATTTCCAGCTCCAGGATCCTTTCCTTCTCTACAGAAATGCCAGATGTGAGTCTTTCTTAATGCATTGGGTGGTTTTATTTCTGCAGTTTGGCCAAGTGTATAAAATTGACAGTAGCTGTCTTTGTGTTTGTGTCAGCATCAGTTAACTTAGGAAATACGCAAGTCCAGTTAAGGAAATTGCTCCTACCTCACGAAAGTTTCAGTGAAAACAATGTGCATAGGATGATGTTTAAGTATTTGAACCCTGTCTTCTGCAGCTAGACTTGTTTGTAGTATGAACCCATCAGAGATTTTAAACCTGAGTATGACTGAATGAGACAAATTCTTGGTCGGGATACTGTAGAGGGACAGACACATAGGCGGTGCTACAGGCACAGAAGTGATGATTTAGCTAGTGGCACTGTTTCGTTATGTATCACTTCTGACTGAGCATCATGATGGGTTATTGGAAAAAGAGGGCCATATTCTAGATTGCCATCTTTTGAACACCTAGTAAATGAAAAACCAGAGTCCAAAGAGTTTTGGTCGTTACGAATTTTGTAAACTTTGTAATATTGAAGTTATATTAGGTAACTAAATGGTCCTTGTCTGATTTGATACAAGGTGTAGCAATCGCTTGTTCAGTAGTCTCTCTCCATTTTACTCTTGTGATTGTCTGACTACTTGTGTTGGACTATTGGGCAACCCAGAGAAAATTTGATGAAAAATACATGAACTGCAGGAGCATCTCCATACACAGAAAACGAGAGCATACTTAAAAATAAATCATATGTGCCTGTGCGTGATCTGTGCTTTGTGCATAACTTTCAGAAAGACCTGGCAGTTAAGAAGTGTTTTCCATACATTTTCCACCCTGCTTGTGAGATCAAGATACAAGAATTTGGCAACTGTATACTATTCAGTATAATTTTAATAATCAATGTAATCCAAATAATATTTGATGCTTTAATTCCAGTGAATTGTTTTGTTTTGAAATAAATATAGCATTTTAACTTATGATTATATTCATATATAATCAGGTTGTCATAAGTGGTCATCTGTTATTTAGAGAATTACAGTTAAGTTTTTATGAGAAAAAAGCCATAAAACCGTAACATGACTTAACCAATGGTAAGTCCTATGAAGTGAAAAATTTAGTAATAAAGGGAAATATTTTGTTTTTTACTCCTATTTCTTTGCTAGGAGTGAAGTTAAATCAGGTGTAGTTTATAGTTATTTGAATTATTTGTATGTTTGTAGATATGTCAGGTTTATTTATTTTTTTAGATTATTAGAATGTGTCAAATAATCACAAAAATAAATATAAAATAAATGAATATCAGTGACTTATAATAATCATTTTTGGTTCTTATTTTGGTCTAGTCAATATAAATATACATAGTCTAGTCAATATAGATAGTATTTTATTTTAAATTCTTATCACCATATTACAGATTATATATCATACCACATACTGTATCAAAAATATAAAAATACAAACTTTCTTTAATGTGGTTGATTTTTAAAAATACCTTTCCTAAGTCCCACATGGTTTATCTGCTAGGAAATAGAGTTTGGGTGTAATAAACATATAAAGCCTCACCTCTGCCCCAGGCCTCTGCTCTCTAATATGGTAGCCCCCAGCTGCGAGTGGCCACGGAGCGCTGGACGTGTGGCCAATCTGAATTGAGCTGTGCTGTGAGTGTACAATATGCACTGATTTGCAAAGACTTAGTACCAAAAAACAATGTTAAAAAAAATCTCATTAATAATTTTATATTGATTTATCTGTTGAAATGATAATATTTTGAATCTATTGAGTTAAATAAAATATATTATTAAAATTAATTTCACCTGCTTCTTTTAATTTTTTTTATTTAAAATTCCGTGTGTGGCTCACATTTGTGGTTCACCTTATATTTCCATTGAACAGCACTGTTCTAGGCATTTTCATTTATTATACCATATTTCATAATCACAACTTTGTAGGGCAGACATTTTCACTGTCATTTTGCATATGACAAAAGTGAGGCTCAATGAGATGCCAGACCTGACAGAAACCTGTAAATTCTGTGCTTTTTTTTCCACTTTTTTCTACATCATCTGTATTGTTCTCTGCACTATTAAACATGAATGCAAATTGAAAGCAGCCTTCTGGATGCATAACAAAATATTTCTAATGAATTTCCATAAGAAAGGAATGAAATCAGTTGAAGAGCAAAGAATGGAAGGGAATAGATCTATTTGCCTTTCTGGATTTATTTGCTTTTTATTTTCTCCTTAATATCTGGTACTAATTGCCTTTGCAGCCATAGTCTTTAGTTTTAGTTACTTGTAAAAGCCTTTTCAGTTCTGCCATCAAAGGTTCACAGGAGTGTTTACCCCAGGTTGCTTTCAAAGTCTCAGGTACCTCTCAAATGTTTCTAAAGAATTCAAATACTTTATGTTATAATCCTATATTCTCTAATAACATATAGATCATCCTTTGAACAATGAATTCAACTTCACTCAAGAATGGTTTTTAAGGGGCACCTGTGTGACTCAGTAGTTAAGCATCTGCCTTTGGCTCAGGTCATGATCCCAGGGTCCTAGGATCTAGCGCTGCATCAGGCTCCCTGCTCTGCAGGAAGCCTGCTTCTCCCTCTCCCACCACCCCTGCTTGTGTTCCCTCTCTTGCTGTCTCTCTCTCTGTGTCAAATAAATAAATAAAATCTAAAAAAAAAAAAATTGATTTTACTGTACCCCTGTATAATCAAGAACTTCTCTATCTAGTGTTGACATTTCACCTTGGCCTAGGTATGTCATAGGCCATATGTTAACAGGTAGAGTTGTTTTAGATTTGTGGGGAGTTTTCTCATGGACTGTTTTAGATTCACTAAGTTAAAAAAAAATTTTTATATCTTGGGAAACAATTATCCCTGTCTTGGATTAGATGAACTTAGAAGATCAAAATCAAGGAGTAAAAATATTAAAATTTCTTCATTTAATTAAAAAAAGGATGTTTAATAAATAAATAACTGAATTTGATCAAACACAAAATACATGGTTTTATTACATTAAAGGATTTATGGTTTTTAAGCTTGGTTGTAATTGGGTTTGACTTATATAAACTTATATGTAAGGTAGATGTTAATTAAGGACAGAAATTCATTTATTCAACAAATATTTATTAAGCATTTACTGTCCACCAGCCACTATGTCAAGGCTTTATATGGGTTATTTAACTCTTGTAACTTTTTCTTGAAATGCTGTTATTCTTGTTTTATAAAGGAGGAAACGGAGATTAAAGAGATTTAAGTCATTTATTAGGGTCCATGACAATTTTGAGATGAAAATAGCATTTGAACCGGGAAAGCCTAACTTTATTTTTTATTTTATTTATTTATTTAAGAGAGAGAGAGACAGAGAACATGCATGACGGGGGCGGGGGGGGGGGAGGTTCAAGGACAGAGGAAGAAGGTGACTCCCCACTGAGCAGCGCCCTCCCCCTCCCATGCTGGGCTCCATCCCAGAACCCTGAGATGAGGACCTGAGCTGAAGGCATATGCTTAATTGACTGAGCCACCCAGGTACCCCGAGAAAGTCTTACTTCAAAAGCCCAGGCCCAACCAGTGAAAGTACTAATACATATGAATGACACATTTGAGCAAGATTTAGCTTTTAAGAAATACTTAATCTTTTTATTGCACACTCCAAAGTTTAAAAAACAAGTTTGTTTTTCTTTAAGTTGAGAATCTCTTATATTTTAGTTATTAGAGAGGAGACTATCAAATAAAAACTAATGTAATGAAAAGCTGAATTTGACCATTTCTTTTCTGTTATAGCCCGTTAGCAACCATTTCCTGTATTTTCCATTTCATAGCTAAATAAGCTTGTGGGAAAATATATTTTCCCAAATATATCATAAGATTTAAGATAGTACAGACAGCAGAGGCAGGTGGATTTCAGAGTTAGACCAACATGTTGAATATACCATTGTCTGTGGCTACAGGAGTCAAATGAAATTCTTTTAAGCTGCTTGCTTTCATTGCAGACATAAACCTGGAGTTTGGAGGAAATGATAAAAGGCAAAATCAAGATATTTAAGATCAAACTTGTTTTAGAAACTGCCTCAGTTTTAAAGTGAATTTGCCATATTGGGTAGTTTTGTATTCAGAAAGAAATAGTTTAAATCCTTTATTGGCATTTGTAGGCTCTAGGAAAAACTGTTAAAACAATGGAATATGGTATGTTAAATGAAAATGATAATTACAGTCAGTCCTCTTTCAAATAGGCCATGTCCTAGCAGTTCCCTTTTAAAGTAATTGCTGGACTTTGGTAAAACATGGCATATTGAATACATTCCTCTGGTTCTCCTAAAACTGTTGAAATGACAATAAAGGAATAAAAAGAGACTAAACCTACAAGGGTGGAGGATGCATTTCATGAAAAAGATGGAAGAAACAAGAAAGAGGAAGGCATGCTGTGATAATTTTATTATTCATAATGTATTAATCTTCCCTGCAGAAGATTATATATCTCTGTTCTGTTGTGTCAGACTTGACTACATGATTTGCCCCCCAGCCCCCGCCACTGATGCACCCTCCAGGAGGGTTGAACTCAAGTATGGCTATGTGAATTGCTTTGGCCAGTAAAATGTGGGTAGAAGTAGTTTGTATCATTCTGATTAGATACTTGAAGAACTAGTTCATGATTCACCATGTCTCTTTTCCTTCTGCTATGATGACCAATAATGTTCTAGGCAGAGGCTGCTCTGTCAGCCTGGGTCCTAGAATGAAGATAACATGACACAGAGGTAAAGTGAGCCATGATGGATATGTAATGTGTACAAAAAATAAATCTTTATCACTGAAAGTCATTAAGATTTTGGGGGTCATCTGTTACTGAAGCATAATTGGGCCTGTTATGATGGATACATAAGCCATCCAGGAAACAGGGGATCCAAACGCTGATTAGAGGTAAAAAGAATTATGAGAAAAATGATAAAGAGGAATCCCATAATGACCCCTGTGTAACAGAAGATCAGTCAGTCTAAATTAAAGTATAAGGATAAAGGGCTCCAGGAAGGGTATCCAAGAAAAACTTTACAACTAATACTTTGAGTCTGTTGGGACATTTATAGTTTCTTGTTAAGAAAGTTTGGTGATGCTATAGAAACATTAGAAACATTGGGGAGAGGGAGAGAAAAATACAACAAAAGGAGTCAATTCTTAATCCCTAGGAATACAAAATATTGTAGAAGAAAGAAAAAATTATAGTATACTATATAGCTCTGCAGATTAAAATAATTATATAAATAGTATATGACTTTAAATTATGTACATGTATTATTTTGATAATTATCAAGTTTTAAAAATTGGATAGCAGAATAACATTCATAGAAACAATATTTTAATTGGTGGGTAGGTTTCTGAGTCAACTAACAAGTGTTTTTTTAGCCCATTGTGCACATACTGAAGAGTTGCCCAGTAACATTATAATGATGCTCATATGAAATATAGCACTAGCATGTATAGCATTATTTCTGTAGAAAAATTAACTCAAGAGTAAAAGTTATGTATATCCCCAAAAGTATAACTAATTAGCTGCAGGGCTGAAGTCCTGTATTGCTCATTTGTAGTAACAGGTTATTTGTAAGGCTAAATACTCATATGAATTATATTTTAGCATGTTTGGTAATAGTAAAGTTGACTGAAGCTTTCTGAGACATTGTAGTGGTTCTACTGCTTTCTCCTCCTTTCCCTTCCCACATTCATTCCAGTTCAGGCTTTTCATTACCTGTTACTTGGAGGTATTTCATAACACCTTATAACAAAAAGGGATTAAGCTTCCAGCACCAGCCAAAATATAGTAAGTTCACTATCAGACATCTCTCTCACTGTTTAGAACTAAGAGTTCTAAATACAAAAAGCAACTAAGTGAAGATTCTGAAAGTAAACAACAGGCCTGTTGGGAAGGGAAATCAAAATCTGAAGAACATTCAGTATGGTGGTAAATTTCTGCATTTTATTCTTTTCTTATCTCAAGATGGTGACTCAAGAGTGGGCCAAGTTGCAGAAGACAAGAACAACAAAAACTAAGAGAAACCCCTCTTTTTAGTTTGGGAATTGGAGAAATGGACTCCTGTAAGCAACAAAGTATGAAAAAAGTCTCCTTTCTTCCTTTTTTCTCTCCTAGCCCTACCCTGAAGCCAGTTGCAGTGCAAAGCTGAACTGCCACTGTGGCAATGATGGTTGTGACACAGTCACCTAAAGATCCCAAGAAACGTCCTGTCTCTGCCACAGTAACTGGAAACCACTGCCCCTGTGGTCTAAAGACTTGTAGGGGCAGTGGGGGGGGGGTCCCATTATATATTTTTATCTTTCTTTTGCTTCACCCTGTGAGCATCCCAAACTATGCAGACTGCCTGACTCTGATAAGCCAAAACTCAGAGACATCTTAACTTTATAGCCAGAGGTCTGGGGAAAGGGGCTCCTAAGAGCTGGAGAGTTGGGCAGATTCTAGAGGAGAAAGCTGAATAAGATCTCCTAATTCTGATTGTGAACTGACACAAGTCCTGATCTCACCAGTGAGGTTCACATACATGTAACAAAGACAGACATAGCAAAGTCTTTGAGAACTCACCTAAAATATAAACCACCATCATAAGTGGTATATATATATATATATATATATATATATATATATATATGACAGACACAGCTTTGAAATGGAACTGACATGGGAGCCATTTCCCATAAAAGGCAAGAGAGAACTTCCTATCTAAACCTAAATGAACTGGACACCTTCTCAAACAAAACAAACAACTTTTGGAGAGTTTTAAGAGTACCTGGAATCTCAAAATGTTGGGACATTTGGTACAGTCCAAAATTGCTAATCTTGCAGAGAACCAGAAAAATCTGATCAACTCTCAAGGAAAACCCAGCCAGTATTCACTACCCTGAGATGATCTAGGTGTTGGAACTATAAAACAGTGGCTTCAAGACAGTTATTATAACTATGCTCCATAAGGTAAAACTGAATACTCTTAAAATGAATGTAAAGAGAAATTCTCAGTAGAGAAGTAGGTATGAAAAGAACCAAATGGATAATTTGGAACTGAATAATACAGTATTCACTGGACCCTTAATAGCAGAATAGAGATAACAAAGGAATGAAAAGTCAGCAAATTCAAAGACAGATCAGTAGAAATTATCCAACCTGCAGAATATAGAGGAAACCGATCAAAACAAAACAGAACAAACAAAAACAGGGCCTCAGAAACCTATAGGACAATATCAAAAGCTCTGAGTTTGTGTCACTGGAGTACAACAAAAGGAGAAAAAGTCTTGGTTAGAAAATTTTTGAAGAAATAATAACTGAAAACTTTCCAAACTTGGTGAGACACAAATATATGGAATCAAGAAACTCCATGAACCCCAAACAGGATAAACACAAAGAAAACCATGCCTCTTAAACATCATAAACTGCCAAAAATAAATTTAAAAAAAAATCATGAAAGCAATCAGAGGAAAATGATACATATGGAGGAACGATGTTTTGAATGACCACAGATTTCTCTTCAGAACCGATAAAGCCTGGAAGACAGTGGGACAACATTTCAAAGTGCTGAAATAAAAGAACTGCCAACTAGAATTCTATTTCCAGTGAAAATATTCCTCAGAATGAAGGTGAGGGGCACCTGGTTGCTCAGTGGGTTAAAGCCTCTGCCTCTGGCCCAGGTCATGATCCCAAAGTCCTGGGATCGAGCCCCACATTGGGTTCTCTGCTTCCTCCTCTCTCTCTGCCTGCCTCTCTGCCTACTTGTGATCTTTGTCTGTCAAATAAATAAATAAAATCTTTAAAAAGAAAAAAAGAATGAAGGTGAAATTAAATACATCCTCAGAGAAGGAAAAGTTCAAAGAATTCTTTATCAGCTAAACTGCTCTAAAGTAAATGCTAAAAAAAGTTCTTCAGACTGAAGGGAAGTGATACCAAAGGGGACGCTGGAACTGCAGGATGCCTTAGGAAGAGCCACATAGACAGTAAAAATATAGGTGAATAAAATAATTGTTATCCCTCCTTTCAAGATGTTTAAAATACACAGGATTACTGAAAGCAAAAGTTGTAATGTTGTCAGGAGGTGAGTTAATGTCTGTAGATGTGATATCTGTGACAACTGTAATAAAAGAGGAAGGGTAAGGGGACCTGTATAGGTATAAAGCCTTTATATTTACTTGAAGTAGTAAAGTGAAAACTGTAGTAGATTGTGAAAAGTTAGGTATTGTGATTCCTAGAGCAACTACTAAAAAAAGAAAATACAAAGAGATTATAGAAATCAATAGATAAATTAGAATATTAAAAACATTTCAAAAATACATAAGTAGGCAAGAAATGAGAGAACAGCAGAGCCAAACTTAGGAAAGACAAACAAAACAGTAGATCTAAATCTAACCATATTAGATACATTAAATGTAAATGGTCTAAACATACCAATTAAAAGACAGATTGTCAGATTGGATTAAAAAAATCATGACCCACTTTAAATGTAATGATATAGATAGGTTAAAGGTAAAAGGATGGAGAAATATATACCATGAAAATACTAATTAAAAGAAAGCTGGGGGCGCCTGGGTGGCTCAGTGGGTTAAGCTTCAGCCTTCAGCTTAGCTCATGATCCCAGGGTCCTGGGATCGAGTCCCGCATCGGGTTCTCTGCTAAGCAGGGAGCCTGCCTTCCCCTGCCTCTCTGCCTACTTGTGATCTCTGTCTGTCAAATAAATAAATAAATAAATAATCTTTAAAAAACAAAAAAAAAAGAAAGCTGAAGTGACTTTATTAATATCAGAAAAAGTAAACACTAGAGCAAAGAAAACTGCCAGCAATAAAGAAGGACATGACATAATGATAAAAAGGTTAGTTTATCCAAAATACGTAACAATCATTAGTATGCACTTAATAACAGAGATTCCAAAAATGTGAAACAAAAAGTAATAGAAATAAAAGAAATAAAACCCACAATTATACTTGGAAACTTCAGTACTCTACTTTCTATACTTGATAGAACAAACGGACAGAAAACAGCAAGAATATAGAAACCCAAACAACACTGTCAACTCACTTGATGTAATTGACATTTATATAACATTCCATCCAACAAGAGCAGAATGTATATTCTTCTCAAGTGCACATGGAACATACCCCAAGATAAACTTCATCATTTGTCATAAAGCAAACTTTAAAATTTTTGAAGAAATTGAAATCATACAAAGTATACTCTCTGACAACAAAGCATTTGAACTCAGAAATCAGTAATAGAAAAATATGTGGAACATCCCCAAATGATTGGAAACTAAAAAACACACTTCTAAGTAACTCCTGTATCAAGGAGGGAGACAAATTAGAAAATAAATGAGCTGAATAAAAATGAAAATACATCAGATGTATCTGAGGTTGGGCTTAGAGGGAAATTTATGGCATCAAATACCTACGTTAAGAAAGAAGAAAGCTCTCAGATGAATACTTCATGCCTTCTCTTTAAGAAATTTGAATAGAGAAGCAAACTAAACCCAAAGGAAACAGAAGAAAGGAACAAATAAAAACCCAGGAATCAATGAAACAAAAAAACCCAAAAACAATAGAAAAAAATCAGTGAAATAAAAATTGGTTCTTTGGGGCACCTGGGTGGCTTAGTGGGCTAAAGCCTCTGCCTTTGGCTCCGGTCGTGATCCCAGGGTTCTGGGATCGAGCCCCACATCGGGCTCTCTGCTCCGTGGAGAGCCTGCTTCCTCCTCTCTCTCTGCCTGCCTCTCTGCCTACTTGTGATCTCTCTCTGTCAAATAAATAAATAAAATGTTTAAAAAACAAACAAAAAAACCTGGTTCTTTGAAAAGAGTCAGTAAAACTGGTAAAACCACAGTCAGACTCAACAGGGGGGTAGAAAAAAGAAAGACACAAATGAGCGGTATCAAGAATGGAAGAGTGGGGGTCTCCACAGACATTGAAGAAATAATAAGGGAAATAACTGTGAGCTACTCCATGTCTATCAATTTGACAAGTTAATGAATGGACTAATTCCTAGAAAAACACAAAGCACCGAAATGTACTAAAGAAGTAAATAACACAAATAATCCTGTATCTATTAAATAAATTAACTTTGTAGTTTAAAACCTTCTAACAAAGAAGACTCCAGGTCTAGATGGTTTGACTGGTAAATACTACCAAAAATTCAAAAAAGAAATAATACTAATTTTAAACAATCTCTTCCAGAACATAGAAGAAATACTTCCCAGCTTGTTTTATGAGCAACATTATCCTGATACCAAAACAAGACAAAAACATTACAAGAAAAGAAAATTATAAACTGATACCTCACATTAACATAAATAAAAGAAATCATCAACAAAATAATGTTTATAGCAACATTTTTCACAATAACCAAAATGTGGAAACAACACAAATATTCAGTGGTGTGTGAATGAATAAACAGTATGTGGTATATACGTACACTGGAGTATTACTCAACCAGAATGAAGTTCTGATAGATGCTCTAACATGGATGAACTTTGAAGATTTTATGCTAAATGAAATGAACCACACAAAAGGACAGATATTGTATGATTCTTCTCACATGAGGGACCTAGAATTGTTGATTTTATAGTGACAGAAAGTAGAATAGTGGCTACCAGGGGCTGGAGAGAGGAGGGAATGGAGAGTTAGTTTTCAATGGGTACAGAGGTTTAGTTTGGGATGATGAAAAAGTTCTGGAGATGGATGGTACTGATAGGTGCACATCATGAATGTACTTAATACACTGAATTGTACACTTAAATGTGGTTAAAATGGTAACTTCCATGTTATTTGTGTTTTACCACACACACACAGAATACTAGCAAATTGAGCTCAGAAACCTATAAAAAAGATGATATAGCATTAGCTTTATAATTTGTAATGAGTTTGTCCCCTCCATCCAAAACCACTACTAGATGTATCTTGTTAGAGTGTTAAGTCTGATCAAAATCTTTCCTGCTCAAAATCTTAAATGCCTACCAGGTAAACATTTTTACCACGTGTTTACATCTTGCTATAGTCAGGTCCCAATTTACCTGTCCGGCCACATCCACTATTACTTTTAAACACTTGTCTTCTAACCAAACACAACTAAATGCTTTCCCAGAATACTCTTTTCTTATTTCCATGCTTTTAAATGTACTCACCCTCACTAATCTCTCGCCCTGACTAATCTCTGCCATATAAATTCTCGTATTTCAAAACCCAACTGAAACTGGACCCCTCCCTAATGTTTTTATAATTTTCTATCTAGCTGTGATTTCTTGCTGCAACATATACTCTTACCTTGACTTTTGTGAGTGTTTATTGGACACTTGTCTCTTGACACCCATACTCTAATGGGTTTTGAGAATTCAAAAATGGATAAGACACATTCCTTCCCTCCTAGAGTAAACTACACTAGCAAACAAGACAGGTACATAAACATAAATGTTCAAAATAATCTAAATGCTGAGCTGGAAATATACAACAGGCACTTACTAGTTCTTATGTTTTACCTTATATTTATATGTCTTGGTTTCTCTATTAGGGTGCAAACTCCTACAAGCCAAGTGTCTTACTCCCCTGCAACACTTAATTCCTTGCATTAAGTGTGTCCCATTAAATATTTGCAATGAGACCGAAGTGTTTTTGTTAGATTGCTTTATTCAAGGCAACCTATAAAGCCTAAACAACAATTTCACAACTATTCATCAGTCTTTTTTCTTTTAGGGCATTATCAAACAGACAATAAACATAACTTAAAGCTCTGGGTGGTTCCTGGATAGAAACTCGAAATACTAAACAATTTCAGCAGCTTACAAGCATTCCTCTGTTCCTCAAGGTTGATTTGATATAGATAGTAGTAGCATTTACCTAAAAGTTCCTAGAAAGTGCAGTTTGTGAGAATTCAGGTATCCTCATCTTGAGAAATGTAATAATTCTAGGAAGAGATATATAATGTGGGAAAATGTTAATTTAAACTTACATGAAAGTTCTTTACAAAAATTTAAGTTTTAAAAAACATTTTATGGAGTATTTCCTTCAAATTGTTTTACTTTTATTGAGACATTCTAATTTGACATTTAAATTTATTTACTATGCCAAAGTTGGTATTTTAATTATGATACTTGAAAACAGGTTATGTTCCTAATTTCTAGTGGCCCTGTTAAACAAGACCAGTGCTTTAACCCCTGAGCTATAGGGCCTTATGGCCCTGTTAAACCACAATCATGTGCTTGAACAGTAAGGTTTTCGCTATAGATATTTTATTGAGAGTTAAATAAATTCTTTTTCATGTTTATGGAAGCAACCAAATCTATAACAGTCTATCAAAAATGGTTAAAAACAAGTATTACCAAACACTAGATTTAAATTGACTCTTATAAGCATTTACCATAAAAGAAAAAAAATGATAAGTTGTACCCCTTCAAAAGGGAAATTTTTCATCAAATCAAAAACTTCTCTTCTTCTAAAGATATCTTTTAGAAAATGAAAAGGCAAGCCACAGATAGGGGAAAAATATTCACACTTCATATATCTGACATAGTACTTATATCCAGAATGTATAAGTAACTCTTAAAACTCAATAATAGGAGACAAACAACCCAATTTAAAAATTAGTAAAATATTTGGGGCTCTGGCTGAGTCAGTTAAGTGTCCAACTCTTGACTTCAGCTCAGGTCATGATCTCAAGGTCCTTAGACCAAGCCTCACATCGGACTCAGTGCTCAGTGGAGTCTGTTTCTCTCCCTTTCCCTCTGCCCCTCCCCTTGCGTTCTCTGTCTCTTTCTCAAATAAATAAATAAATCTTTTTAAAAATTTGGCTTAATATTTAACACTTTACAAAAGAGGGTATATAAATAGCCAATAAAGAGATGCTCAATAATAATCATCAGGAACTTCTAAGTTATTGTTTGTATTAATTGCTTATTCATTTTTTTGCTGTGTAGCAACAGAATAGTGCATCAGAATAGGGCAATCTATTATCTTATTCTCCTGTTGGTGGGTATCTAAATTATTTCTAGTTGTGAACTAGTGTGAATAAAGTTACCATGAGGATTCTGGCCCGTAGTTTTTAGGTAGATATATGCACTTATTTGTTTTGCGTTTTTACCAACCACTTTATATATAGTATAAAGATGTTTAGCCTTAAGAGATACTGCTGAACAGTTTTCTAAAGTTGTGTGCCTATTTATTCGCTTTCCAATAACGTATAAGAGTTCCAATTGCTTCATATCTTTGTCAACACTTAACACTGTTCCTTTTAACTTGAGCTATTCTAGGTGTTCTGAAGTGATATCTCACTGTGGTTTTAATCTGCATTTTGTCATAACTAATTGTTGAGCACTTTTTTGTATGCTTATCACATATTGGATGGATATGCAAATTATGAGGATACCGCATAACTTAGTAGAGAGGCCAAAATTTTAAAAGCTGACATTATTTTACACACACACACACACACACACACACACACACATAAAGGAATGAACTACCAATCGTTCAACACGTGGATGAATTTCAAGAACAACTTGAGCAAAAAAAGCCATCTACTGTATGATCCCATTTATATGAAGTCTAAGAACAGGCAAAATCAATCTATGGTGATAGAAGGCAGAAAATGATTGCGTCTGCTGGGTTGGTGGTGGAAGTGCTGTAGTTTTTGCCTGGTAAGGAGGATGACAATGTTTTAGGTATCGTTTTGGGTGGTTGATTACCTGAGAGTGTATTATTGCCAAAGTTTATCAAACAAAACATTTTAAGTTCTGTGCCTTTTATCGTATATAAAATATTGTTCAATTTTTAAAAGTAGAAATAATTGAACCTTATCAAAGAAGACCTTAAATAAATGAATACTTAAATTTCATGGGTGGCCTTTCTGTTTTATCCTAGCATTTATTAACCACAGTTCATCTTATTTTGATCTCTTCTTCTAAGTTGATTAGTATGCTATACTAACTCTTCTCAAGTTTGTATCTTGGCTTCCTCAACCTGGTTGTAGAACTGTCCTTATTCTAAAACACATCTTTGAGATATTAAACAAATAATACCAAAACCTTTCATATAATTTGACCTTAACTGAAAGTTTTAAGTAATTTGAGGTGATGGAAATAGTTTAATTTGAGTTTCTAGTTTTCAGATTGTTGGGAATTTCAGATTGTTGGGAAGACCCCTTTCCTCTGGCTTGGGCCATCCACTTTCTCCACATGACCAAAGAAGAAAGGTTTCTTTTTGCAAAATATGTGAAAACCTGTACAACGTAATCTTTTTTCCTGAGTGAAAAGAATTAACTTTCCATTTCCCTTTTAAGAATCATTTTTTTGAAGTCAGTTTTCTGGCAGAGGAAAGCCCTAGCATTTCTCCTGCAGTCCTTTTCCTTAGAACAAAATATATAGTAAACAAGTAACATATGGTAAGCAATTAATAATATTTTTCTTGATGGCTTCTCGAAAGGATATTGTGAGGTGTAGGCTTTAATTTTTTCTAAAGCTCCAGTTGAAATGTACCTGGGCATAGTCATGATAAATAATAGCAGTAAGGAAGCCAAATTTGCAAACAAAGGTAGGTCATAATTTGGAAACAACATTGCTCACTATACAATGCATGTTATGAAATATTTCTCTTTCACTATACTGCCACTAATGGGTTAATTATTGATTATCTAGGCTATTGAGAAAGCAGTGGCATGAGTAATAAATTACAGAGGGAAGGGACTACATCTTAATATTTTGTTCTGTGGCGCCAAATAACCACCAAAATGAACAGATCTAGATAAGAAATAGATACATACAATGTACTTAAAGTAATTAATTCCCAAATCATTTATATTAATCCTAGAATTGTCCTCTATGGACATATGACTGATGTTTTTGTTCAGCTTTGAAGATGTTATGCTTGGGATAATTGAGAAAGAGCCGAAAAGTAGCTCAGGCTTCTGAAATTCCTCCCTGTTGGCCATTTCATGGTAGAGATTGAAAATCCCACCTCTCAGAGTGTCTGGGTGGCTCAGTAGGTTAAGTGTCCAGCTCTTGATCTCAGTTCAGGTCTTGACCTCAGGGTTCAAGCCCCAGTTTGGGCTCCACACTGGGCGTGAAGCCTACTTGAAAGGAAGGAAGGAAGGAAGGGAGGGAGGAAGGGAGGGAGGGATTTCCATCTCTCAAGCTAATGACACAAAGCAGTAACAGAAGTGGAACTGTGTTGTTCATCCTTACTGTGGCTGAGGATATGAAGTCTCTTTTTTAAGCCCTCTCCTAGACTTCAGGCCACGTGAAGGAATAAAAGGTCTTACAACTTAACGAATTCTAAGACGTTGAGACTTTATCATCTGTTTTCTTAACCTTGGAATCAGTTCAGGCAATTATTACAAAAGCAAATTGAAAGGTTAAAAATGAACTCTGTGTAAATTTTTTACTAAGAAAATGAAAGTCACATTCTCTGCCCATAGATAATTGAGAGTTTATTTTTCCATTCGAAGGTGTTTAGTGGTGTATTGATCCTCAAATAGTAGTTCTTAACCTTCTTTGGGTCACAGATCCCTTTGAGAATCTGATTAATTTCCTTCCCGCCTGCCCCCGCAAAATTTTTAATTGCCTGTTATGTGACAGGCATTGTCCTTTGGGGGAGGGGAGTCTATGCTTTGTACTTCCCTACCTCCAAACATGTCTATTTTTATATATGTACATCATTTTGTATGCATACAACTTTAGGGATTTTATTGAACTCCTGAAGCCCTCTAGAGTCAAGAAACATCTTTAAAGTAATTATATGGCTAAAAATACTTGACATTCGTGCTAGGCAGATTCTTAGTATTTGCAAGAATAAGAAGAAAATGTTCTATTAAGGATCTGTCCAGTGATACAAGATCCTTAAAGTAAACTCATTCAAATTATGTGCAGTATGGAATGGGAGACAAGGAATTTGACATTTCATATGCAATTAGAATAGGTAACCTGTACAGTCTTGCTCTTAAGCTATACCTGAGGGCATCGTTGGTTGCATTAGAGAACCAAGGATTCTTTCTACCAGCTTGAAGTCTGTGCTTTTTAGTGAGAAAGACCACCAAAATTTAAAAATTATAATGTGGTCCCTGGATCTGACTCTTTAAGTCTCCTTTGCCATTCGAACTGAAAATTTGATCTATTTATTATGCATCATTGCTCAGAAAGCTAATGTGTTTTAATATATGATTAAGGGTTACACATCTGCTGTGACTTGAGTAATGAAACTTTTCACTCTGACCTTAACCCAGAATTACTCTTTTGTTCTGTCAATGCTCAATTCATGCTGAAAGGAAAAGATCTAAACTCTAAAGGACACTATTAATCTAAATAACTGGCATCCTCTCAATTAAAGATGGCTCTGAAAAGCCTCAAGTATAGTAAAACTTCACTCCTTAGCCACGTGGTACATTTAGGTTTCACGTTCTTGTTTTTTCCTGTGTGCTGTTGTGGTACCTGGTAGCTCCTAGAAACACACACGAGATAGATGAACAATACTTCTCTTCACCCTGACCACCCAATTTATGCAGCCTCAGACTTTCATCATTGATTATTCGAGGACTCACTGGATATAGGACCATCACATGAATTTAATGGGAAACTGTATAAGCATTTCGAAACTTATTTGACTTAGCAGTCAGGCATGGTTAGATGAAGTACCCGTGTGGCAAAGGTGATACACAGATACCCTCTGAGTGTGAAATTAAATGAAGTGACTTTTAGTTTATCCTGAACCATAAACACTTTAAAGATTCTTGATTTCTACCAAAGAAACATCTGCATAGTGATGCTGTTTGGATTCATACACTTGGCTTGGAGAGAGACTGTATTTTCTATTTTGTTTCTGAGCGCCCAGTTTGGCATGATAGAATTCTAAATCTTGGCAGAGCAAAAACTGGATTCCAAAACACATTCTGAAATGCTTACTGTGTGAAGTGTCTTTCCATTTTCCTACGCTAACACAGTGCTTTGCATATAGTAAGTGCTCATTATGGCTACACTGGGTGTTCCTATCTGCTCTTTCAGTCGGTCTTTTATATTACTGATTTTTGTCCAAAATTCATTTAGAAAATTGTTTCAAATAATCAATTTGAAACTATTGGATTAAATTTCTTCTTAACCTACAGAAGGAAAAACTGCAAGTCTTCATGTACCTATGGGTTTTGGAGAAAGAAAACAATTCTGGCCAAGAATTTATGTCAGAATTATCCTATGTACAGCCTTAGAGCTCTAATTTAATTCAAGTGGGACCAAAACATGCTTCAGCTGTGTATAACATAGAGGGCTTTGGAGAAAGTAGTATTGCCTATATCCATAATTATAGATTAAGGTCAAATTGGAAAAAGTACAGAAACTCTGGCTCACTTCCTTCAATCAAGATGTAGTATTCGGCTCTTCTCGGTAGGCCACAGCTATATCAAATCTTGGAAATTTTTCATTCATCATATACTTTATAGGTAGGGTATTTTCTGCAAAGCTATTCCTATCATTATTAAACACTTGGTTAAATAATCTGATTCAAGTATGAGGAAGTCTGCTTTTCATTGGAACAGGTTTTAACCCATAGAAATACTCTTTTATGTTTAGGTTAAACATGTATTTTTGCAAACTACAGTTGTGTGAGATAAGACTTAATATGCTACACTGAGATTCACTTAAGATAGTATGTTTTCAGTGTGTTGCTGGAATAATTGACATTGCATATAAATCTTATGTTTTTAAGATAATTTAGGTACTTGTATATCTAAGCTTCAGATTACTATTATCGCACATGACTGGAATTTGAATTCTTTTTTTCTGTTAGATCGAAGTACTATTAGTTATACTTTGAAGATAAATGCAAGTGATTTTGCAGATTAATTGCATTCTTTGAGCTGTTAGTTGCCAGGGCCTGACAGGTATTCAATCAGGAAGACTGGTATATGGTAGAATTGTTGTAATAATAAATACATTAGTGCTCACATAGTGCTGGATCAATATAAATATACAGTCCTAGGGAGCTCATCTCCTAATGAGAAAATCCCATCAACATTACTAATGCCTAAGGTTACCAAATGTTTAAAGCTAAATAAACTTCAGTTAGAAGGAGAAATAAAGGAGCACTGTGAGGAGACTCCCTGTGCTGTAATCCCTGGTAGAGATTGTGTTCATTGAATACAGAAGATCTAGGACATCTGGTCTGTGATGTGTAATTAGCCCAGAATAGTGATAATTATTAATACTAGTATTACAAGGAGTATTGATAGTATAAGCTCTTGACGGCTGATTTCAGTTCAACTCAGCAAATATTTGTTGAATATTTACCACATTCTACTCATTATGCTATAGCTCAGAGTCTAGTGGAGGAAACAGTTGTGTAAATACTTAATTATATGATGTGCTCGGATTTTTGGGAGGGGGAGGGATCCAAGGATATACCAAAAAACTAAAGGAATAACAGAAAAGTTGAGGCTGTTTATCCCTAGAGGAATGGGAAAACCTGAGTCTTCTGGAGGACTATTAGCTCAGAGGGGGGAAAGACATTTTGGGGAACCCATGTTTGTTATTTGTGGTCTAGGAGATTTTGAAGTTAATCAGCAGGGTTATGAACAAAAAGAAAATATAAATTTAAAGATTTTGATTTATTTATGTGACAGAGGGAGAGCACAAGTAGGCAGAGAGGCAGGCAGAGAGAGAGCGGGAAGCAGGCTCCCCGCTGAGCAGAGACCCTAATATGGGGCTCCATCCCAGAACCCTGGGATCATGAGCCGAAGGCAGAGGCTTTAACCGACTGAGCCACCCAGGTGCCCCAAGAAAATAGAAATTTAAATGACCAACAAAACAGAATAAGTTGTCCTATTTATATTTATTATTACCTATTAATTTTTCTGCTTCCTAATTTTTTAAATGGTTATTTACTCTGTTAAATCTCTTAGATTAAAGGAACTGTCCCCTGAAATAAATAAAATCAGGAAGTTAGTGTATCATGAAAAAGATTCCATCTGGCCCTTCATGAACTTGAGGCCAACAGCAGACCTCTGGAGTCTCATTTTGGGAGGATAATGACCTCTGTGGAGATTAGGAAGGCCTAATGACATAACATGAATTTGTTATAAATAAAAACATCTTAAAAGATAAATCCATCCTTTTCTTTCAAAATAATAAATGCTATTTTATAGCTGGAGATACACGTTAATTTAATCCAAATTTATATAACGCTTCAGTTGAGAGATTGTTTTTGTCATGGCTGTTTAAGGCATTAACTTTCTAATGAAGTTAAGTTCTTTAGAAAGAAGGTTGTTATACTTCACAGAATTTATTTAGATTTTCCACTGTTTCTCCCAAAATGTTTGTGAGGATTAGTCACCCATAAAATAGAAACTGCTTCTCATCTACTGTGAACTTTCCAATATTTTGAGATCATGGGATTACTGATTTGTGAGGTGCAGTAAAACTATGTCATATGAAAAGAACCAGACCAGGGGTCAAAGATAACAATGCTATGTAGACTCTCTGTGGCCAGTGAAGATTCTGTTTTACAAGATTGTGTCCGTGTTTGGTCAGTAGAGCTAAGGCAGAAGGTGAATGAAAGAACACTACTTTAAAGGCATTAAAGAACATGAGGAAGAAAATAATTTTTAGGGCAAAGGATTCCAAATGGGCTAAAAGTACAGAGTTAACATGGAGCCACCAAACATAGCTTGTGTTTCCCATCTGTGGCTGCCAGGACTTAGGCAGTGTGATTGCTGTCCTAGCACTCAACTGCCCTGAAGTCTAGCCAATACTAGAAGTCTCTGATTCCTCTTTCTTCCCTCTCCTTTCCTTCCTTCCATACTCCTTTCCTCCCTCCCTTCCATCTTGCCTTTTTCCTTTTAAGATGCCATATGAAGTTGGTTTTAGAAAAGCTTCATTCCTGTCTCTTAAAACTAAATCTACAACTCAGTCAAATATAAAACTTGTTTCTGTTCTTACTTAACTTCATTTGTAAGGCTGGGGGAGAAGTGTATTTCAGAGAAACAGATGGAACCAGTCAAGATGTCTTTGACTAAGGCATTTCACCTTGTGAGATCACACATTCCTCGTTAGTGAAATAGGCAGTTGAATTACACACGGTTCTACACGGAAGTACAACGCAGTTGAACTACAACTACACACAAGTTGAACTGCCTACCAGCTCTGAAACTTTCTAATTTCTTAACCATCTTGTGGTCTTTCAGGGGGGTCGTAGCTGTATGTGTGTGCTTACTACCAAATACCAGTAACCAGTCATCATCAGTCTGGTCAGTCTTACAGAAACTTTGCTTTTGGCAAAGTCTCAAAAACAAGTGTTTACATCAAATGTCTGATTAGATGTTCTTGGTTCTTACATTGGGATTATTATTCCACTTGTTTGGGAAAGACTCGATGAGACAAATGGGGTTTGAAGGAATTTTAAAATTTTGGTTTACCCTAAAGTGCGCGAAGAGATGTATGTAATTTACGCTGCCACATTTCCATAGTTTTCCTAGTGAAAAAAGAGAATATAAGTGCCTTCTTTGCTGCATCCCGACTAAGAAATATATATCCCTATGCTTTTGAGTGAAATTATTATTAAAGAAAGAGAGAAAGGAGAGCATTAGCAAATCAGCTATCCTTCTCATGCTATTTAAACTTTACCTATGTAATTATGTATTATCTACTTCCTTACTGCATGGGAATATGCCTTATATTTTAAAGTTGCACAAATATTATCATGAATCCTTGTTAAAAGATTGCAAGCTACCATTCATGATCTGGTGTTGAAAGATATTTTGGGTAAAATATGAAACAAATGATAAATGCATTCAAAGAACAGATTGTATAGAAATATTTGTTAGGAACATAAACTAGATGAGGTCAATTCCCAAAGAACATCCAGAATGAACTCACGCTCCATGCTAAAGAGAATCCAAGAATTCTAAATGAATGTGCGTTTAAGGACATTTTGATACTGCCTCTCGTGACCTCTTAACTAGCCTCTTAACATTTAACAGCTTTAGATTTTTCTGCTGAAGAAATCAAAAAAGAAGAAAATACCATTATCAGATACAGTCGGTTTGTTCTGTCTTCTGTGTGTACCTATGATATTCAGACGTGAAATCTAAGAGAGAGATTTGGCTGTCCTTAATCATCCACGCAGAATTAAAAGGAAGAGGGAAAACTGATGCTTCAGTAGCTATGTAAAGGCAGTATTACCTTGCCTGTTGCCCCAAACACCGGATTTGTTTCTGACTGAGAATTTCCAAAGCATGAGATAGACCATGACAGTGCAATTTTAGGCAAAATTTCACAACCGTGTTGTTGAAAAGTCTTGGATTAAATACGAAGAGGACCACCAAAAAGATGAGTCCTTAGGTCACACGTTCTAGAGGTCATTAGAATATTTTGGAGTACACTTCAACCTGTTCTTCCTAGTATTTATCCCACTTTTGGGTTTCTTACCTCCAGGTGGGATGTAGAAGCAATTGAGTTGAGCTTCATGCACCAAAGTGCCCTTAAATTTCACCTCTGCTCCAGTGGTGGGGTGACTGGGAAGCGGCTGGTATGGGGGCGCAGTGGGCTGGCCGAAGGCTCGAAGCATGCTGAACTTGCAGATGTGTACTAATAGGTCACTGTTTTCAAGTAAATAAATATCCTCCCCACAAGCTTTTCTCCTTGTAATTTCTTAAAGCCCAGAGGTCATTCCCAGAGGAACATTTCAGCGTTCCAAAGGTCCACACGGCAGGTCCCCACGGCAGGTCCCCATCGCTGCAAATTCAGGTCACTGTGATTACTTTTTCAGACTCAGAATTCGAAAAACCACACCTTCTTTTTGGGTTCTTTTCAACCAAGTTTTTTTCTTCCTTGCTTGCCGTACTCACTGCCTCCCGAAGGATGGGCCTCTCACCCAGTGGCTTTTACAGGAAAACTGGGATTGAAATGTGAAGTTAATGGTTTCTGTCAGCCTGTCAGCTCATCACCTCCCTGAGGCATGATGATCTCTGGTTTTTATATATCACCACAAGCTGCTTTGATATACCCTCTTGTGCGAGAAGACTGATAGGTTTGTCCAGGGGTTGGGAGGCCTTGGGCCTAAGAGGCAGAAAACTTCGGCTGGAATGTGCACGTTCATGGAACTGTGGCCAGCTCCTGCTGGAATGCAGCGCAAGTCGCAAAACTATTTTAAGGAAAAAAAACTTGGGCCCAGTTTGACAGTAGCCAGGACTGTCGGTAAATCTGTTTTTTTCTCCACGGACTGGTTACATTTTATATTCAAACCAAGTATGAACTGGAATGAAAAATGCCATTTCAAAATGAGCCCATTTTACTCTTGAAGTCATGTTTTTTTTTTTTAGAGATAAATGGTCAGGCCCTAAAGAAATCGCCACAATGTCTTAAATAGTCATTACAAACCTGGTCTTCCCTTCATTCTGTGCTGACATCTGAAAGATGTTTTCATAGCATTTTTCCTCCCTAAATCTACATTTCAGTTATTTCATGGTAATGACATTGTCAGACTCTTTTCTGCTTGTATCAACAGTTGCCTTGGCATCCTGCTCTTATGAAAACTGGATTCCATATGTCAAATGCCACAAATGTGTAACATCAAACAAACAAACAAATGACACTCAGAGCATTTCTACGAATACGTCCTACAGATTAGGCACAAATGGCTGGTTCCATGCTGCCACTGGGCCCGGAGGTTCCTAGTCATGCTGTGGTTTTCTCCCCTGCTACCTACCATCTTTCTTTTCTGATAGTTTTGGAAAAAGCCCAATCTCCCCGAAAAGGAAGTTATCACCAGAACCAAAAGAGCAGACGTGGCTGTTAGTTTTATCACTAAGATTAAAACCATCATAAGACACAAACATATTCAGATTTATTGTCTTTGAATGTTAGTGATCAGTGTACTTGTGCTGCCAGAGATACAAACCAGGGCAATTTAGTGTGTCACAGTGTCTGTGGGCAGACAGAGTAGGACGTTGGTGGGGATGGGCTGCTAACAATCTTGAATGAAAAGTTTTAAGATACACATTTAATGATCTTGAATCGAAGAATTGCTTTTTGATAGTAAGGCACATAGGCTTCAGAACTCAGATGTTCTTTTTTCCAAAAGATTATCAATGTATTAAAGAGAAATATGTGTATGTATTTCTAAGATAATAAAATGGTCTTATTCTAGAAATGCTGGAGGGTTCTTTCCATTTTTTTTTCCTCCTCACATGGGGGTTGGTAAGAAATCCTGGCACACTAATCATACAAAAAGTTTAAAACCCCATTGCCACCTTTTGGCAAGTCAGTAATTCAGATTTATGGAGTTCCTTTTAAACATACCTGCCTAAAATAGCACTAGGAAGACATTTCCTGAAACTTCTGTTATCTGAATCATTACTGACAAGAAGCAGAAATCCCACACTGAGGCATTGGTCAGGTGAGGGGAAAGAAATTGTCAAAGCATCACAGCTGTTTTAATGACCAAATAACATTCAGAAAATTAATTATTTTGAATGTTTAAATTTTAAGAGGTTTTTCCTTCAAAAAAATATATTTTGTTCGTTTTTTTTTCCCTATTATAACACTGCTGCTGTTTTCAATGAAGCATTTGAAAATGTATCTGTAGCTAATGCATTATTTATATGATTAATACCACCAGATCCTCAAGTAGATCTTTATAAATGTATTTTGGAACTGTTTAGCCTTTGCTATAAAAATGATGTAGATAGGCACATATTAAAGTATACAATTTATCTGAAAATTGTTATATGAATCTGTAGCTCCATTATATCACATTTTTCTTTCATTGCTAAACGATTAAGTTATGGTTACATCTCATCTTTCAACAGTTGTAAATTTTCCATACAGGCATTTTGAAGTCAGAGATTTGTTACTGAATTTTATTTTTTACTGCACTATGTCCTAACACAGAGCTTACAGAGCCAGTTTCTTGGCGAACATTTTCCTGGGAGGAAGAGGAGGAGGAGGAGGAGGGAGAGAGGTTTGTAGGCCTAATTTCGTGCATCAGGTTTCTGGATACTTCACAGTAAAGATGAAATATGTGTGCAAATGGAGTCTGGACACAGTGATGTTTCAAAGCCAGGACATCAGAAATTCTGACTTCATCCGCAATCTGTATTCATTCATTTAAGAAGCATTTGCCAAATGCCTGTTATATTCAGGTGCTATATTATTGAGGACGGCACACTTTATGGGGGAGGGGGTGTCCCTGCATATGTGTAAGACCACACTTCAGAGTTCTCTGGGGGCTTAGACAATTCCAACACTAGGTTTTCCAGCTTAAACTCCGGTGGTGGGTTTCATTTATCAATGAGTACATAATTTCTTCAAGTTCCATTTTGTAGTTTTGAAGGTGCTCATAATTTGTTTGATGTGTTTTTTGCAGTGTCCATTTATGGGATTTGGTTTTATGATAAGGAAGAATGCCAAAGAATTGCAGAGCTAATGAAAAAGTAGGTGCTGAAAGGCTAAGTATTTTCTGGACCTGATGCTTTTGTCTGTGCTTCTCAGTGTAACTCCACTATACTCTAAGCAGAATGCACCTCTTACGGCAGTCCTTTCCACTGTGGCTAGGAAAATGTTTACTGTTACTTAAAGGAAAAATAAATATAAGTCACACGTTTCATATTTTTAAAATTTTTTTAAAATTTATTTTTAATTAATTTATTTTTTATTGTGTTATTGTTAGTCATCATACAGAACATCATTAGTTTTTTTTATAGTGTTCCAAGATTCATTGTTTACATATAACACCCAGGGCTCCATGCAATCCGTGCCCTCCTTAATACCCGTCATGCGCCTCACCCATCCCCCCACCCCCCGCCCCTCTAAAACCCTCAGTTTGTTTCTCAGAGTCCACAGTCTCTCCTGGTTCGTCTACCCCTCCGATTCTCCCCGCTTCACTTTTCTTTTCCTACTCCTAGTGTCCTCCATATTTTCACTAGGTAAGATTTATCATGTAGAATAGTTCACCTCATTTTTTGTTCTGCTTGTGGGAAATACCTATAATATGAATTATTCCAGGTTGTTTTTTTTTTTTTTCTCTGAAAAGTTATGAGTATAGCTGACAGTAAAAAGAACATTCAGAACATTTTAAAGGCTGCTACACTTTCTCTAAGATCTTGCCTTCCGGCCCTAAACGCCTTTCTATAACTGCATATCCAGGGTTGTGGGAGCTCAGAGTTTCCTCATGTCTCAGATGCTATGAGTACTCAGGATAGACTTTATTTTCAGTCTTATTGGAAATATCGGAGTCAGTATTGGTTTAGTGATCAGTAGGCAGTCGCTTTTTTTGTTGCTGGTCTCTTTCTTTTAATCTCTTGATGCCTTGTGGTTTGTCTTGCCCGCATTTTGGGAAAGTTAAATCAGGGTCTGACTGTCCTACTCGTGACTCCCTGACTGCACTGAAAGGGAGGCCTGGGTAAGCATGCTGTCTCCTCTGTGACTGGTCAACTCTTTGATCAGTCCTTGAGCCCCGAGGCTGCTCCCTGAGAGGCAATTAATTCCCTGCTTTTAGGGGAGGGTTTAGAGCCTTGGAACAAAATCAGTTTCCTACCCCAGCCATATCTCAGCCGGTGACCCGGCTCCACCGAACACACAATATGGCAGCTGTCCACGCAGATTGGACAAAACATCTCCATCTGTGAAGGCACCCATTTTCCAATTTTAAATCCCGGGGCAATGAAACGACTAAAAAGTGACCCCCAAAAATGAAATGTGGGGAACACTTTTTTATAAATAGGCTTCTGAAAGTCTAGCCTGTGATGATAGCTAATTGTAGGTAACCAGCTCACATTACAGATGGTGATTAAATGGGTTCAAACTGGTATTTAACCCCATCACCACTAGTTCCTAACACATTCATGTTATTGTAAACCATACAACGGATCATAATAGCAGGATTTCATATAGATGAAAAAATACCCTGCGGCTCAGCCGAAAGACCATGTTCAAATTGTTGGCATTTGGCAGTAGTTAACTTAACAGCGGGGGCAGGAAATTGATTGTTGACTAGCAATAAGCAGCTGATAAGTGTAGATTCCGAGCCCTTCCTCCGTTAGAATTAAATCTTCCCATAAATTCTCAGGTGTCTTTTACCATAAATGACATGGCCATTATAAAAATCTGAGCTGAAAGTCAAAGTACACAGAAGGAAAAATATTTTTCTCAATGTCACCTGGCACCATCTAGGAGCGATCTGGTCTCCCTCCTGTA
Organism: Neogale vison; assembly: GCF_020171115.1. Taxonomy (NCBI): domain Eukaryota; kingdom Metazoa; phylum Chordata; class Mammalia; order Carnivora; family Mustelidae; genus Neogale; species Neogale vison. The sequence continues at coordinate 107,551,205 of NC_058102.1, read as the reverse complement.
TTGTTTTCAGGAAAACAGAAGACACTCTTCATTGCTCTGGGTTTTTTTGGGGGGGGATGTTTGTTTGTTTGTTTAACGCCCCCTCTTCTAGAATGAAATCTTCAGTTTATAATTTGCCAGAGGATTATAGGATTTGAGTTGCTGAGGTCGATTTTGCTTTGAGTACAAGGCACATTGAAACAAAAAGGGGGAGTGGATCTCGATTTGCCCTGGGGTTTGCTCAGTGTTTGAGAACTCTAAATTGGGTTCTAAATGAGTCCTTTCAAGTGCTCCAAATGAGGACTTGGCAAACTTTTTCTGGGGAAAAAAAAAAAAAAAAAAAACAGATCGTGAGTGTTTCAGGACTTGTAAGGCCAGAGGTCTTTGTCACTATTCAGCTTAGCAATCATGGTGTGAAAGCCACCAGTAGATGTAAATGAGACATAAACCGATGAGTGTGACTGTTGGTAACTTTCTTTACAAAAACACTTGGTGTGCTGGATTTGGCCTGCAGGACGTAGTTTGGCCACCCCTCCCCTAGGTTCATATGCGTAGTCACTCGGGACCTCCACTAGTACTTGGGACCTCAACTCTCGTTTTTCTTCTTTCACTTCCTGAGCAGTCGTACTTCTACTATGACTATAACAAGATAAAAATAAGTGGGGACGCCTGTGTGGCTCAGTCAGTTAAGCAACTACCTTTGGCTCAGGTCATGATCCCAAGGTTCTGGAATTGAACCCCGCCTCAGGCTCCTTGCTCAGCCGGGAACCTTCTTCTCCCTCTCCCATTCCCCCTGCTTGTGCACCGTGTGTGTGTGTGTGTGTGTGTGTGTGTGTGTGTCTGACAAATAAAATCTTAAAAAAACAAAAAAAGATAAAAACACGTGGATGGGAATTAGATGGTTTTATAAGCCATTTGTGTTGAGTTTGTTTTTCTTGTGTGGATTTTCCCCTCTATTTTTCTAGCCTAACTCAATATGAACAGTTGAAAGCCCATCAGGGAGGTGGAACAGGAAACTCCCCAATGATCCTCAATTCAGGAGAGGGCAAGGAAGTAGATATCTTAAGAATGCTCACCAAGGCCAAAGATGAATACACCAAGGTGAGTTTTTGTCTTCTTTTGTGAAACATACTTAAATCCTACAGTGGTAACATGCTTGTGGGAGAAGGGTTAGTGCTATTCCTTCCACCAAACAAAATCGAATGAAAAATTAAATTTCTATTTGTTTTTAGTGAGCTAAAGAATACCGTTTGTTTTAAGTGGATTAAAAGGTAGACTAAAAAAATCAGCAGCCTTCCTATATACAAACAGTATCCAATCAGGTTTACTCGAAGACCCCATTTACCATAGCAGCTATTAATATAACATTCTTCAGAATAAAATTAGCAAGAAATGAGCAAAACCTGTATGAAGAAAACTTTTAAACACTCCTGACAGGCGTAAAAATAGACTTGAACAAATGGGAAGGTTATGTCCTGATCTTAGATAAGAAGATAAAACTTAAAGCACTTACTTCTATTTAATCTGCAAATTTAAGATGATTCCTAAACAAATACAGACAGTTTCTTCTTTCCTGGAGCCAGACAAGTTGACTAGCAGGTTCATATGGAGAAATATGTAAGAAAGAGTAGTGGGAAAAATCTTGACAAACAAGAGCAATATTGGATGGGAGAGAAGGGGGAACAAGCTCTACCTGTCTGATATTAAGGCATTAAACCGTAAGCACTTAAAACTGTATGGTCTTGATGTTACTGATGCATAAACAGCCAGATAGACCAATAGGACAGGTGGGAAAGTCCAAATGACACCCCAGTGTATATGAAATTTAGGACATGATAAAGATGAAAATCTCAAATCAGCTGTTTGAGTGGATATTTAAATAAATGATATTGGGACAAGTGGCAGCCATTTGGAAAAATACAAAATTGGATTTATACCAGGATAAATCCCAAATGTATTAGAAATATAAATGTTAAAAATAAAACCATTCAAACACCAAAAGAAAATTTGTATGGATTTCTTTGTAATCTAGAAAGGGGAAGTCTTCCTAATAAACTCTGCCTTAAAACCCAAAGGCAATTAACTCAACTACATAAAAATAAAAAAATAAATGTTTTGCCTGGTTTTAAAAAAACACAAGCAAAGTGAAAAGAAATGTTTATACCTAAGTAAATAGGAGGGTTAATTTCTCAATTTTATAAACTGCTATTATAAAAATTGAGAATTGAAAGATTATCACTCTCTAGAAACATGGGAAAAAAGAAAATCAAGAAAACAAAAGACAGTTAAAACCTAGAATTTAGAAACCAGCTGAAATAAGCATTACACAACTGAATATCATACTATGGCATAATTACTTAGAAAAGAAATTGGGGAGTGACTTCAGAACCCCATATTTGGACTGAATACCCTTAGACAAAAAGAACTGCAAAGAAATTGTAAACTTCATTCAGTGGTTTCATTGTTAATGGTAATACGGGCATTGTAATTTTTTAGCTGTCGTGGATATAATAAATGAGTATGTTTATGCGGTCAGAACAAAACCTTCAGTGTAAAAAGATATTAAGTTAAAACCATCTAACACTAAATTTTAAGTTGGAATGTAAGAGTTAGTTCATATTTTGTTTCTTAAATATGTAGTTACTCACTTTTTTCCCTGAAGAGACCTAGAAATAAGTGACAACTCAGGAGCAGCAAGCACCTCTGGCCCCCAGATTGTTGTTACTAAATACTATTCTCCCCCTCACTCCAAAAGGTAGCAGAGCTCTTTAAAGAAATTTCCAATTCCATGTCTGGGTTTAGGAAAATCAAGTAAACAGGGTGTTATGAAAGGCGCACAGCAGTCAAGTTGAAGCGGCCACTGAGTAATGACATCAACAAGAAAGACTACAGTAGATTGAAACACACTGAGCACATATAAGCTCTGAGTTCATGGTGATGAATGAGCAAGCAGACCAAAAATATAAAACAGAACAAAAAGTAATTATTGTCTGTTCTTGGAGGTACTAAGATACCAGCTCCTTCCTCTGAAAATTGGTAGTTAATGGGAAGGAATTAAACATTTATCCTGTCTGACCAGGAGAGACAAATTTTCAGAGAAGCCACATGATCCCAGTTGATGAGGTAAAGTCTTCTCTACCAAAGAATTCCAGCTATTGAGTGTAGATGAAATGATAGAATTTAAAACCATGCTAGTAAAATAAGTGATTCAAGCGATGATCGTTATTAATGTAAATATTAGAGAGGTTGATGGAAACGGGACCATGAAAATCAGTCTACCACCATGTGAGCCCACTGACCAGTGCCATTAAAGGTTGAATAATCAGTTACATGTGTCTTCTAATGTGATACAATGTGGACTTTGTAGCCCCACCTTGAAATATATATTGTTGATCCTGAATCTTTTAATTTTTTATTTAAATTCAATTTAGTTAAGTGCTCATTACATCAAGTGCCCTCCTTACTACCCATCACCCAATTACCTCATCCCACCTTCCAGCAAGCCTCAGTTTGCTTCCTAGAGTTAAGAGTCTTACAGTTTGCCTCCCTCTCTGTTCTCATCTTATTTTTCCTTCCCTTCTCCTATGTTCATCTGTTTTGTTTCTTAAATTCCACGTGAGATCATATGGTATTGGTCTTTCTCTGACTGACGTGTTTTGCTTAACATAATACCCTCCAGTTCCATCCCCGTTGTGAGCTTTCTTAAACTTAACTAATTTACTAAAAATGAAAGGGAAGAGGGGCAGTCGGAAAACAAATTAAACGGCATGACAAAGAAGCAATCAGAAAAGTCCTGAATGCAGTGGGACATGCTAAAGGACAACTGGCCAGTTTTCTCCAGCATGGCTTTGATTTGATGGTTGGCTTGCCCTTGATGGGTAGACTGTGAGCTCCTTGAGCACAGAGAACAAACACCCTGTATTCATCTTCATAAGCCTAGTCTCCTTCAATGTTCCTGGCACATATGTGCTAAATAAATGGTTGTTGATTGACTCAATGCCTATGAATATGCATTAATCACAGTTTCATTGTCCTTCAATCAGAGGGCCTGGACAGAAGTGCTTCAATCCCAGATGCGGTCAGTAACAACGATTTCTGTATTAGTTTTCCATTTTGCTTAATTCTTCAGCGGCTGTTAAAAGACATCTAATAACTTGGCAACTGTCAATTCATTATACTTTACCTAATTGTACTATGTTAGGCACCCTAAAGATCAGTCTCAAATGGTGACATTTTTGCCCTCCAGGAACTTAGCTTCTGTGAAGACAGCACAACAATGACCAATAAATAAAAAAGGCATATCCTGAACAAAAATTACTTTCTTTCTCCTCCTTCCTTTCTCTTAGCGCACACACACACACACACACACACACACATTGTATTATTTTTATTTTATGATATTTGACATCTTAAAAGTCATCTGGTTGGGGCTAGAATCCTCCTCCCTGGGCTAGACAATTTTTTTTTTTTTTTTTTTAATAAGTAGGCTCCATGCCCAGCACGGAGCTCAGCAAAGGGCCTGAACTCAGAACTCTGAAATCAAGACCTAAGCTGAGATCAAGAGCTCACTGCTTAACCAACGGAGTCATCCAGGTTCCCCTGGACTAATTAATTCTTAGAGCTAGCAAATGGCCCAGTCAGAGGCTGCCTTTGCCATGCAAATTAGCCATCCAGAGCCATCCCTTCTTCATCTGGCCCCAGCACCCCAGGAGGCAATATTCCTCAGCCTTCATTATTTCAGGTCACAGGACTAGGGATCACCCTATAGTTTAAAGCCTACTGAAAAGTATCCAGACTAGCCAATCCTAAAGTGCAGAAACCCCAGTAGAGGCTCTAGTCTTGGCTCCCCCCAGCCCCTGCTTTGTCTCCTGCCCATCCTGAGACTTCCCCCATGTATATATAAATATACTTACAGGTCTTGTTGCACAAGACCTGTAAGTATATTTATATGTTCCCTAAGCCTCTCCAGTGTCTTCCCTCTAGCTGCACCTGACTGTCTCACAAAAAAAGCACAGAACACACACACACATACACACACACACGCACACGCACACACACACACACAGAGAAACACTCATAAGTGGTTTCGGAGACTTAAACCATCACTTTAAACTGTACCTGCAACTTGCCGTGTTTCCCCTTCACTTTCTTTGCCCTTCAGAATCTCCATATTCTTCAAGGCACAGTTAAAATTCCACCTTTTACACGGAGTTTTCCCAGATCTCTTCATTCAGGTTAATTATTCTTTCCACTGAACTCACCAGTCTGTTACTATTTAGAATTTATTTTGCTCTTCCTCATTTATTACAATTAAGTCAGCTTCTCCCACCATAAGCTTATTGAGGTCGAAGCAATGTTCTATTCATCATTATGCTTCCCCAGATTGATTGTTATAATGTTGACATAAAGTGCAGATGTTTAATCGGTATATAGACTTGCTTTTCTATAAAATCAAATACATGTTATATACATAACGTTAATTGCTCCAACTGTGTGATAAACAACAGAAGAAATTATCCCTTCTGCCATTAACAGCCAGAGGATGTAACCTTCCAGGAGCACCTGTTACTTCTCTGGTCTAAATTCTTCTTGGTTTCTCATGGCCTAACATATGGACCTTCAGACTCCTCAAGGATTGCATAACATAGCCCCAGGTTATTCTCCTAACCTCTCTACCTTCTCCCCACACTTCCCTCTACAAATATTTGAAACTCCTGCGGAGCAGAGTAAGGAGGCCTCCTCTAAGGGCCTCAGGGCTTTCTTCCCATGCTGTCCCCTCTCCTTCCTTACCTGTCAATGTATGATCAGTCTTTCAGGCCCCATTTCAAATGGGCTTTGCCCATCCTGTTATTTCTGATCTTGCCCATCCTGTTATTTCTGATCCCCGTGAACTTCCACTGCATTGTGCAGACCTGCTTTATATTTGCCTGCGTTCATGTAACCTCTTCTCCCACACACAGACATTTCAGAAAATGTGGAGTTCATGAGTAATGGGAGGTATGGTAGAGGGGGAACACAGACAGAGGCAAAAGAGAAGAAGACAAGATTTCCCTAGGATTTCTCGTGTAAGGAAGTGGCTCTCCCATCACCGGGAGTATTCAGGAAGAGACTGCATGGGGACATACTGGGGTATTAGGAAAAAATATGTCACTTTTCTGAGTACAGATTAAACTCAGTGACTTCTGAGCTCTTCCCTACTTTAAAATACTTCAGTTTATGAAAACCCCAAAAAATAAGAGGAGGAGAAATTTCAGCTAGAGGTATACGTTGTTAGTAAAGTAAAGCCTAGGGACATCAGATGCAACTGTTAGATGAAGTTAAAAAAATAATTTAACAAAATGACTCTACTATTTATCAGCCCACTCCCATATGGGTTTCGCCACCGTTCCTTTCCCTCGTAACAAATGCTAGCGAGCTGAATGATACGTTGAATTGCACTAAGAATTGCTATCTTTCCCAGTGCTGGAATGTCACGGCCTTCAAGCTGGCTGTGATCCCTAATCCCTCAACTGTTCTTATAAACAAAAAAAAAAAATAATTTAAAAACCTTATTTTGGCCAATATTTTATGTTTTTCCCCCAAGAAACAATTTTCTGTGAATCTACTATAAGGCAGCATGATGTTAATTTGAACTTCACCTCCTTTTACCTCCTCCCTATTAGGCTCGGGGTTGAGATGCAAATGAACAGTAAAACCACCAACTCACAGTAAGAGGAAGAACTACGGCCAGAAAGGATCTTTGGCCCTGTAGTTAAGTTCTGAGTATGCAGAAGTGGACTATTTTGTGTTTTGTGGCTTAAGGCAAGAGTTAATAGTTCTCTTTCAATATACTGTGACTTATTTATAAAATTTAAGAAATTACTTTGTCTTTTGGTGCTCAGTGAGAAAATTCAAAAAAGTAGAAAAGTGAAATAAAAAATATCCATGATCCTGTAACCCAAAGATTTCTACTTTTAATGCTTCCAGTGTATTTTCTTCCAGACTTTTCTCTTGGCATGAGTACATATGTTTGTGTTTGTGTGTGAGAAAATGGGATCTTGTGACACAGTTTTTAAGGCTTTAAAGAAGTGCCTCAGGATCTCTATGGAGAATTTATTATACACTTTTTCCAACTCTTTTTTTTTTCCAAATATCTTAAAGTTATTTGGGTCAGGAGAAGCATAGAAAATTAAACAGCTGGAAAATGAGCTATGAACTATTGAGGTAGATGATGTTTAATTCTGAGCAATTTGATAGAGAGCAATTTTTACGTGAAAGCAAGGGCTTCAGTGATAGAAAACAGCTTCTAGCAATTTTACTTAGAAAGGATATCTAGGGCTTAGGCATAGCAAGAGACAGGGCAGACTTTCAGCCGGTGTGGATATATGTATAGGGAAGGTGGGGAAAAATCTGTTTTTCTTGGTTTGAAATTCAAGGTCTCTTAACATAGAGAGGTTGTGATCTCAGGGTTGGGATCTCAGAGTCGTGAGATCCAGCCCCACATTGGGCTCCTCACTCAGCACAGAGTCTATTTGTCCCTCTCCCTCTGCTCCTCTCCCCCGCCCTTTGAACTCTCTCTCTCTCATAAGTGAGTAAATAAAATAAACAAATAAAATCTTAAAAAAAGAAAGAAAAGAAAACATACAGACAGCGTCATTCAGTGAATGTAATCTGAGCATCCACTTTCTTTTCTATAGCAAGCAGAAATTAAAGGCTTTCATGCTAAAATTTTGTCTTGTGTTGGTTATTGCCTTGGAAAGCCAGGCCAGTTAGTTCATGCAGCCATACCATTAACCACCAGCATTTTCATCTAAGAATTAGAAATAACATTTTATGACTCATAAAGTAATTTCACATCCCACTTCATCTAGTGCCAAATATCCAAATTACTGATAGAATTCTTGGAAGAAAATGATTAGTCTTTTGTACAATTAACTTTACAAGCCCAAGTGAACTTGGTGGTGATTGACCCATGCTCCTACATCCGTGAATTAGAAAATACAACCCAGTAATTATGAAACACATTGGAAGCCCTGGGTTCCTGGGGGTTGAGATTATGTTTATGTCTCATTCCATGTCGGGAACAGTATGAAATATTTTCTTACCTGAGACCTTGACGGTTGAAACTAGCAATGCTATGGAGAGTATATAATAGAAGGTAGTGATTTTATATTCAGTTTTATTTGGTGTTTTAACCAGATAGATGACTGCCGTCATCGCTGCGTTCTTTGTGTCATGAATCCTACTGTGTTAGCGATTGTATGGTTGGTTAGATTAATGTATGATAATGATTCAGTATTTGGAATGATGGGTCTTGTCTCTCATCTCTTCCTTTGTGAAGTTCTAATTTGTAGTGAGTGGCTCAGAATGCTCAGAGTTACTTTATTCAGATTATTATGAATTATTCTGTTTATGTTAAAAGCCATCTATTAAATAAAGAGGATGTTAGTAATTTTTAAGGCAGTGGTGTGAGTCAGCTTTACTTTTTTGGTTTGTAAAACAAAACGGGTCAGTTGCTTTGGTGATACAACCCTCCAATTTTAAATCAACTGCTGCTGGGTGAATAAAACCATACTGTAATCCAGACGTGGCATTTAAAGAATTGTTTCTATCACTGTTTGTCATTGAAAAGCATTAGACTAGATATTTTTAAACTATTGCTTCTGAAGTATATCTTTAGCCTTTCAAATATCCACGTATCTCTGAGCCACTCAGTCTTAGGGCTAATGCCGTCGGTAGTATTTCAGGGCACCGAAATTGTGCAACTAAGAAAAATTAAACTGCAATTTGATTTATATCCCTCATGTCAGAGGAGATTGTAATTTTCCTTTTTGCATGAAAGTCTATCAAAAAATAGCTACCAATTAGATAAAAGAAAGAGCGAGAAGTTATGTTCTTTTAAAAAGATGAGAGCTTCTTTTATGCCCAAAATGAGGTGCTTTTTTCCATTTCAGTGTAAAACCTGTTCTGAGCCAAAACAGATAACCAGTTCATCCGCCATCTATGACAACCCCAATCTCATCAAACCAATTCCAGTGAAGCCCAGTGAAAACCAGCAACAGCGCATACCTCGGCCCAGCCAGGTAAGAAGTCCTCTGCTTTCCATTTGCAGTTTCCCTACTGGATTGTGAAAGAACTTTTCCCCAGAGCATAGTCAAGGGAGAGCCTGGTGCTGTCCAGAGGTGAAGCAGAGGTGCTTCAGGGTAAATCCAAGAAAGAGAGATTTCAACTTGGAGATTGTTTTCATTTTAATAATGTATTCTTCCTAGAAGGGGGTTGATATTTTTAATGTTGGCATCTGCCATATTCCGTGCCCATCTCTTATGGACTTGAACTCCTCAGAGGAAATGTGTTTTTTTTTTAAAAACAGTGTACTCATAACACTGTCAGAGCTGACAGGAGTATTACCTGCCAGGCCTGCGTTCTTCCTAGGTAGGTGGTTGGTTTCCCAAGGCCACTGAGAGGAGGACAGCCAAAGCAACAACAGTCAGTTACACGTTTCTGAGCACGTCCTCTGTTCCGGCTACAGTGCTGGGCACTGTGTGTATAGAAAGGGATTCTGGTTCTAAGGAGTGATATAAAATTCCCCTGTAGACTTGCTGAGTTATCATTGTATTTGCATCTCAATATATGAAAATGATAGCATTTTTTGGTATGAGTCTATGATAGTTTGCAGAATAGTGCAGCATTAACAAAATTGTTAATCTGCAAGTCCTATTATTGATTGTCAGTGTAGTACAAGTATTTCCACTTCCCATAGTTATTCCTTATTAAGGGTTTGGGGTTTTTTTTTTAAAGGAATTCGTTTAAATCAATTTTGAAAATGATCATAGAGCCGAAAGACATAAAGACTGGCTAATGAAAGTCTTGTATTGAATTTTTGAAAAGATAAGTCTTTTCTAATTATCTCTTAGCTTGCTTTTATTATTTGCCTTCCATGGAAGTTTTTTATTTTAATAGAGAAACTGGAATATGTTGATGTTAGAAGGAAGCTCATGTTTTCTTAGCCCAACAACATGGAGAGCAGCGGAAGGAGCAGGAAGGGCTATAGGGCAGGAAGGAGGTAGCTTTGTGACTGACTCAGATCAGGGACGGTTGTATGTATGCATAAGATGATTTTTTTTATAAGATGATTTTTTAAAGTTACTGGTGTATGGCTGAAAGGATCAAGTTAGTTTAAACGACTTATCCTTAATTTCTCTAATTCTGCGAAAGGCTACTGACATCCCCATATTCCTGTATGTTCTCAACATCTTCTTATACTCTGCAGGGTTAGGCAGACTTCCTGTTGAAGAGATTATTTCCATTTTAGTATCTAGAACTTTGCACCACCGTGGCCCCCTGTCTGTGAACCTCAGGCCCATCAAGGGCTATTTCATCCATGAGCAGGTGCTAAAAACAATTGCTCTCTGGGGGATGGGAGCGAAGAAGCCTGTGAAAATTTTTTTACCTGGAAAGGAAGTCTTACATTTGTAAAATTGATTAGAATTATAAAGTTTTTCATGCTCCGTAACTGATCCTATGTAAATAAAGATATGCTCAGTCAGGTTAGTAATGTTTCCTAGCCCACCATATAACAAATTGTATGTAGACCCATTTTCAGACATTTTTATTTTTTCCAGACCTTAGACCCTGAGCCCCAACACTTGTCCTTGACAGCTCTCTTTGGGAAGCAGGACAAATCCACCTGTCAGGAAACCGTGGGGTCCCCACTGACCATCCGCCAGCAGCAGCAGCAACAGGAGCCACTTCCCGTTAGGCAGGGGGTCGTACGCTCCCTCTCCTACGAGGAACCCAGAAGACACTCGCCCACCCTCGAGAAGCAGCTGTGTCCCGCCATTCAGAAACTCATGGTCCGGAGTGCAGACCTCCACCCATTGTCGGAGCTGCCTGAGAACCGGCCCTGCAGAAATGGCAATACCCGTTCTGCTGGGGAAGTTTTTCTGGGACCTGTGCAGCCAGGGTCTACACATAGTGTTGCAACTTCTCAGCGGGTACAAAGTGCTTCCAGAACTCAGAGCCTGTTGGAGAAGCTTCAGAGTGGCCCAAGGCCAGCAACTAAGTATGAGCCTAGCACAGCAGCCCCTGCCAGCTCAGCTGTCCCAAACCTCAGCGCCACCTTCCCCGCTGCCACCCCTGGCGCCCCAATAAAGGGGCAGGCTCAGGCACAGGCAGGGTATTTCAATGGCTCCCTTCCAGCTCAGCCACTAGGACACCAGGTTCATGGCAAAGAGCCGTCCTCACACCCAAGACCCATGCTTCCCCACTCTGGCAATCAGACGAGCAGTTCTGGAGTGATCTCCCCTCAGGAGTTACTGAAGAAGCTTCAGATTGTCCAGCAGGAGCAGCAGCTGCACACATCTAACCGACCAGCCTTGGCAGCCAAGTTTCCTGTGGTAACTCAGGGCTCCAGGACACGGAAAGCTCTGGAGTCCTGGATGGACAAGACAGCTGGCACAGAAAAGCAGACTCCTCTTTTTCAGGTAGATATCTTCAGGAGGGGGCAGGGGGAGGAGCAGGAGGTTGTACTGCTCTAGTGCTTTGTAAATACTCGATGAGACTTAGAATCAGCCTCAGTGCTCTGGGGATGCTTCCGTGTAGGACAGGGCACCACAAGCCACATCTGGCACCTTGTTATCCCCATAACGTTCCTCCTAGAGAGACAGTCCTTTCTTTGCTTAGCCATCTGGGGGCTTCCCTCCCTTAGGAGGTACTTTCTTTGTCAAGTTAAATCTTCACAGTGTTACAGGTCTGAAACAAACACATAGACACGGAAAACAACAGAGATGTGTAGAAAACGCCCAAATCTTTGACTGTGAACATTTCCCGTCCGCGTTGAAATCATTTGAGATGCCAGACATCTGGCCTCTTCTTCTTCTTTTAAAATCATTACTCTTTATTTATTTAGTCAGTAAATATTTCTGAGCACTTACTACATGCCGGGCATTGTGCTACCTGAGGGCATGTACCTCATTGTTTGTGATGAGGCTTACGTACTCACCCCCTCTGCAGGCACATGGTCCTGGGTGGGGGTGCTTGAAGTCAACAGGAAAAACGTATCACCTCCTCAAAGGTACAGGCTATTTTTATTTCTATCACCACTGTAGCTTAATGAAGATCAAGAGAGGGGTAAGTAAGTTTGCCATCTGACTCACCCTCCACCCCCTCCTACCACCGCCACACACACACACACACACACACACACACACACACACAGTGCCAGTCAGGGGAAGATACGGTGAGTTCTAGAAACACCCTGTCCTTCAGGGAAGGTGACTCTCTATGTATCAGTAACTTGAAACAGCGATGAAACCACAGCTATTTGATGGCCTGTGAGGAACATTTGGAGATCTGACTGATTTTTTTTTCCCCTTTTGGACTGGTACAAATTCATTGAAAAGGCATTGGGTTTAATAATTAAGACATTCTCCCTGCTTATTACAGATGTCATCCTTGGTCCTTTTGTCATGTTTTGGCAAGTAGCTTACAACAGTTCCTCAACAAGCCTTCACTTTTTTGAAAACAAAGATGATGGGCACGTAGCATAAGTCTTTGTGTATGTGAGAGCCCGAGTCAAAGTGTTTTTGTTCTTTATTTATTACAGTCACAAAGGAATGGTTGTTAGCTGCCCACAACCTCGTTTCGCTGCATGCTGTCCCCTCTCTGTCATACCTGCTTTTTTTCTCTTGGCGGGATGGGACACTAGGAAAACTAGGACACTAGTTGGGACACGGGGAAGCTGGGGTTAGTACTTTGACATCGGCTTCTGCAGACACAATTCTCATTTCTCTTGAGCACCCAGGTGTGGACCATGCGCTCTTCCTCAGGGCGGGTGCTGGGACCCGCTGGAGCGGCATCTGTGCTAGCTCCCTGGCTCCATATGGCAGATAGGGACAGTTAGAGGAAACAAGCAACCTACCTTCCTCCAAGCTTCTTTCTGACCACAAACATAACGAGGAGGTGAAATCACAGCAGCTTCTAGACTGCGGGCCTTTATGGCCCCCTTCTCGTGAGTTCTTTTGGGGGCATTAGAAGGCTGATAAGTAACATTCTTTTTTCTCACCTGCATTAGAAGCACATGAGAGCTAGCGGTAGGAGTCAGACGAAGAGCAAAATGTCACTTGCATAACGGGAAAAGCTACTGGAAAACTTGGTTTTAGATTTTTAGCCAAGTGAGGTACACATGGTCTTGGGGACAGACAAGTCATTGGCAGTGCCGAGCACAACCAGCCCTCCCGTACCCCAAAACTTGAGCTGGAGACATCAGCAGTGTATGCTGTCCACAAGTGGGGACGTCCTCTCAGGAAGGGACACAGGAGTGGTGAACACTGGTCAGCGTGCCTGCCTCCCAGGGAGAAGTGAGCCAGCAGGCAGAGAGGCTGGGAAGCATCCTCCACGTGGAGGAAATATGTGTGTGCCCCCAGCAAGTGCAGCAACTCCCGGGGGTTTGCTGGAGCTTGAGGTCAGACTAGGGACAACCAGGGAAAAGGCCAGCAGCCTTAAATGCAGGCTGCCAAGCGATGGTAAGAAACCAGAAAGATAAACTCTCACTCGGGGGGCGGGGGGCGAGCTTCCTGTGCCGGGGGGGGGGGGGGGGGGGGGGGGGGGAGGGGGCGACAGTCACAGCACAGACCACCTGAGCTGCTTTGTAATGATGACAAAGGAGCCTGTGTTGAGATCCGACCAGGAATCAGGCTCCTGCAGGCTTTGCCCCTCCCCCTCCCTCCCCCGGTGGAGTGGCAACGATTACTCTTGAGACCCACTTACTCCACGCTTGCCAGCCAGGGACCTCACTCTCCCTCTCCCTTTGATCTTGATGAGCCGGTACTTACTGCTGCCCTCTGTGTGTATTTGCCGTGAGCAGGCCACCTCGCCTCCGTGCGTCCCCGCCACACGGGCTCCTTCTCTGCTCATGTCCCCCATGGTGTTCACACAACCCACCTGCGCCCCACCGAAGGAGAGAGAAGCCGGGCTCTTGCCCCTGGGAAGCCAAGAAACTGCTGCCGCTTCCACTAACCTCCTCCTGCCTTTGCCGGCCCCGGAGCCCCCCGTGGTCACCAGCAGCCCACTCACCAAGCTCCAGCTCCAGGAAGCACTGCTGTACCTCGTTCAGGTAGGAGGGCCACGTTCTCTCCTTTCTTTCCTTTACCAGCACTGCCCACTGGGGGGCTGCCACAGGGAGAGAAAGTGTCAGTTAGCTAATGCCTGCTTTGTCCTCCCTGAGAATAGAGACCGTGTGACAGTTCAACCTAAACGGCATGGCTTCTGGGCCCGGTTAACTGGCCGTGGCTTTGGGCTTCTCCCAACATCAAGGATTTCATAGGATGGAGGATTGACTGAGTCCTCCAAACTGTCACCTGCCAGAAAAAGAAAGAAATTCGTGCTGTGTCATGAACAGGTGCCCCATGGTATGCAGACAGCTCGCAGGCAGGCAGGCAGTAGAGGTCAAATTCATGTGGGGCAAGCAGTGGGCATTTCAGGGGGCGGGGGCAGGCTCCCACGGACTGCTGAGGAGGAGGGTGCGGGGGGGGGCAGCGAGTGGTGGCTGGGATTCCAAAGGGCACATTTTACAAATAATTCTGAAACCTACTAATGAGGACAGGATGGAGGGCCGGGACTTCTCTGTGAGCCATGTGCCTGGCTCGGCCCTGTGAGGTCTTCACCACATAACCGCTGACACTTTTGGAGAGCTCTGTGCCCAGGCTTCACCTACATTAATGCATTTAATCCTTATACAACAACCCTATTTTATTTATTTTTTCTGTTTTAGAGACAAAGAAACTGAGGCTAAGGGACGGGCCTGAGGTCACAGCTAGTAAACAGCAGAGCTAGGATTCAACCCCAGTCTGGCTGCAGAATATTCCTTCCCTGGCACAGAACCTGGGGGTGGCAGTAGTGATGGGGGTGGGAGGGGCGGGCCCCCAGGAGGAGACCGGTCAGCCGTCCACCTAGTGAAGCATGCCCGGAAAATGTACGCGAGGGCTTGAAAAGTGGGGCACCTTCACCCAGACAGGCTTCAGGCCCCTCGGTGAACAGTTAGGTGTCTTTTTGATACACTCTTTAAGAAACCTTTTGTGGTACTTTGCTTATGCTTTAGCAGACTTCCGGAGGGCTGCCTAGCATTTTGCAGTTGTCTCATTCTAGTTGAAAAGACTGGTCTCTGTTATCAAAAAACTATTTAAAGGTCATGTGTTTTAGAGAGAAGGGAAGGCATGGGGGCTAGAAACGAGCGTCTGAGTGTTAAAGTGTTAAAGATCAACCACACATGGGTGGCCATACTAATCCACGAACAAATATTGGTATAAAAGTATTTCCCACCTAGTCATCCACTCCTGGTAAGTTTGTAAGGACTTAGGACATCTTTAAGTTGCTGCTGCTGCTGCTTCTTTTTCTCATGAGCAATAAAGAAAAAAAACCTTAAATTTGAATTGAAAAGTTTCACATTTTTCTGGTTCATTCCATTTAAAAAACATGGTTCCATAGATCTTTGTATAGGAGCCAAGACTCTGAAAGTCTAGAGCAGGCCCTGTCTATTGCTAGGTGGAAAATTACATTTATGTTCCCTCCGCTCTCTGCATACACTTTACTTTTCCCCGTGTTGTAGACATCGTCTTCCTGATGAACTCTTGAAGTCACTCACGCAGTCTGTTTTTAGCTTTCGCCTGTCGATAGGACACAGTCTCACGCACAGGGACGTGGTGGGGTAAGGAAAAACTGGGATAACATTGCTCTGTTTCATTGCATGAGAATAATGCTAGCTCTGTGCGTGGGGTGCTAAGAGGGAATGAAGGGGGAATGTGAAATGTGGGTGAATTGCTAAAGCTTTAAAGGATTTGAGTGGGAGGGAGAAGTCTCTAGAATTAAAAACCAAGAGCCCCACTGTTTAGACCCATGATTCTCCCTCAGCCCTTAGCCAGGCAGAGGAACCCAGAGCCTACCAGTCTCACGGCTGCCCACTTGCCAACACCAAAAACTTTCTGTAACTGATGGGAGAATTATGCAGGTTTTGATGAGATAAATGTGGCATATTGCAAGTAAATCTTAACTAATGCCAAGAGCAAAGTATACACTTTGTGGGAGACTTCGGAGGACCTTTAAGAAGCACCAGCAATCTGCTAACCAAACTTCGAGAACCCTTGGTCTGGATCATTGCCTCCCAATCCAGCCTTCTTTTCACACAACAGACCCAGGCTTTTCTTGAGTGAACCTCATTCCATTCTGCCATGTGGCTGGGCTGCCCATCTGGACTGTATGTAATGAGCCCTTGCTGCTTCCCAGATTGATCCTTGGAAACCAGGGGCTGACTCCGGCCCTTGCCTCCATTTGCACTTAACACTCACATATGCAGGGTGCCTCGGTGGCTCAGATGGTTAAGTGTCTGCCTTCAGCTCATGATCTCATGGGATCGAGCCCCAGGTCATGCTCCTGGCTCAGCAGGGAGTCTGCTTCTCCATCTCCCTCTGCCGCTCTTCTCCACTCATTCTCTCTCTCTCTTTTTCAAATGAAAAGATAAAATCTTAAAAAAAAAAAAAAAGATTCCCATATGCAGTGAAGAACTGCCAGCTGTTGGAGCAGACTGGTAGAGATGAGCATCCTAGTGTCAGCACAGCAGTTCAGCTACTTTGGTTTCTGCCAAGCAAATCACATTCCCTTTTGATTTTGTTTTCCAGAATGATGACAACTTCTTAAATATCATCTATGAAGCTTATCTCTTCAGCATGACTCAAGCAGCCATGAAAAAGACGATGTAAAGCAAAACATTTTAAGACTGATTTTCAAGGTCCTGTGGCTCAAGGTTTTTTTCGCGTCAATGGTGTGACCCTAAATGTTTCTGCCTTTTTAAAAAAAAAAAAAAAGTATATATAATATGAAGTAAAATGTTTCAGAATTTTCTTCAGTCGAAATGTGTGTGTGTGTTTTTTTTTAACACATCTTTCAGTAGAGTTGGTACTAAGAATCCAGTGGAGAGACAAAGTCTTTTGCTCAATATCACACAGTAAACTCCAAGCTTAAATTACTTTTTCCTTGCATGTATGGGGCCACTTTTACAAGAATTAGCCTCTCAGTAGGAAGGGCTGTTCTGGAAACTCAGTTTCTTTTTTATTAATAGCTCTGGTTATTCTTTGAACAGTGGTTTCCCCGTTGCTGAGCGCCTCGTGCCATCGTGGATGCCAGCCACCAGGTGGCAGTGTCACCCCACAGACTAACCTACCCAGCCCTGCCTAGGCCTTTCAGCCTTTGGAAGTCAAGGTTTTCTTTTACCAGACAAAGTAAACCTTTCATTTGTAAAAATCCAGTTGGCATGTTTTCCCCGGGCCTTTGAAGGGAAATTATTTCTAAAGGTATTTATAGCTACTTTCTAGAGGATAGTTGTTCTAGGAGTCCACAAGTGGCCCAGATTTCCTCTAACACTTCATTTATCCCAGCTCCTGGGTTTTTGTTTTGTTTTGTTTTTTGTTTTTTTGGACCCAACAGCAGAATATATGCCTGCCTGTGATTCCCAATGAACATTTTGTCATTTTCAGCAAAACATGACGAGAGGAAGGTCACAGAAGATTTTAAAGCTTTTTCTTTGCCTCTGAAGAGAGATAGTAGATTGTTTAGGGCCTGATGGATAAGGACTCTTCAAGCTACCATAGCAGATTGATTTTGATGTTCCCAGAGATGAGGATCTTAATCTTGGAGGGAGGCAGAAGAGCCCTTGCCAAGTTGTTCAGGCCCCAAAATGTCCATATGGGAATTAGTCCCTGCTGAGTATTAGTAATAAATAAAGCTTTGCATTTCTATAGCCCTTTTTATTCTTAGAGCATAAAAAGTCTCTAGCTTACTGCACAGAAAACAGGTTTTATTCTCATTTTATGGGTCACCCAGGAGGCATGGAAAAAAGTAGGTTTCCTCACAGCTTCTGACTGGGGCTTTAAGCTTTGGCCCTTCTGCGGGCACACCATCAGCTGTGTTCCTCAGAATACCACCTCCCACACCTCCCTTGGGAGCGTGCTTTCTCTTCTAAGTAGAAAAGGTGGGCGGGAAAGGATTGGACTCTCACTGACCATGATGTGCTGTCCACTAGGCCGAGGAGCCTACTGTTACCCCTCCTACGTTTAGGAAGGGACTTTTTTTTCCTTTTTTTTTTTTTTTTGACCTCTCCTACATCATCTCACACAGACATAAACCCATGTGATGCTCTAACCAAATACTTGAAATTAATAATTGCACGTGTAATATCTCCACGTTCTTAAAAGGAGAATGGGGAAAAGAGACACACACACATGGATCTGTTATCCCGAAATCGGTGATGCTGCTCGCTTCTGCAACACACATACTAAAATTGGAACAAAATCAATGATACACTTAACTGCTTGCCAACCTTTTCTTTAAAAAAAATTTCTTTGATCGTAATTACATGTTGAGAGTTGCTTCTCGAACTAGGGAGAAACGAATTCCATTTTAAATGTTGCTAAGCTATCTGGGGGTAGAAAGTGTCTACTTTCTGAAATATTTATTCTTTTTTTTAACCTCAGCCTCAAATAAATTAGAATAGAGACCTCAGCTGCAGTACCTCCTGTGGAAAGGCACGCCGTGCTGTGTGACAGAAGGAAGAGCCTGGGCCCGGCATGGGCAGACCCGCACTGCAGGCTTCACTCGCACCTTTTTAGGTCAACACCACAGTGATCTGTTTTGAAAAGTAATAAATTCTCCATCCTTTACTGGAATGAATCGCTTTAAAAGTGACAAGCCCAATTCATTTCGACCAAAGACTAAGTCACCCTTTGAAATGATGCTTGGTGATTGAGTGCTTGTTCCTTCTCTGTGGCAAAGCAGAAGAGAACTGCTTTGTACAAAGAGCTTTCTCTAAAGAGTCCAAGAAAGAGATAAAAAGGATTATCAACCGAATTCGGGCACCTCCAATAGATTTCATAGATAACTTTTCTTTTCCCCACTCTACACCTCAAATTCTGAGACCATCACGGATGCATCTCCTGGGGTCACTGGCTCCCCGGCAACAGTTTTAATCCAATTTCAGATGGGACCCTGAGATAATTTTCCTAAAGCCAGTGTCATCCAATGCCGTGGATTTGAACCTTGTAGAAGTTCTGGAAGCCAGTTCTGCCTGGTACAGGAGACAGACACACAGCCTTAGTCAGACAGACTTGCCCTCGGTTCCCACACAAGTGACCATCTCTGAGATGCTGTTTTTCATGGGAGCAGTTTATGGAAAACAGTTCCTCTGTGCCACAAACTCTAGAAGTCATGAATTCCCTCCTGCCCCCTTTGTGTCATTTGCTGGGTCCCAGTCCCCGGGCCATCAGGATGAGGCCTGCAGCTGCTGGAGGAAAGTTGGTCTGCCATCATTTGTCATCCACTGTGCACTTAGTATGAAGTCTTATATTGCCCCTTATTTATCTGTGGTCACTTCTCCCCTTCATCTTTATCAATAACATGAAAACAGTAACACCTGCCCCTTCCTCCCAAGGGAAATGCCATGAGCTCTCTAAGACAAAGATATCAGTGTAACCCACAATAGTATTGTTCCTGCCCCTGCATTCATGGGTAGAGAGCCATTTTAACTGTAAAGCCAGAGAAGGTGGTGCTGGTAATAGCATTTATAGCCCCTTAACTTCTGAAAGGACACCCATCGCTCACTTTCCCCATTTAGAAGGTCAGGCACGGAGGTAATGCAGAGTGAGGGAAAACTTTGTCAGCATCTTTAAGAATTTCCTACTCTCCATATGCAATCCAGCTGATACCCACACCTGGCTTCTTCCAGCCCTTTCAGAAGGTAGGCCCAAGGCAAAAAAAATTCCCAGGCAGAAGGGTCTCCCATAAAGGCCCACATTGTTTGCCTCTGGTAAGTTCATCCTTCCCTCAAACACTCTTAGCCCACACGTATTTCTCATGCCCTAGCAGACAGGACTCTAACTGCTTCCTTTTGCAGAAGTGTGCTAATCAGAGAAGAAGGTGCTTGCCCTCCTAAAGACACCCCAACTATTGGAGAGCATTAGCCCTCTTCAGTTCTCTCGGGTGTTAAAACCAACAGTAGACACAGGTTAGAGCCTACGCCCCTGGGTGTGTAATATACATATGGGAGGTGTCACATTAAAGACCTCTACCTACCAGGTTGTGCTTGGGTTCAATGTCAGTACAAACGCAGGCAGGGAGAGGAGCTCAGATTGAACTGTGAAGACAGTTCTTTGTTCTGCAGGGCATTGGTGGGCAGGGCTGGGGTGGGGCAGGGCAGGGCTGGGAGAGGATAGAGGCAGAGGGTGCAGTGTTAGGACCTCCCTCTCCAGACCTTGGACAGAATGGCAGCTCGCTCCTCCCAGCTCTGGCCCTGTCCAGCTCCTGCTCTGTTCAGACACGTGCCTCCTTCTCCCTTTGCAAAGCAATCAGCTTGCTTCCTAGGCTTTGGAACGTTGAGCCATCTTTCGGGCTAAATTTATCATTTGCAGCCAGCAGGTTGTAGCAACACTTCAACATGTAAAGTTGCTGGGATGCACAGATGGGTGGGTCTCCCCAGCATTTTGCTGAATCCTTGGTTTCAGGTTTTAAAGGCTTGGCATCCCCCTCCCTCTTATAATTAGGATAGTGAGAGAGGCAGTTACAAATACTTGGTATATTTAACTCAACCTTGAGTATCTAGATAGATATTCACCAAATTGAGTTATGAGTAATGCCTTCCAACAACTTAGAGCCTTGAGAAAAGTACACAAATAAAAACTGCGTGTGCAGACTGTGGTCTTAAAACACTAGCGGGGAGGTGGCAAAGCAGAGCGCTGCTGGTGCCGGGCAGTGCAGAAAGGCACCGGGGCTCTGAGCCAGCTCACACCACCTAAACTGTGCAGCCAGGCAAGTTAACTAAGGGCACATCAGGAAGGACGTAAAGAGTGTTCTAACCAGGCAAGAGAAAGGGAGGAGACCCCACAGTTATAAGCCAAATGTGAGAACTTCCCTATAGGTCTACGGACCAAGACAGAAGGCACTAACTACCCAAGTGAAACTCAAGGTAGAAAGGACATCCCACGGAGGTTAGCAGGAGCCGAAACAGATGCTCAAGAGAGGTGGAGGCGTTCCCAGCTTAGCGATGCTGAGCAACAATACGACCACTGGTCTAGAAGACTGCCTACTGTCTGTGTCCCCAAGATGGAAGCTGGGGGTCCCATCCAGTTGGGTCAACACATGGCTCCGTGGAAGACGCACTTAGCTCCTCTGAGAGACTGGTTCTCCCTTCCTGCCGCCAGGCCGATAGGGAAAGCCAACCATGTCTTTTCTCAGCACAGCTTGAGCCTGCACAAGCAACTCCAGGGCTCAAAAGGCAGACATGGCTCCCAACATTTAGGCTGCCATGAGCAGCTTATCCCATATGGCCAAGTACAAAGAACATAGAGTTGGAACCAAATAGCTCTAGATTCGAATCCTACCACCTCCCGACTCCTTCCTCAACCAAGAGAGTAAGGGGAGAGGGAGGATTGATATTCTGTGTGTTTGTCATGGGAACACAGAAGGTGTCGCTTTGGGTCCAAGCCATCCATGCACCACAGTGTCATCTAATGTGGGATGGCGGCCCCAGGGAATGGGCCAAGGGAGGCGCTTGCTCTTCACTACAGCAGCCTCAAAGATCAGGTGGATCCCAGCTTCTCTTGGTGGCCGTTTACGGCTCCATCATAGGTCTGTCCAGAATTCTTTTTGCTGCTTTCATAATTCCTGCCCATAGCACTTCCCCAGGGTTATGAGTTCCTTAAGTTTTTTTCTCTGCGGTGTGCATAGTAGCTCACCCAGTGTGCCCAGAGGCTGAGAAACTGTGACTTGACAGAAAATCCATAAATATCAGAACCTGATAGGATTGGGGGGGCTCTGTTCCATGGGGAAATGCCCAGCCTACATGTGAATGTCCGTCACCTGTCAGATGCCTCTGTCGTTCCCAGGTCAAACATAGTAACGGCAGCTGAAAAGACAGCTACTCCTAATTTTGGATGCCTGGAAAACATTCATCCTCCCCAGTGCTTTCCATTCCCTCTTAAAGACTTCTTTCCCTTAAAGAACCTCATTCAGGTTCATAAATCCAGAAAGCAAGCCCATCCGCCCTATCCTTTAGAGATGAGCTCCTCTTCCCCAAACTCTTTTCCACCTGCCAACTTTGGGGCCATTTCATTCATGCACACTTGCATTCATTCACTCAGTAAACATAAACTGAGCTCTCTGTGTGGGGAGACCAAAGGCGAATAAAATCCAAGATCCCTGCCACCAGGAACCTCACAGTCCATGTAGGGGGAGACGAGTTACAAGCTGTGGTCAGGGTAGCCGCTGACAGCACGGGCTTTTCCAGCCTGCCTAAAGCACATGGGAGAAGGCCTCCAGCTGGAGCCAGTTCACAAAGGACAGGTGAGGGCTGACAATGTGGGAGGTGTTCAGGGCAAAAAGAGAGGGTGTAAGATATAAAGGCAAGAAGGCGCAATGGTGCATAACTGGATGGGACGGAAGGAGGGAGACTACCACTGGTGTTGCTGGAATTTCCATGAAAAGCTGGAGAGATGTGGCTGGAGAGAGCCCAGGCCAGACTGTGGACACTAGGGAGTCTCAGCGATTTGGGCAGGAAGTGCTATGGCCAGATCTTCATTTCCCGCACATCCCTGGCAGATAAGGAGGGGGGTTGCAGGAAAGACAGGCTGAGCAATGGAGATGCCAGTGGGAGCTGTGACCTTGGCCCAGGTGGGAAAGGGTGATAACTTAATCCAAGACAGGGGGAGTTGAGATTCTTTTAAAAAGTAGGGACAGTTATAAGAAATATTTAGGAAACAAAATCAGTAAGACTTAGTCATAACTAAGATGATTAATAACTCATCTGTAGAGAGTAGAAGAGAGGAAACCAGTTGTCCAACTTGCTCGATCGGTTGGAATAGAGAGTGAATGAGGAAATGCTGGCTGGAGTTAATAATAATAGTAGTCATAGTAATAACACTAATACTAGCAGATAGCACCTGTTAAGTTCTTCCTCTGTGCCAGACAATTTTGTTGGCACTTAGTACATTATTTCATTCGTCCCCCACTGACATCCTGCAAAGTATCCCTGGTTTTAATGGTGGAGGAAACTGAAATTCGAAGAAGTTCGTTTCTTCTTACTTGGGTTGTTTTTCAGAATCCATTCAGAGGCAGAACCATGCTTTCCCATTGGCCCAAACTGAACACAGCCATGGGAGGCAGGGAGCAGGACGGTCCTGTGGACAGGCTAGTCCGAGCTCAGGGAAAGGAGAAGATAAAGCACGTCTGTCCCCAAAACGAGATTCCCTCCTGGAGCTGATGACTGCAGAGCAGGGGCAGCCACAAGAATGAGGGCATCTGGGTCCCCTGGGCCCAGACTAACCATCTCTCAGGGGCTGACTGTGAATTCTGTCCCAGGGCATGAGCAAAACACCCCACAGCCTTCCTATGGTCTGTGGGTCCTGGCAAAGACTCTCCCCAAAACTTCCCACCACCCCACCCCTGCCCCGGGCAGAGGAGGCTGTGTGTCTGCCAGTGTTTTCCAGATGGGTCTCTCAGGAGCCCAGGGAAGCTCTCCACCTGCTCCAGCCCTCACTCCCTCCTGGAGAGCCTGCGGGAGGCAGCAGCTGCTTCGCACTGGGACCTGAAGCTATTCACGTGGTTTAATGGACTGAACTGGCTGCTGAGGGGACTGCTCCCCACTCCCCCCACCCCCCACTGCCCAGGCCTGGATGACCTGCGTGAACGCCAATAGCCAGGGCATGCAGAAGAGAGAATGAGGCCCGGCAGACCTGGGCTCTACCTCATGCTTTGCTATGAACCTGCTCCAATGCTCTTTCCCCTCTCTGGATGTCAGTTTCTCTTATTTATAAAGTAAGATGATTAGACATGATAAAAAAGAATGCCTCACATTTGAGGAGCTCTTTGCAGTTCCTGAGGCAGCGACCCCGTATTTCTGCGGCCATTCCACTCTTGAGGACCTAAGGCAACTGGTAAGCCAGCAGGGACTGCCTCTGATTTGGGGGGTTACTCAGATGGGAGGGGTACCTTCCTTTATCCCATCACATTCCGCTCCAGCGGGAGAAAATTAAAGAATGGGATCTCCACGATAATCCCACTTCTGCTCAAGCCCACAGAACCTCTCGGAAGGATTTTGTGGTGAGCAGAGGTCTTTTCTGGCCTAAAGGCCACTGATTCCACAGATCCAAGTCCCCTCTCCTCTTCAGTGTCACCCTATGGTCAGTGAACTATGAATAATCACACCACACCATAGGCTAGACCTTGTACCATCCTGGGGACAAATGATCACCACGTGTATCCCCAGAGATCCCCTGGTTCAGCCACGCCATTAGCTCCAGCCTGAGATTAAACCTCAAAGAAACCAGACTGCAACAAGCAGCCCTAAGGCCAGGAGGCCGTGTTCTGGGCCTGGTACTGTCATTAACTTGCTGTGTGTCACTAAAGCCAGGTCCCATCAGCCACCTCTGTCAAATGAAGGATTTGAACTAAATGTGGTTCCCTCCAGCCTCGGCATCCAGCTCCTTTGTTCCTTTTGGGTCTTTTCTTTTCAGTTAAGAAGGAAATTCAAGGGAGATCAGTAGCAAAGGTGGCCAGTGGTCCTGGGTGTAGAAAGGCCACCACTTCCCTCCTTCGCTACCACCCAGAGACAGGCCCCCTCCCTACCCAGGACAAGGATGCCCTGCATTGTGGATGGATGGATTTGCCGTCCCATTTTTGGCTCTGCCATTGACTAGTTCTGAGGCGCTGGGCAGGTTATGTACCTTTTCTGAGTGTCCCTTTGAGAACCCTGGGGGTGGTCATACTTGCTTCTCTCAAATGCACTCTTTGACCTTGGCCAAGGGCTCTCACTGGCTATAAATATGAGCACGAGAAAGGATCTTCTGAGATCATAGCCAAGCTCTCATATTACTGCTGAAGACAGTAGTACCAGAAGACAGTAGTCTCAGGGACCAGAGACAAGTTTCCCCCTGCCCAAGGACGGCCAGTTCATGGCCAAACCAGGACCACAACCTTGGCTCCCCTGTTGGAGCTGCTTCCTTCTGACTTCACTTGCCTCTGCCCCCAACACAGCACAGCTCTCCTCCCCCGAAGGGACTCAAGCACTCGTCAACCTTTAGAAGTCTGTGTTTATTTATAAAGCTGCTGCTTTCCTTCCAGCATCTGAGAGCATTTTACAGGCATTAATTAAGGAAGGTTCACAGCAAGCCCAGGAGGGAAGGAAGGGTTTGGGGGGGATTCTTTAAAGAACCAGTTTCTCCAGCTGGATGCTTCTCTCCTTTTTTTTCCTTTACTTTTTTCTCTCCTCAGTAGACACACACACACACACATACACACACACGCACACACACACACATACGTATGCCCACATGCGTACAGGCATATATACTTATGGATGCACCTGTGTAAACATACATGCACACATGTGCAGGCACACACATACTCACACATACACACACCCCAACCAATTGCCAGCAGCGTTTAGCATATTCCACCGCAAGCCTCGGCTAACTGTCCCTGACTGCCTCTCTGATGCCTCCCTGAGCCTCCTCCCCTGTGGGTACTCCAGGGTCAGAGTCCCTTATACCCCCACAGGACCCTCACCCCACACCTTCTTGTTCCCCAAATCCACTCCTGAATGTTCTGCACACTTCAGCTCCTCTCCCACGCTGTGCAGAAATAAACCTTCCCCACTCCCATTAAGGTGGGAGGGGTTCGGAGGAGAAGGCCAAGACCCAGAAGGAAGGCCCTCCAGTATGGGAGGTAGGCTGCTCTGTCAGCTTCCAAAGCACCACAGCCTGAGGTCAGTCCCAACAGAAAGGTATCCTTCACAGGCTGGAGGAGAGAGGGCTGAGATCCAAGCGTCAGCAGGGTTGGTTCCTTCCAGCATGAGGGCCTTGAGGGAGGATGCTTTCCAGGCCCCTGGCATCTCTTCTGGTGGTTGGCTGGTGAGCTTTGTCACTCTTTGGCGCCCCGAGCTCTGTCTTCATCTTCCCATCATGTCCTCCTCCCAGTGTGCACGTCTGTCTCTGAGGGTCTGCTTTTCATAAGGACGCAATCGCATTGACTTAGGCGCCCCCATCCAGCATCACCCTGTCTTAACTAACTACATCCGCAATGACCCTATTTACAAATAGCATCCCCCCAAGGTACTAAGACTTCAACATACAAGTTTGAGGAACACGCAGCTTGACCCAAAACAACTGTAGCACTGAAACCAGGGGGTCCCTGAGCCTAATTAGTGTCTGTCACTGGTGGCCTGAGTGACTCGTGCGAGAAATGTTCCTATTCTGACCTGGAGCTTATGACCCACTGGCCAATGGCTAAGACTCCTTACCTGGAGAACCCAAACAGAGCTTTATATGAGTTTCTTCCAAACTGGCCTTGGTGTATCTGTACTCATTGCTGAACCCACAGCTCAGGGTTAGTCTGTTCTAATTGTCAGAGAGGACATGGAACGTGGGAAGTTTTAGCCCTGAGTGACCAGAGTCAGGGACTCTGCCTTGCTTGCCCCTGTCACTGTCTTGGATTCCATTCCTGACACTGATCAGACCAGATGGCCTACTCTTGGCAGTGAGCCCAGATAGAGACGGTGACCACAGAGGCTCCCAGGGTCCACTTGGGTTCAAATTTCTAAAACTGAATTACCTCCACTACACTGCTGTTGCTCTCCTGTTTCCCCATTTTCTTTCTACCTTGGGCACACACAAAAAAATTGAATTAATCGTACTCCTTAGTTTCTATAAACCTTCATTACTGGTTTGGACAAAAACACCTTTGTAGTTTATTCATGTCCTTCCTCCCATGTTCAAACCACACTCCAGTCCCTTCCTTCCTAACGGGCCCCCACAACCATCCTCTCGAGTCCATATGGACCCGACACCTTTAATTATCAGGGAAATGCAGACTGAAACCACAGTGTGACGCCACACACACCCACCAAAGTGGCTGAAAATAAAAGTCTGACAATATCTTAAGTTGGCAAGGATGCGTATCCATCAGAACTCACATATGCTGCCGGAGGAAGCGTCAAATGACACGTCACATGTCAGAGAGTGGACCGTGCCTACTAACCGATGACCCACTCTTGGATGTACACCCCATAGAAAGAAACCAAAAGACATGCACAAGAATGTGCATGGGAGCTTTATTCAGAAGAGTCAAGAAACTGGAAATACAAGAAACTGGGCATCAGTAGGTCCAACAATTCAACGGTTCACATGACCGAATACCATATGGAGATTTTAAGCAATGAACATAATGATAAACAGAAGAAGACCAATGAAAATGACTGTGAAGGGGATGCCTGGGTGGCTCGGTCATTAAGCGTCTGCTTTGGGCTCAGGTCATGATCCCAGGGTCCTGGGATTGAGACCTGGATCGGGCTCCCAGCTTAGCAGGAAGCTTGTTTCTCCCTCTTCCAGTCCCCCTGTTGGGGTTCCCTCTGTCACTGTGGTTCTCTGTCAAATAAATAAATAAATAAATAATTTTTTAGAAAAATGACTGTGAAGACAGCATACTGCGTAAATCCATTTATTTGACAGTCAAGAAAGGGATCTGTGATGGTGGGAGTCAGAACAACCGTCTCTCTGGGCACCATGAGGAACCCATGCAGATGTCTTTATATCTTAGTCAGGGTAAGGGATCCAGTTACACTTACACCATTACTGATAAAACTCACTAAGTTGTGCTCCTAAGGGTCTGCATTATTTAATGCCTATCTATCATCCTTCAATACAAAATAAACGCATGCATCCAAAACAATACACATTTGGTAAGAACACACACATGGTTTCATCTGCATTTCTCGATAATGAAGGGACATATGCCTACATATGCTTATTGGCTAGTCTCATATGGTCTTCTGTGAAGTTCCTGATCAGGTTTCTTGCCCATTCTTTAATTGGCCTCTTTGCCATGTTGATTTATCTTCGTTCTTTACATATTCTCATATAAGTCACCTGTGTGCACCCACTCTTCATTCACACAGCCCCCCACTGCTCTGCACATTCACGCCTGTGTCCTGTGACAGCACTGCTGGGGCTAGAAGGCACTCAATCAAGAACACTTTTGTAAGGACCCATTTAGCCAGAGTGACTCCATCTTGGGTAAATAGCCACTTTGTTGTTTGTGCAGTAAACTTAAATTGACTCTCCCCCCAAGAGAAACTTATTTAGAAGCAAGTCTGGAAAACCAGTAAAATGTAGTCAGCTAGTTCCTGATAACAGAGCCCAGAATACAAGGATGAGTGAAGCCAGATGGAGACATCTAATCAGTACGAAGTACTGTTTGTAACAGTGAGAAGGTCTTGCCCAAACCAAAATGACTCCATCTTGGGAAGGACGAGGATCTTATTATTTACACTGAATATGTTAATTGACTAAGCCTACCCAAAAAATACTGTTTGTAACAGTTCCTGGTATGGGGTAATCTTGAATAACACATCACTAGACCGGATGAAACTAGCCAATCAACAAGAGACACACAAACCCGGTGGGCTGAGATACCAAGATACGGGTTGCAGTTTCACCCAATAAAAGGTAACCTGTAAGATTGGGAGGAGTCGCTCTCTTCGGAGGTGACCCTGACCGGTCAGTCAGTCGATTCTTGAGCCTGTAAACTGGGAGTGGTCACTCTCTTCAGAGACGGCCCTTGTCGGTCAGCCTGACTTCTAATGCTTGGCATAGAATAGAGCTTTGCATAACTTTAACTTTGTTTCAGCCTTGTTTCCCTGGCCAATCAATCTGATTTCTTTTTTTTTTTTTCCGATTTTTATTTTATTTATTTGACACACAGAGATCACAAGTAGGCAGAGAGGCAGGCAGAGGGGAGGGGGAAGAGGCTCCCCGCCGAGCAGAGAGCCCGATGTGAGGCTTGATCCCAAGACCCTGGGGCTCCATCCCAAGACCCTGGGACCCAAGCTGAAGGCAGAGGCTTTAACCCACTGAGCCACCCAGGTACCCCTCAATCTGATTTCTAATACTTACATAAAATAAAGCTTTAAATAACTTTCACTTTGTCTCAGTCTCATTTCATATAATAACGGACTTAACATTTTCATCGTCACCCTTGATAGCATACAAATTGCTGTACAGAACTCCCATCTCTACACACTTCACTGATGCTAGGATGTGATAACCTGTACTCCTTAGTGCATAAGTATTTCCATCCCAAAGCTGAGCTCTCTTGTATCAATGTGAGAAAGTCAGGGGGAACAGCTGCCAAACTCCAGACTGTACACTGGGGCCTCCTAGGGAGACTTGGCGCCTCACACCTCAGAGAGCTAGATTCAGTAGGTCTGGGACAGGGCCTAGGTGCCTGCATTTTCCACAAACTCCCTAGATGATTCTATACACAACCAGGTTTCATTTACTCAAGAAGTGTTTATTGAGCATGTATTAGTGCCAGGTGCTGATCTAGGTGCCGGGAATAAAGCAGTGAACAAAGCAAACCCCCCTCATCCCAAGCAAAAGATACATAAAAAGCAAGAGAGACAAGTAAAATCTGTAGAATATTTGAGAGAGAGAAACACCAAGGAAGAAAACTAAGCAGAAAAGGAGAATCACAGGTTCTGAACAAGGATCACTGTCTATGACAGGTTTACTGGAGGGTTTTAGTGAGAACGAAGCATTGGACAAGGACCTGAAGAAACTTCAGGAGTGAGCCACGGGGAATCTGGGGGAAGAGCCGCCAGGAGAAGACACAGCTGCTGCTCCTTTACTTGCTAACTCTTTTCTGCCTCTCATCTATTGGCTCTACCTGGGGCACCCCTTGCCAGATGAAATTGCCCCGAAGTCTGTGAAGAGACCTCCTGCCAGCTGGAGGCAGACCCCGTAACCCACTTTCCAGCACCCACCCCTCACTCGTTGATCATGCAATACCTGTCCACCACTCCTTTCCCTCATTCTATCAGACCTCAGTGTTTTGGGTATCCTTTGGGTGGCCCCATTCTTTGGGGGAGGTGAGTCCAAACCCCAGGCAGGAAGAGAACCATGATTGCTTTAAGCTAGTTGTGGCAGTCTCTGTTGCCTCGCCCCTTACTCCTTCAGGAGGTGAGCCTGGAATGCAGTCTGAATGTTGAAAAAGAAAAGTCCGCTGGATGATTTCTGAGGCAAATGTTCCTCACAGATAAGAGATGCCAGGTGAAACCAGTCCTTCATCTTCAAGATATTATCATGTCTGAGTGTCACGTCTTCAACAATGGCCACCATTTTGTGCTAGATTGAGCTAGACTGAGGACATTCCAAAAACCTGAGGATGACAGGGTAGAAAGTTGGGAAGAACTTGGGTCTTTGGTGACATCATTGAGCCACTGCATTAACCAACTCTGGAACCATTTGAGTTCTTTTAGAAGATACTAAATTGTCATCATTTACATCAGTCAAATAGGGGTTTTCTGTTACTTTTAGCCAAAGTCACTAACCGATATCACTCTATTTCCATACCCTGAGCATATTTAGGACATCCTTCCAATAGCTCCCTGAGGATAGGAGCTAGGCAGAGTCTACTCTCTACCCTTAGGGTCTAGTAGACCACCAGTGTTTGGGATATACATGGGCTTCCTCTTAGACTTCATCTGCCATCACAGCAGTATAAAGAGGATGGTATGGAGCAAAGATTCAGGGAGAGCCAGCTGCTCCAGTTCTGGGTCCCCACACTCCCCTACTGGGTTGGAATTTTTTGTGTCTGTCTCCTTGACAGCCAGTGAGCTTCCTCCAGAGCAAGAAATTACCATCATCCTCATGGCTCTGAGTCCTCAAGGCCTTGCAGAGCACCAGGTGCCTACTAGGTGCTCAGCAAAGGTTTGCTGAGTGTTGGCATTGAGAGCCTTTGAGAAACAGGAGAAGAGGAGAAACAGAATGGGGAGGCCCAGAGGGGAAAGCAAAGAGGGCTAGGGAAGTGGGAGATAGTGAGGAGTGGGATCCAGAGGACCGTTTGCAGAGAAAAGCATATGTATTGTGGCTTCTTTGTGGTGACCATGAAGGGAGAAAGTAAGACTCTGAGACCCAGGGGACACAGAGGCCAGTGGTCATGGACAAGTGAGCCTGAGCACACACCTAATTATCAGCAAGCCCATCTGGTCCCCCTCCTCCCTCCCTCCCTGCCATCTGCCTCCCTTCCCACCGCTGCACCTCCTCTCTCTCTCTTTCTCAAAAATGAGAACATGCCTGATGTTTATAGGGATGAACCTCTAGCTATGTGTAGCTCTAGCTAAGGTTCCCCAAAACGCTTTGGGGATTCATCAGAACCAATAACCACTTTTTGTTTCCTCCCCTGCAGCACTCATCCCGCCGCTCCAGAATCGTTGCTGATGCAAGCCGAGGAAAGGCTGCACAGATGTCCCCCACCCCCACCTCCAAGGATGTGCTTCAGGCCTTCAGTGACACCGCCTACCTGCGTGGTGGGTGACTGAGCCGCAGGCGGTGGCCAGGGGTGCGGGCACTGTGACAATGACGAGGAGCACCGTGATGACCGCCTAGCAGGCAGCATGGAGGAATGGGCCGCGCATCATCTCACATCCTCCCAGGGCCTGCAGGGGATCTTTTCCTTTCATTCCACAGAGGAGGAAATTCAGTCTCCCCGCTCCCCCGAATGAGAGCAGTTCCAACTCTCGTTTGCCACTTGACCTTCGGTGACTTTGTTTCCCCAGTGATGGGGCTGCAGCCCCTTCCCTGAGCTTGTGAGGTATTCCCAAGTGTGCTGTGAACTAGAACATTAGCTCCACCACGGCAAGACACGGGACTGTCCCGCCGGAGCATGGCTGGCCAACGGGACGGGAGCCCAGTAACGAGGGCAAGCGACTCTTCACCGAGCGCTGGGGCCTCAACCAGGTTCTTGACCAGAGTAAACTGACAGAGCTTCGCCTGACTCGTGTGATCTCCCTACTCAGAATGAAGTAAGCGAGAACTTCCAAAGGTCAGTGGCGTTCACTTCAGTCACACAGCAGGGCCATTGCGAGGCAGTATTTCCCTTGCTCATGGCTTCAGGAAGGCCCTGGACAGCAGGCCCGGCTCCTGCAAGGTGTCCTCACTCTGCTTTGCTGTGGAGAGCACCGACCCTAGGTGCTGGCTGCCAGCGGGCCCTGAACAGGCCCCGCCTGGCATTTCTGGAATGCCGTCCCTGGGGAGCTCCAAGCTGCAATTTCTGGGTGAACTTCTAACATGGACCAGGTAACTGTCAAAGCACCAAGTCTGGCTCTCTGAGGAGACACCGCGCTCCCTGCCAGGACCCGTGCTCACCGCCCACCCTCGCGGCTTTCCCCCCGCACCCCCGAGCCTGTGGCCCTAGGACTTAGCATCGGTGCTCCTAGCTGAACACTGCTGCACTTTGGCACCTGCTTCCAGAACCTTGCTCTAGCTGGGGCGGGCCCCAGTATTTTTAACGACATGGCCAGGTTCTGAGACTCACATTGCCAGAATATAGCTGAACAATCTAAGTTTAAGCTCCTGTGATTTTTCAGACCCAGGCAGTGGTGTGGCCTGTGGACCTATTTCCACTCCAATCTTGGCTGCCAGGCTGGGTGCTCATTCTGACATTGCTGAGGTGGACTTAACCCAGGCCCGTTGCAGGCTGCCCACACCCCTGCAGGTGAGGTATTCGGTGGATTCCTAAGGGACTGTCCCAGGATTCCTGCCCCCTCCGTAAGGAGGTGCCTGGAGGTCTCTTCAGCCTGGTGTCACTGCTCAGGGCCAGCCTTCTGCCGCAGGGAAGGGGTCTCTGCAGTTCTCATCATGTCAGGGCAACAGGAAATGTCCAGGAATCTCTCCATCGGAGAAAGTGGAAACCGTGTGGTTTCCCTTGGAAACTATCCCACTGTCCTTTGGAGGAGACTCTCCCAGTAGGATCGTGTCGCTTGGGAAAACCTCTGAGTCACTTCTGTTTGTAGTGTTTCTACTTCTTCCAGGACAGGCTGAGGTCACCTCAGCCTTAACCTGCTCTCCCTCCTTGCCCCTGCTTTGACAAGCCCTTCACGGTGCTTATCCCCCTGCCCATTTTCCTCTTCTTTTTTAATATAGTTGACATATAAATTGCATTAGTTTCAGGGGTACAACATAATGATTTGACAGTTGTCTCTACTGTGAAATGATCTCCAGAATCAGTCTAGTGAACAGTTTTTTGTGTGATGAAAACTCTTTTTTAAAGATTTATTTATTTGGTGGGGGAGGGGCGAGGGGCAGAGGCAGAGGGAGAGCTAGAGAGAGTCTCTCCAACAGACTCCCCGCTGAGCATGGAGCCTGGTGTGGGGCTCGATCTCCCGACCCCGAGAGCATGACCTGAGCTGAAACCAAGAGTCAAATGCTCAACCGACTGTGTCACCCAGACTCCCCTGCGTTGAAGACTTTTAAAGTCTACGCCCTTAGCAACTCTCAAATATACAATACAGTATTATTAACTTCAGCCTCCAAGCCGTACGTGACATCCCAGGGCTCTACTCATTTTCTCGCTGCACGTTTGTAACTTGATCCCTTCATCTGGTTCACCCACCCCCGACCTCCAACCCCCTGCCTCCGGCAGCCAGAAAATCTGTTTTCTGTATCTGTGAGCTCAGCCTTTTACATTCCTCCTATATGTGAGATCATATAGTGTTTGTCTTTCTCTGACTTATTTCACTCAGCCTAATGCCCTCCAGGTCCATCTGTGTTGTCACAAATGGCAGACTTTCCTTCTTTTTAATGGCCGAGTAATAGTCCATCTTATACATAAACTATTCCGTTGGCCCTTGAGCAACATGGGTTCAAACTATGCAAGACGACTTATCTGTGGATGTTTTTAAAGGACCGACAGCAAAAGCCACAAGGCATTGATGCCTGACTGCCCACCCCATTCTCTACAGAACCAAATCAAAGGTGACTGGCACAGAGGTTGCACCTGCTGCCCTCTGAGGGGCCAGGGAGATCCACAGAGGCCCCAGCAGCCCCTGGACAGGACTAGGAAGGCCTGTAGGTTACCTCATGTGCCCACTGCCTGGTCAAGTCAGGCGCCTAGGGCTGGCAGGCAGAAGGCTGAGCTGACGCGGAGGAGGGCGCCCAGAGAGCAGGGATATTGTGGTATAGATGGATCCCAGCCTCTTCCTCCCCGGAGTCCTCTCCATGCCAGCCTCTGGGGCTGCTCAGGGCCACTCCCAGGCTCTGTGGAAAGCCTTGCCCACAGTGATGCCCCAGCGCTGTGACTTCCCGAGGCTGATGCCTCCCTGTGTGGCACAGCTGCCTACAGCCAGCTATAACTTCAGTCCCTGTGGCTGCCCATGTCCTGCCCAGTGGCTGCCACTGCAAAGCCCAGACCACCAGGCCACACACAGCGCCATCCTGGGACCCTGCTTGACTACAAGTAGATTTTTTTCAATGAATACATGTACAGTACTATAAATATATTTTTTCTCCCATATGATTCTCTTAATATCATTTTTTCTCTAGCTTTCTTTTTGTAAGAATACAGTATATAATACATATAACATGCAAAATACATGTCAATGGATCATGCAGGTTATTGGCGAGACTTCTGGTCAACAGTAGGCTATTAGCAGTTAAGTTGCCGGGGAGCCAAAAGTGAAGCCATAACTCCCACTTTGTTCAATGAACTACAGCACACACCACGTTTTCTTTACCCATTCATCCATCGAAGGACACTTTGGTTGCTTCTACGTCTTGGCTATGGTAACTAACTATGTCTTGGCTGCAATGAACATGGATGGGGTGCACCTACCTTTTCAAGATAGTGAGGAACCTCCACACTGTGGCCCAGAGTGGCTGCACCAATTTACCTTCGGTAAATTTACCTTAGGTAAATCCATTTACCAACACCGGATGAGGGCTCCCGCTTCTTCTCGTCGTCGATAACAGCCATACTAACAGGTGTGACGTGCTTCTGTGGTTTTGATTTGACTTGCATTTTGCTGCTGGTGAGTGATGCCGAGCATCTTTACACATACCTGTTGGCCATCTGGATGTTGTCTGTGGAACACGTGTCTTCATTTTTTTTTTTTAAAGATTTTATTTATTTATTTGTCAGAGAGAGAGGGAGAGAGAGGGAGAGAGAGCGAGCACAGGCAGACAGAGAGGCAGGCAGAGGCAGAGGGAGAAGCAGACTCCCTGCCGAGCAAGGAGCCCGATATGGGACTCGATCCCAGGACGCCGGGATCACGACCCGAGCCGAAGGCAGCTGCTCAACCAACTGAGCCACCCAGGCGTCCCGAAACACGTGTCTTCAGATTCCCCGCACATTTTTTCAATAGAACTGTGGTGTGCTTTGGGAGGGGGTGTTTTGGTTTTTGGTTATGGGGGAGTGTTTGTTTTATCTTATTGCTATTGAGTCGCATGAGTTCTTTATTATGTTTTAGATAATAACCCTTTATCAGATACAGGATTTACAAATATTTTCTCCCATTCCGTGGGCTGCTTTTTCATTTTGTTTATGCTTCCCTTTGCTGCATGGAAGCTCTTTCATTTGATGAAGTCCCACTTGTTAGATTTTGCTACCTGGGCTCATCTGATAGATACTTTACCGATGGTTTTTTTTTTTTTTTACATGTTTTAATGTGTATGAAGTTTTCCTTCATTTGTATGTGCTGCACACGTGTGCTTGAATGCGTGCACACAGCATGTGTGTGCACGCGTGTGCACATGCACACACATGTGTGCTTACTAGCCTCCCAAACCACTGAAGCCCTGAGGTACTCCCTGAGCTTGGCCCATTGCTTCTTCCCCCAAGGATTCGATGCCTCACATTTGCATAGAACATCATATTCTGGCAACAAGATCTTCTCCTATAAGAATCATCGACATCGTTGTGTATAGATGACAAAATTAGGAGATTTAAGTTCTAAGTCATGCAGGTGACTAGCAGCAGGGTAGGAACTAGAAACCAGGTCTCCTGATCCCAAGAGGGATGCAGACCTTCCAGGGACGCCAAACTATGAAGGCGGAGGAAGGGCTCCCAGACACCATGGATCCTCCCGCCCTGCAGCTGAGTCCTCCCCATCTTTCCCCTCCATGCAAAACTTGTCTTCTCCCCTGAAAAAGAGGGGGTGTACCCTTTGCCAGCTCCCCTAAAAGTGTCCAGGGAGGTAAGGTGTGCCTGTCAATCCTTGTACAGGAAGAGAATTCATATGTAAATGATAATAGAGAGTATTTTTGAGGGCCAGATGCTAATTCTGCTTCACGTGCAGAATCTCCTTTACTACTTGGGGATTGAGGGAGACCTGCTCCCCACATCCTACCCATTCTCCTGTTCTTCCCTGGTAACAATGCCCAGCCCCAGGTAGGACCTGATTTGTTAAATCAGGTGAGACAATCTTGTTCCCATATTTCCAAGCTACCTTGCAGTTTACTGTGACTATTTGACCCACTTCTGGCCATTGCGTCAGAAACCTAAGTCTGCTGGCAGAGGAACTGAGTGAGATTCTGGCGAAATTTTTTGCCTTGTGTTAACAAATAAACAGAAGTGTCTGGCACAATGCTTCACCTTCACCCTACCTTGAACTCAGATGTGATGTTTGGAATGGCAGCAGTCCTCTTGGGACAATAACAAGCATACGGATGAAGGCAGCAAGCAAAGGAGGGAAGGGCAGAAAGAAAAAGCATAGGGAGCTCTGGGGGCATCACAAAGCAGTAACCCAAGACCAGCAACTGTGACTCTGAGCGCACTCAGTCAATGGGTAGACCAGATTTCAGGACAGAGACCTTGCTTCTCAGCCGGTGTCTGATGAAGTGGCTATCCCTGTGGACAACATCACACTTCCACATTATATCTGCACGGGGGGGTCCTGAGTCCCCCAGAACCAGAACTGGGCGTGCACACTCCTGGCTCATTGCAAGCGGTCTTTTTTTTTTTTTTTTAATTTTTTATTTATTTATTTGACAGAGAGAGAGATCACAAGTAGGCAGAGAGGCAAGCAGAGAGAGAGGAGGAAGCAGGCTCTCTCAGCAGAGAGCCCGATGCGGGGCTCGATCCCAGGACCCTGAGATCATGACCTGAGCCGAAGGCAGAGGCTTAACCCACTGAGCCACCCAGGCACCCCGCAAGCAGTCTTTTGTTGGTAAAACGAAGGAATGACCGGCTGTGGCTGGTACCTCTCAGCAAGTCCTTCCTCTACTAGCCTGTTCCCTGAAGACTGAACTGCCTCTGGAGACATCCCATACTCCCCCTGGGGCTGTGAGCAGGAGGGAGAGGCAGACACCTGTGGACTTTCACCAGATCCTTACCCACCAAGCCCTACCCACCCCCTCACCAGCCCTGCCACCGCACCTTCCCTCAGGGCCCTCCTCCTGAGGTTGCTTTCTGCCTCAGTCTCCCATCCCTCTTTCTTGCCCCTCCCAAACACAAACACACATGCGCAGGCGTGCATGTCCTCTAACAAGCCACCTGGCTGGGTATTTATAGACATTGCAGGTCCCCCAATGACCTTGTACAGCTGTCTGCCTGGCCAGCCTCTAATTACCCTCATGCCCTCTGCCCTGCTGCTTTGCTGTGCCTCAGACTCTCCAGGCAGAAGAGATGAGCCAGAGGCCTGATGTCCCACAGACAACTGCACCAGCAAATCCAGGCTATGCTGATGGCTGCATGTCACCTGCATTCACGCAGGGCTTCTCAGTGGTCGGGGGAAGGGGCAGGTTGTGTGTGTGGCCCGCCTGGTGCGTTTGAGGGAGATGGTGGCACTTCGCTGGGTGGCCCTGCTCCTCCCTCGCTTTGCGTTGGGAGTGAGAATTGGCCGAGCCGTGATTAAAGGACTTGGGAATCTGAACATTTATTTTCCGTTTCAAAGCTCTAGAGTCCAACCAGAACTAGTATTTTTTAGCAATGGAAGTTTTAGAAATGGGAAGCAGCCTCGGGGGGACAGAGCAGGGTGTCCAAATTCCTGGCTCTGTTCAGGGCAGCTGTGGATATTTCCCCCTTTTTTTCCCACTTAAAAAAATGTGGCTAAAAAAAACCCCATAAAATTACCATCTTAACTGTTTCTGAGTGTACAGTGTGGTAGAATGAAGTACGTTCACATCGTTGTGGGACCAAGCCCAGTTGCCAGAATCTTTTTCCTTCTTACAAACCTGAACCTCTAGACCATGAAACACTAACTCCCCAGTCTCCTCCCCCGACTCCTGGCAGCCACCATTCTACTGAATCTAGCTACACCTAGGTACCTCACATAAGTGGAAACATACCTCCCTGGTCCTTTTGTGTCTGGCTTATTTCCCTTAGCATGATGTCCCCGAGGTTCATCCAAGTTGTAGCCTGGGTCAGAACATCCTTCCTCTGTATTCTGCTGTATGGGTGTTCTGTTGTATGGACCCGCCACATTTCACTTATCCATTCGTCCACCCATGAACAGTTGGGTTGCTTCCAGCTTTTGGTTATTGTGAATAATGTTGCTATGAATGTAGGTG
Source organism: Neogale vison (assembly GCF_020171115.1). Lineage (NCBI taxonomy): Eukaryota > Metazoa > Chordata > Mammalia > Carnivora > Mustelidae > Neogale > Neogale vison. The sequence goes on along the minus strand of NC_058102.1, from coordinate 107,512,875 downwards.
TACAAATATAGTAGATGTCCTTTGTAATGTCCTCTTTGTCATTTGAAGATGAAATAAGCCACCCAAGATTAGTTTGCAAAGGAAAGGGCAGTGAATGTCTTTGCACGGTTATGTGGAGGTTTCCAGATTAAGTGCAGGCCCCTGGGAGGGGAGGAGGGGAAAGAGCAGGCAGGACCTGGCCTGATCCCCCTCCCTACTACCTCCTACCAGAGTACGTCCACTTCCAATTATTCATCCGTTCCACACATATTCACCTACTTGCACTGAGCACTGGCTTAAGGAGTGGTGGGAATACAACAGAGAGAAAATCAGACCATAGTCCCTGTCTTCACAGAGTTTACACTCTAGTGGAGTGGACAGCAGATGAACAAAAGTCATAAGAAAATACTGCATGTGGTATGTTTGATGACAAACCTCTAGGCAAAAAAAAAAAAAAAAAAAAAAGGAGGGCAAGGAAATCCAAAAGTAAGATGACTTTGGGAGGAGAGATGGGAAATGTTGAAGGCAGGCCAAATTTTAGATCCTGTAGCCACAGGGGAATTTACTTACTGAAAAAGCATTTAAAAAAAAAAATAGAAATGTAATTCACTCACCATAAAGGTCATCATGGGAAAGTGGTTTTCAGTATCCACAAAGTTGTATACCACCAGCACTATATCTAATTCCAGAACAATGTCATCGTATAAGATGATTTTTGAGAAATAGTCTATGCTGGATATCTTTCATCTGCTCCTCTCTCCATGCTCTCTGCCTCTCCTGACCCAGGAGGCAGACAGGGAGGGGGGCCTACATCAATAGGCTCCTTCTTTGGAGCCCCCAGGTGGCTTTAGCAGCTGGGAGCTTCTGCAGGGTTGAGAGGAGGAAGACTTACTCCTCAAGTCCCCTCTGGGTGGGGTCCCCACAGGCTGACTGCATCCCAAGGCTACAGTCCCTGTGGGATGGTTATCTCCACAGAGCTCATTCCCTTCCCCTTGTCCCTTCCAGCCCAGGATACAGCAGTGTCCCTGTGGTTTCCCCATATGCCCTGTCCATACCTCTGTATATAGCCCCCTTCTCGCCCTCCTTTCAAGACACTCAATTCAAGTACGTGATCTCTTCCTGCCAGGGAGCCTGCCTGACAGAGGCCTGATGGAAGTGAGAGAGTCAGACACCCAAAGAGCGTGGGGCAGCAGAGCCACTGCAGGGACTGTTCAAAGGCCCTGAGGTGGGAAAAGACCAGACTCACTCAATAAACAAGATGCCGACAGTGGGTGCCTGAGTGGCTCAGCAGGTTAAGCCTCTGCCTTCAGCTCAGGTCATGATCTCAGGGTCCTGGGATCAAGCCCCACATCAGGCTTTCTGCTCAGCAGGGAGCCTGCTTCCCCATCTCCCTCTCTCTGCCTCTCCGCTTACTTGTGATCTCTGTCTGTCAAATAAATAAATAAAATCTTTAAAAAAGAAAAGAAAAGAAAAGAAACAAGATGCCATTGTGGAGGGGGACCGTGAGTGAGGACAGACAGCCAGGGAGAAAGAGACAGGCCAGGGGAGGAAGCCAGGTCAACCCTTGGAAGGCCTTGAGGGCTGTGGCAGAAATTTCGGCTTTTATCCTAAGTAAGATGGGTAGCCACTGAGGCTTCTGAGCCGAAGAGCAACACCGTCTGACTTACAAAAGGAGGCCTCAGTCTCTGTGCTAAGAATAGCCTGGAGGGGGGAAGAGCAGAGGGAGGGAGACCAGCTGGCAGACAGAGGCCCAGCAGGAAACATGTGGGACACTCATAATGGGATAATGGGAGGAAAGTTTCTTTACAAAGGTGTGGATGTAGAGGAAACACAAGAGGAACCCAGGGCTTAGGAGCAGAGGAGCTGTTAACACTTTCCAAGTTATGGAAAGGAAGGAGCTGCTACAGGAGCCTCAAGTGAGTGTGATTGTCAATTTTGTGTCAGCTTCATTGGGCCACAGGGTGCCTGGACATTTGGTCAAACATTATTCTGGGTGTGTCTGTGAGTGCGTTTCTAGAGAAGATTAACGTTTAAGTTGATAGACCTTAGTAAAGTAGACTGCCCTTCCTAATGCGGTGGGCCTTGTCTGATCAGGTAAGGGCCTGAATAGAACAAAGGTTGATCCCTTCCATAAGTAAGAAAGAATTCCTGCCTGACAGCCTTCAAGCTGCGATATTGGAGGGTTTTCCTTCCTTCAGACTCAAGGAACATCACAGCTCCCCAGCTATAGAGCTTGAGGCTTGTCAGCCTCCTTAATTGTGTGAGCCAATTCTTTATAATAAATCTTTCTCTCACTGGTTTGGTTTGGTTTCTCTGTAGAAGCCTGGTTAATATAGAGGAAGTGTCAGGCAGGGATGGCCACCTGAAAAGGCTCAATGGTGTTGAGTTGAGGGATGTGGCCAGCATGAGGAGATCTCACTCTTTCCAGGCTCCTGCTGGGGCTCCTTGTTAGCTGAGCTCAATGGAAACGGAAGGACCAGACTCAACAGAGGTGGTCCTGACAGCTGAGACTCCAAGGACGCATAGCAGAGTGCATAGTGTAGAGCCTAGATCTGGAGGGGCAAACTGAAGGTATCCAGCATAAGGCCTAGGAAGGACATTGCCACAGTCCAGGAAAGAGACAAAGGTGGCTTAGGTCAGGGTGGCAGCGGTGGGTTGAGAAACATGGCTAGATTCTGGATCTATTTGAGAGGCAGAGCTGGCAGCATTTGCTGATGGCCTGCATGGAGCAGCAGTGAGAAGAGAAGGGCCACAATGACTCCAAGATTTCTGGCCTGAGCAACTAGAAGGATGGGGTTGCCATTAACTGAAACAGCTTCCTTCAGCTTCTGCAAAAAAAAAAAAAAATTTTTGTTATTATGTTATGTTAGTCACCATATAGGACATTGTTAGTTTTTGATGTAGTGTTCCATGATTCATTGTTTGCATGTAACACCCAGTGTTCCATGCAATCCATGCCTGCCTTAATACCCATCAATGGGCCAACCCATCCCCCACACCTCCCTCCCCTCTAAAGCCTTCAGTTTGATTCTGGGATTCCATAGTCTCTCATGGTTCATCTCCCCCTCTGATTCCCCCACCCCTTCATTTTTCCCTTCCTTCTCATGACATGCTATTCCTTATGTTCCACAAATAAGTGAAGCCATAGGATAATTGTCTTTCTCTGCTTGACTTATTTCACTCAGCATAATCTCCTCCAGTTGCATCCATGTTGATGCAAAAGTTGGGTATTCAACCTCTCTGATGGCTAAGTACTATTCCATTGTATATATAGACCACATCTTCTTTATCCATTCATCTGTGGAAGGGCATCTTGGCTCCTTCCACAGTTTGGCTATTGTGGCCATTACTGCTATGAACACTGGGGTGCATATGGCCTTTCTTTTCACTACATCTGTATCTTTGGGTCAAATACTCAGTAGTACAAGGATGCCCACTCTCAACAATATTATTCAACATATTACTAGAAGTCCTAGCAACAGCAATCAGACAACAAAAAGAAATAGAATGTATTCAAATTGGCAGAGAAGAAGTCATACTCTCTCTCTCTTCATAGATGACATGATACTTTATGTGGAAAACCCAAAAGACTCCACCCCCAAATTACTAGAACTCATACAGCAATTCTGTAATGTGGCAGGATACAAAATCAATGCACGGAAACCAGTTGCTTTCCTATTCACTAAGAATATAACTGTAGAAAGAGAAATTAGGGAATCCATTCCATTTACAATAGTACCAAAAACCCTAAGAAGCCTTGGAATAAACCTAACCAGAGAGGTAAGGGATCTACACTCTAGAAACTACAGAACACTTATGAAGGGAATTGACGAAGACACAAAGATGGAAGAGCGTTCCATGCTCATGGATCAGAAGAATAAACATTGTTAAAATGTCTACGCTGCCCAGGGCAATCCATACTTTCAAAGCCATCCCAATCAAAATACCAACGGCATTTTTCAAAGTGCTGAAACAAACAATCCTAAAATCTGTATGGAACCAGAAAAGGCCCCAAATCTCCAAGGAAATGTTGAAAAAGAAAAAGAAAGCTGGGAGCATCACGTTGTCTCATTTCAAGCTACATTCCTAAACTTTCTTTTAAAGAAAGGATTCAATTGCTAATGAAATGTTCCAAATCTCTGATAGCATATTTTCTATTTTGTCAACAAAATACACTGACTTTGCCTCATTTGACCTTCACTGTCCCCTGAAGCAGGTGAGGGAGGTGTTCCACATCCAGGGGAAAACTGAGCCCAGCATGGTGCCTCCTACACAGCTGTGCTCATTCATAGTCACAGAATGAATGAAGGAAAAATTGATGTGAAATGGTGAGAAATACTGATTTGTCATACTCTGTTGTAGATTTAGGGCTGGAAACCTAATTCATTCCATTGTCTGCCCTTCCACTGCTCAGAGATGAATGGACTCCAGCCTAGGCCTAGCCTTTGAGGAGCTGGTGACCAAGGACATGCGGGTAGTCACCAAGTGATGTAAAGCAAGGAGTGTGTGGAGAAGAGGGGGAGAGCAGGAGTGGGGCGGAGGGGAAGGGGGACAAGAAGAAGAGGGCAGGATGCATGCACTTTTCACCAAGCTTCACCCTGAAGGGAAAAGCTCAAGAACATTCTCTGACCAGCACTCACTGAGCAATGGTCAAAGATGTACATTTGTCATCTGTGCAAAAAGGAGCTTAGCTTAGATACGAGGCTCTTTCCTTTTACTTCCCTGTTCTTTTTCCTTCCCATTCCCCCACTCCCCCAAGACCACCACACTCATAAATCGACACTTTTAAATAGATGTTGAATTGTAGCAGGGAAGATCTGAGTCATATTTTAGAAAGAACGAATTTAATCCCTTCATAATCTAGGTATAGTCTAACTTTTCCCCAGCCTCATCTCCTACTGCTCCTTTTTCTCTTCCCTTACCCCCAACCCTACAGCCCTTACCCTCCCTTATTCCTGACCCTAAGACCCTCACTGTGGCAGTTTTAAAACACATCTAGAAATTTTTGACCTTTCTATCACTGAGAGGTAGGGTCCGTGTCTCCTCCTACTGAGGCTGGGTCAAACTTGGAGACTAGCTAACTAACAGAATACAATTGAGATGATGCTCTGGGACTTCCATAGCAGACCCTAAAAGTCAATACAATAGCCGCTCAATTCCCGAGCCTTCTAATTCCTGGAGGCCAGCCACCATGCTGGGAGAAACACCAAGCAGCCTACGAAGAAGAAGTTGGAGCAGGCCATGGGTAGGAAAACTGAGTCCCCTAGCCCTCAGCCTCAGCTGAGTTCCTTGCCAACAGCAAGGCAGCAAGCGTCAACTTGCTGGCTGGTTCAAGTGAAGCACCCTGGAAGTGGATCCTCCAGTCCCTTTAAGCTGTTCCCGTGGACACGGCATGAAGAGCCTTCCTTTCCTGCTGGGCTCTGCCCAAAATACACCCTCAATAACTAAAGAAAATACTGCTTTTATTTGAAGCCACTAAGTATAACTTAGTACATGAATAACTGATATTCTCACAACAGAACCTGCCTATGGTTTCCTTCTTTTGTTCCTTCTGTTTCTTGTATGCTATTGGTTCCTTATAACCATTGAGGAGTCTCTGATTGGTGAACTCCTAGTCACCAGTTCAAACCCAGTTCAGATTCTTCTTCCACTGGGACGGTTTCCCGTCCAACTTCTCTCCTCCTCCTTCCCACATAAGGGAAAAAAAATGTTCCCTCTACCACGTTGCCCAATACCTCACTTATGCATCAAGGAACTTAACTCCCTTTTAGCTGAGTGTTCTTTTGAGATCGGCCTTCCTGTATGGACTCCAAGTGTCTATCTCCAGAACCATGTCTAATCTTCATGCCCACTCTGTATATCCCATCTCCAGGGCTTGGTGAGGGGCTGAGACCAAGAAGATGCCCTAGGAAAGTGAGTTAGGTTGAATTAAATTGTGAAGGGGTTGATGTGAAAGATTGACCAAGAGAAAAGTTGAAATACTCTTTCCCTCATGGCCCTTCAAAATAAAGCCACAGTGTACATTACCCCCTAGCTGGCGGAGGGAAGGTAGGGAAGCTCCATCCTGGCCTACAGCTAAGGGATGAGCCCCCAAAGTTTCTGAGTTTCAAGGATCTATCTTTTTTTTTTTAAGACTTTATTTATTGATTTGACATAAAGAGAGATCACAAGTAGGTAGAGAGGCAGGCAGAGAGAGAGGGGGAAGCAGGCTCCTCGCCAAGCAGAGAGCCCGATGTGGGGCTCAATCCCAGGACCCTGGGATCATGACCTGAGCTAAAGGCAGAGGCTTAACACACTGGGCTACCAGGTGCCCCTCAAAGATCTATCTTAAGGCCTGATCGTTCCCTTGGCTCTATGCTCGGGTCCCACACTTCATTGTATTCCTGCTACGAAATCCCCTCTCTGAAGTTACTGGGCTCTTGACTCCTCTGCCCTCCCCCCACGTCTCCCCGCCCCCACTGCAATCCCTAGTATCTCACAATATGCCACCATGTACCTCTGAGCCATGGTCCTTATGAGCAAAATGTGTCAGAGCTGACAATGCATACAAAGCAGTATATTTCAGAGCCTTTTCAAAGGTGTTTGTCTCTGGACAGCTGGTTAGGCACCTGTAGGGTGAACTACCTTAGCAGGTCTTTCAAAAGACATCACATCACTCATCATTGTAACATCAGTGTTTTCCTTTACGAGTACTTTGAGGTCTTCCCAAAACAAATCCAAAGGGCTGGGCGGGACTTGGGCCACCGCTGCATCTGTGAAATGAGCAACATGAACATGGATAGAGCTTTCTAAGCAGCATTCATGCTTAGCACATTGGAGGAAGTCAGTGCCTTCAACAAGCTGGTGCCAGAAAGCGGGGGAGGGGCAGGTTCTGTGGGGTCAGAAGCTCGCAGAATTTGGGGGTGGCTATCTATAGGAGAAAAGGAATACATATTTTAAGTACAAAAGTAGATATAAAAGTGAATGTTTAGAATGAAAAAATTCACTCCAAATCACACATTTTAAGAAGGTGATGAATATCACAAAAATCCTAAAACCTAGAAAAATTACACATTCTCCTTATTTATTAATTGCCCCAGATGCCTGCGTAGTTAGTACTTTTTCTAAATTTGCAGTGATCTATAATCCGAAAAATATGCAAAACTCTCTGAGATTAGGCATTCACAGGAACAATTCAAATGCGTACAGAAATTGCTGCCACCTTATCCCGAACCAAATAATTGTGCAACCAGCTTACTCTGATGCCACAACATTGACTTATTGATGACTGCGTGTAGGAGTTTTGTCACTAGAACACTTGCTTCTTCAGGCATTTCCCTGCGTTGGCGGCAATGCCGTGTGCCATTTTGCTGGAACCACAGATTTTGTCAGGACAAGACGCATTGGATACGCTGAGACGGGGTTCCATGCACCCCAGAGCTTTACCTGTGGTCCTCGGGTGGCACCATCACCAGACCAGACCCATAGACACAAGCATCGCGATCACATTCAGTTTCGTGTCATCCCCATCCGAAGAGAAGACAATGGAAGACCCGTTTGTAATTACATTTAACATGAACACAAGAGAACCATTTGGGCCAGGCTGATGAGAACCAAATCCTCTGTCTGGCAGTTGTATTTGTTTGATCTTCGGAAGAATCTGCCAGCCTGGCTTTGGGCTCAGTGCATCTCAAATCTTATTTTTCCCTGCCCTCCCACATACTTGCAAGGGTGGGTGAGTGGGACGCTCACACGGTGTCAAACTTGGGCTGCACCTGCCCGCCCCGATGCAGTGATACTGAAGCTGGCAGGAATGACAGTGTTCCTGGAAGCCAGTCCTACACCCGCGGCTTGCAGATAACTTGTCTCTACAAGGAAGTGGCGCTGAGCTACAGAAATATATCCCTCCAAGCCCAAATTAAATGTTACCCCAATTCAACTTCCTCTTAGCCGGATCCCGCAAATGCCCAACTAACGGAAAATCAGACAGAGAAGTGGGAATGGCAAGAGACGGTGCTGTTAACCCCTGGTGGTTGGATGATCTTACTTTTGCAAGCAGTACAGAAACATTTGGGCAGAAGAATGTGCTGCCCCTTTGGGAGGGGCAAGGAAGGCTGAGGCTTCCTCAGCTTCCCAGCAAATACATCCCCAGCCTCGAACAAGGAGCCTGTGGGGGATGTGGGGGCTGTAGGATGCTGACATTATCAACAGTTTTGTCAAAAGGCAACAGGCTTGGAGACGTGAGTTCCAACTCTGTCCCCGAGCCTCCCTGTGCCTCAGGGGCCCTCTGAAAACAGAGATGATGACACTGACCTCCCGGGAGGGCTCTCAGGCTTAAAATATCAGTCTGTGACATCTCTTGGTAAGTCAGAGCATTGAACAAATGTCCCCTGTTATTCTCAGTCCAGCGTCGTGGCATCCCGTCCCCTTGGGCCCAGAAGGAACAAGTCTATAGGAACAGCTCTGCCTCTTTAAAGTACGAGGTTGTGCTCTGACCCCTAAGGGAATGAACGGAGCCCTGTCTTCTAGAATCAGGATAATCCTGCTGAGGTCGCTTAGGCCACCTCCTCCTCCCTGCTGTCAGGCAGGGGATTAGAGGAGAGGCCTATGGATTAACGGGTTCATTTTGTCATAACCACCCCCCCCCTCCCCAGACCATCAGCCCCTCCTGGAGCCTGCTGGTCAGGCCAGGCAGCTCCTCTGTGCACCATTCTCTGCAGGGCAGAAAGAAGTCCTTGTCCCTGCCAAAACACTGTAGCAAGACCAGACTGAAAGCTGGGTGACCCCAGGCTTGCCAGGACTCGGAAGGCAGAAGGCCTGGGGATGTCCCAAGTATCTGGGTGACAGGTGAACAGAGCTGGCAGTTGGAGGCCGCTCTCTTCTCTCCCTCCTTTCACCCCAAGCTCTGCAGGGACACCATGCCAAGACTGCCCAGGTTCCACCGAGACACCAACGCCCCCCACCATCGGAGGCCCGGCTGCCCATGGCCAGTGACGCCAGCCTCTCTACGGAAGACCACGATCATGCTGAGCCTGCTGCTCTCCAGCACCTCCCTGCCCCCCACACACGGGCAGGCCAAGATTCCTCTGGAAACGTAAGCATCAAGTTCCGCCCCCACCCCGTAGAATCCTTTGGCCTTGTCCTCCCTTCCTTCTTCCTGGAGAGTCAATCCTCTGCCCACCCTCCTAGCCTGGACCTCTGGCCTCCCTTGGGACACTCCCCTGGGGGCTTGCACTGCCCACCATCTCTTCCCCTCCTCTCTTCCCACCGGATTCCCATTCTGGAGCAGCACCTGCCACTCCAGGGACACCTGCCGGTTTCAGGCAGAAGTGATCACGAGGGCCCTCACGCCTCCGGATGGGAAACAGGACAGTGGCTGGAGCACCTGCAGGCCAGAGGGATGACCCTTCGGGGATAATCACTGCGATGAGTCCACTGGGAATGGGGGCTTTGCTGGCTCAAAGTGATCATTGCAGCTCCCTAAGGATTTGTGAGGAAATTTGTGTTTCAACACTCTGAAAGAGTGAAGCGGTTCTAAACCGACAAAACAGCTCATGCAGCCAGGCGCTGAGCAAGACTGGACTTCTGTCGTCTTCACCTTCCCTTCCTGCCTCCTTCCAGGCCCCCTTCTGCATCCTGTCGGTCAGACCAGCTCCAGGAAAGACTCTGTTATCAGTCAGTTACACTTTAGTATAAAGCTTAGTTGCTGGGAGTGTGTTTTACTCTTCCTTGCTCTGGCGGTCCTATTAAAGAAATGGCCAAGATACGTGGGGACCAGAGCATTCTAGATGGCAGGGGACCACTTGCTGAGTCCATACCCGAGTCCAGCATAATAGCCACCAGAGCCAGCCGCCAGCCTCGCATCTGAACAGGAGTGGGGACCAGGAGGCCGAACAAAGCACGCCTTTGTCAGGGGTGCATTGCAACAGCACTGTTGACGTTGGGTAGTAGAGCCTCTACTGTTTCTGAGCCTGGCACGGTGCTGTGCAGTTGAGGACACGAGCTCAGAGAGGTTAGGGGACCTCCCCACGTTTATGTGGGCAGTAAATGGAAGTGCCTGAATTTAAACTCAAGTGCACTTGACCTGCGCTTTCCCCACTGCTGGGCTATATGAGGATCTGTTGCTGAGGAAGAGGTTGAGAGTAATTTTCCATCCCCAGAACACACAGCAACTGATAGTAGAAGGAAAAACTCTGGGGATGGGCTGAGTGTTGAGTAAGGTAGCTGGAATCCAGGTCTTGGTTGTGGAGAACCATAGACTGGACCGTGTACATAGCAACCTCGAGAGCTAGCCAAGATTACTTGCCTTTAAAGGCACCTGTGTCTGTACCTGCCCTCTCCCTTGGAGCCAGACCTCTGCCAGGCCCCTGGCACCAGCCCTATTTCCCCTGCTGAATCCCCTTCTCAGTCTTGTGCACCCCAATGGCCCCACATCTCCCTCAAATCATGCTCTTCCTTCCCACTTGACCCTCACCCTCACCCTTGCCAGGCTCCTACTGCCCTTCCAAATCTGTTGCCACCAATATCCCTAAAGATTTCCTCCCTGCCCAAACCACTAGACATCCCTGGCCTCCTCTCACTGAACTTCCTTCTCCTTGACTCTTGATACCTCAACGTCCATGACAATGAGCTCTCCTGGGTCTCCTTGGGCACCTGAATGAAACTTCTGTCCTCCTCAAGCAATCCTTTCCGTCTGCCTGCCCCTGAGATTGTCAGTGTACCCCAGGGTTTGTCACCACTCACAGGTCTTCTCATGCTACACACTCTTCTTGAATGAGTCCCTCTGCCTTCAGAATCTCAACTCTCCTGTATGCTAATGACTCTCTCAGCCCTGCCCCTGACTCTTAGACTGACATACGCATTGGCTATGGACAGCTCTTCCTGAAGATCATATGACGTTTTAAATTCAAGTGTGTGTCTTTCAAGATATAATGCAATCAGTGCCTTCTGGAGTTGTGCAGTGCACAACCTGACCTATGGCACACAGCATCCCTGCAACAGGGAGGAATTCCACATTCTACATATACCGGAGCATTCTAGATTGCAGGGGGCCATTTGCTCAGTCCATACACGAGTCCAGCATGATAGGCCACCAGAGCCAGCCTCGCATCTGATCAGCAGTAGGGACCAGGAGGTGGAACATTCATCACCTTCCACCCTCCCCAACTTGTCCTTCCACCCTGATCTTCCTGATATTCTGAATTTAATCCAACAACATCAACTTGACCACCCAGGCTGGAAACCTGGAGTCATTTTTGACTCCCTCAAGCTCTTCTGTACCGTCTATGTAGAAATCTCTTCCGAATCTCTTTGGCAGGGTAAACTCTCCTGAACTTCTAACACTGACCTCAGATCCCGTTTGTCCCAAGAAGGCTTTTGGCACCACCACTACTCCTCTCCAAGCTTTGTTGGTGCCTCTTCACCTTCATGCATGCATCACACTATCTGTATGTGGAGGGGTATCCCTCTTCACTGAGGGTGTTACAAAGGCGAGGACTACGATGAGGTCCCAGCACTGTGTATGATGGGGTGGCACATAGTAGGACCTCGATAATTATTGGCTGAATGACAGCATGAAGGCACCCTTGACAGGATCGTGTGGACAAACCCATTTGGCTCCATCCGGAGACACTCAGATGAGGTCCTGTGTACTCATTGTAGGACACCCCCAGCCTGCCCAGGGGGCAGGACCTTGGTGCCTTTCCAGGGATGGATGGGAGGTCAGGGCTTCTCCACGAGGCTGCCTGCACCCCGGATGTGGGGTGGCCTCCTCACACCCTCCCTGCCTGGCCTGCTGTCCCCTGCACAGAAGCAGCTCGGAGCGTCTTCCTCTGCTGCAGCCTCATGTCCCGCTCTGCAGTTTTAATAGAGGATTCGGTGACCAGTAGTGACCTGGAACAGGGAACCCTGGAAGGCATGGCCCACTGAGAAGCTATAGTGGTGCCCAACAGCTCCCGTTTCCATCCTCAGGGTCGTCCCCATCCGGGCCTGGACCCATCCACAGCCTCTTCCCCTTCTCTCCTCTCCATCTTCCACTCACAGAGAAGAACTCTTGGGGGCTTAGGGTCAGACTGTGCTTCCCAGCTGGTCCTCCCTGCCTCCTCAGGGCAGCTGTGGAGCCCCCAAAGAGTCCTCTTGGTTTCCTGCCCCAACCAGGAGCAAGGGTAGCTCTTTGTGTGTGTTTCTGGGTATAGGTCGGTATGTATGCCCATCCAGGTATATATATATGAAACTCTATGTATTATGTGTGTCTCTGAGTGTGTGTCAGTGGGTGTCTGTGTGTGCACACTGCTGTTTTCTATGTGCATGTGTGTGTGTGTGTCGTACATGTGTCTGTGTGTGCATATGTGAATACACACGCACTCCTGTCGCCTGGCAGAGTGAAGCTGTGGGCAGACACCTTCGGGCAGGACCTATATAACACCGTGACCAAGTACTCAGGCTCTCTCTTGCTGCAAAAGGTCAGTAACCCCCTCCCGGGAGCTCAAAGGGTGGTCAGAGGGCAGTCAGCCAGGGACTTCCTCCAGGTGGAGAAGCAGAGTCCTCTAATCCCCGAACATCCATGCTTTAAGGGGTCTTAGAGAGCATCTAATCCATTCTCCTCGTTCTCAGATGGGGAAACTGAGGCCCAGGGAAGGAATGATTTGCCCAAGTCACAGAGCAAGTCAGTGGCCAAGAGCAGAGGGTCAGTTCAGATCCTCCAGACGCTGACGCCACGATAGAATCGGATGGGCCAGAGATTTACCTGGACAGTTCTGTAAAGAATAAAAGGGAGAGGGAGCAGGTGTAGACAGAGTGGGATCCTGCCTTTACACCTGTGAGCTGGCACAGGGAGGAGGGAGACAAGGGTGAGTGCCTGCAGGGGCTGCTTGGGTCGGAGAAGTAGATGAGTGGGCCTGCGGCCCTCTGCGGGAAGAGCTTCCCTGACCTCCAATTCTCAGGACCTCTAGCCATGCAGGGGTGCTGGAGGGCACCCACATGGGGCCATAGCTGAGGTCTAGCCCACGCCTGGCTCCCCGGCAGGAAGAGAGCCTTGATGGACAGGACGATGCACCAACTTCTCCTTGCCTTTATTTATTAATTACTTTATTGCAGATTGATACCGAGTCTCTCCTCTTACTGGATTATAAACAATCCCATTCTCTCTGATATTTATAACTCCCAGACCGGTTTTAATAATAGCCTGCCATTCTCTATTATTACCATTTGCTAAGAGCTTTATACTCAAGATTTAATTCTCACCACAACTTCATAAAGTGAGTACGATCTTTGCCATTTCCTAAATGTTGCTAAGAGCAAATCTCAGGTTTTTATGCCAGAGCGCTGCCACACTGCAGCCCCTTCCTCGGGCCGCTGGGCGGGGCTGAAGGGTGGGCGGGGCCATGGCGGGCACCTACCTCTCCCACGCCCCCTGCAGGCCGCTGTAGCAATGACAGCTCAGACCCACTTCCGCTCACGTGGAGTTTCCAACCAGCGAAGCACCAGGTCGTTTGATTTTTTCATTTGTGCCCTCGAACCCCGGGTGAGGTAGATGCAGCAATAATGACGTGGCCATTTGGGGTAAAAGCATTCTAGAGCGTGCTCTAAAGCCGTCCAGTGTCTCATCTTGTAGATGAGGAGACGGAGTAACTCACGTGAGGTCACATGGTCACAAGGTTGCCAAATGGGGTCATTAGACTTTAGTGACACACACACTAGGTGAGAGATTATCTCCTGCGAGCCCAAAGAGTAGACTTGAATCCAGCTCTCTTAACTCTCCTAGATTCTCCAGCAACTCCGGCAGCATGAACCCTTGTAACTCCTGCTGAGCTCTGCCCAGGCAGTGAGAATTATAGTTCACACTGTTGGGAGCAGGGGCACACTGATACCTGGGGCATCAGGGGAAAATGAACTGCTCATAATCCCTGTGAGCAGCCCCAGGGAGGCATCATGACTCCATAAAGAAGATGGAAATCTGGGAGACCTGGGCCATCCCAGGTCCTCCATTCAAGGGCTGTGTGACCTTGGTCAAGTTTGTTGACCTCTCTGAGCCTCAGTCTACTCCCTTTTAAGGTTATTAACCACAGAGTTAATGTCCAAAGTTCCTAGAACAGAGAGAACTTTGATAAGAGGCAACTATTAATGGTAGTGGGGGTAATTATACCAGAAGGCGAGGGCCTGTCCTTGCCTCTCCTTGAGTCAACAAGACTCCACAAGTGTGAATGCTTAGTTGAGAGGATGGAGGCTGCACGTAATCACGTACAAGACTACAGGTGTGCATCTCTCCCACTTCCCCCACACAGAAATACAAGGATGTGGAACCCAGTCTGAGTATCTCAGAGGTGGACGGCTTAGAGCTGGTGAGGAAGTTCTCAGAGGATATGGAAGCCATGCTCCGCAGGAAAGTGGAGGCTGTCAAGGTACTCTAGGTTCTATGATTTGTGGAGGGGTTCTGCCCCAACCCCCATGACACCAAAATGACCCTCAATGTTGTGCTCCCTTTATCCTCTTGCCCACACCATCTTCTTCTTTGTAGCCTCACGAGCCAAAAGATCCTTGTAAAGGAGAAAATGTTGGGAATCAAGGGAAGAGAGGTGGGGGCTGGAATTTGAACTCTGCCTGAGGGAACCTTGTCCAATACAATAGGATCAATTTACAGTGTCAAGAGGGGTTCTGCATCACAACCTCATATTCAGAGACAGGCACAGAGCAGGTATAGAGTAAAGTTTTAGGGGTCACTAACTGATGAATGAATGGGTGGATGGATGAGTGGCCAATGGGTGGAAGGGAATACAGCTGGATGGAGAGCTCAAAAAGCAAGCTTCTTCATCTCCTTTCCCTTTTCTTCTCTCTCCTTTTCTCCTCTCTCCATGCTCTCCTCTTCTGCATATCAGCCCACCCTTCATGGCACCCACATTCTCTGAGGGCCACCCAGATCCCAGAGGTACTTACAGTGCTGGGCCTCGTGTTCAGGTGATTCCCACATTGCACATCCACTGAGCAGGAAGGACCTGCCCCAATATCTTTGGGGACCTGGCTAGGTGGAGAGACATTGTTCCTGCTCCACCCAGCCAGAAATCTGACCATCCAAGACCAGTCTTATCCCAAAAAGGACTCCCTTGGGGGAACCAGGAAAATGACAGAGCTAGGATGGTAGATCATGCAGGGGAGGCCAAGGTCAGGGGTTGGGGAGGGAGCAGACTGCAGTCTTCCCAGTGCGCCTGCCTGGCTCCCCACCTCCCCATCAGAACCCACTTTCTGGGAAGCATCAGCATCAGAGTCTCTGGGGCCTTCTTTCCCACAAGGTACAATTTGCAGCCTCTTTTCCACAGCTTAGGGGAAAAGGATTGTAGCATTAGAGATGATAACTTGGGGACTGGAGAGCCCACCCTGGACTATGGCGGGAGGACACTGATCTCACAAACAACCGACACGGGCAGTCTGCCTCCTTCTGTCTACGGTGCTTTTTGAAACCTCTCTCTGGGCACAGACATTGGGCACCCCTTTGGGTGCTGATCCTTGTGCTAGAACAAAAGTAATTCTGCTGCACTCCCAGAGACAAGGGCTCTGGGCTCTCTGGGGCTCCAGTTGCACTGTCTTTCCCATGGCTCCCACTGAGGAAACCAACCAAAAGAAAAGAGTGTTTGCTTGGCCAGTCTCCAAGTACCAGGCCCCACTCCTGCCTGGGGGTTCCATGGAGGCCTCAGTCACAGGCCCTTCTACATGGCATCCATCGGGAAATTTCCTGCAAAGCAGCACTAAAATTATCTTTGCCCTGTGGATAATGCTTCAGTGAAAATGGGAGCATAGATATCTTTTTGAGATTCTGATTTCATTCCCTTTGGCTATATAACCAGAAGTGGGACTGCTGGTTATAGGGTAGTTCTGTTTTAAGTTTTGGGGGAACCTTCATACTGTTTTCCATGTGGGGGTACCAATTTACATTCCCATTGACAATGCAAGGGTTCCTTTTTCTCCACACCCTCACTTGTTATCTTACATCTTTCTAATAATAGTTGTCCATCCCCTGCACACCTTCCCTCTGGTGACCACCAGATTGTTCTCTATATTTAAGAGTCTGTTTTTTGGTTGGTCTCTTTTTCCTTTGTTTTGTTTCTGAAATTCCACATATGACTGGACTTATATGGTATGTGTCTTTCTCTGACTTATTTCACTTGGAATTACAACCCCTAAGTCCATACATGTTGTTGCAAATGGTAAGATTTCATTTTTTATTATGATTGAGTAATATTCTATTTTATAAATAGAATTTATAATTAAATAGATTTTAAATTATATAGATATATAATTAAATTATATAACTATATAATTAAATTATATAATTTATATAATTTTAAATTATAAATCTATATAATTCTATATAAAATCTATATAATTCTATATAATCTATATAATTAAATTATATAGACTTATAATTAAATATATTTATACATTAATAAATTTATAATTAAATTTATAAATAAATAGAATAGTAATATTCTATTTTATAAATAGAATAATATTCTATTTTTATAAATAGAATTGCATAAATAGAATCTATTTTATAAATAGACTATTACTCAATCATAATAAAAAATGAAATCTTGCCATTTGCAACAACATGTATATATAACATATATATAAAATAGAATATAATAAATATAATAATATAAAAAACAATATATAATAAATATAAAAAAGAATATTATAAATATAATAATATTAAAAAAGAATATAATGAAGTAATAAATAGAATATTACTATTAATACTATTAATATTACTATGTAATAGAATATATATGCACCACATCTTTTTCCATTCATCTATCAATGAGCAAATGAGTTGTTTCTATCTTGGCTATTGTAAGTAATGTTACAATAAACATAGGGAGGCATATATCTTTTTGAATTAGTGCTTTTATTTTCTTTGTGTAAACACCAGTAGTGGAATTACTGGATAATCCATTACTTCTATTTTTAATTTTTTGAGAATCTCCATATTATTTTCCATGGTGGTTGTACCAGTTTGCATTCCCACCAGCAGTGCACGAGGGTTATTTTTTCTTCATATCTTCACCAACACTTGTTATTTCTTGTGTTTTTGAGTTTAGCCATTCTCACAGGTGTAAAGAGATCTCATTGAAGTTTTAGTCTGCACTTCCCTGATAATAAGTGATGTTGAGCATCTTTTAATGTGTCTGTTGGCCATGTGGATGTCTTCTTTAGAAAAATGTCTAGTCAGGGGGGCCTGAGTTGTTCAGTCATTAAGAGTCTGCCTTCAGCTCAGGTCATGATGCCTGGGTCCAGGGATCGGGCCCTGCATCAGGCTCCCTGCTCAGCAGGAAACCTGATTCTCCCTTCCCACTCCCCCTGCTTATGCTCCCTTTTTTGCTGTGTGTCTCTCTGTCAAATAAATAAAATCTTTTTTAAAAAGAAAAGAAAAGAAAAATGTCTATTCAGTTCTTCTGCCCATTTTAATTGGATTATTCTGGTTTTTTTTCCCCTGTTGCATTGTATGAATTCTTTGTATATTTTGGATATTAACTCCTTATCAGATATATCATTTGCAGATACCTTCTCTCATTCAGTAGGTTGCCTTTTGTTTTGTTGGTTTCTTTCGTGTGCAAAAGCCTTTCATTTTGCTATAGTCCCAAAAGTTTAATTTCACTTTTGTTTACCTTGCCAGAAGAGACAAATCTAGAAAAATGTTTCTATGATCAGTGTCAGAGAAATTACTCCTTGTGTTTTCTTCTAGGAATTTTGTAGTTTCAGGTCTCACATTTAGGTCTTTGATCTATTTTGAGTTTATTTTCCTGGACAGTGTAAGAAAAAGGTCCAGTTTTATTCTTCTGTATGTAGGTCTCCAATTTTCCCAACTGTAGGTTCACTCTGTTGATTGTTTCCTTTGGTGTGCAGATTTCTGGTTTGATGCAGACAACGAAAGCAAAACAGAAATGGATGATGCAATCTCATTTCTAATTTTGCTTTTGTTCTCTGTGGTTTTGATATCATATGCCCCCACAAAAAGACCAGTGTCAAGAAGCTTTTTCTTTATGCTTTCTTCTAGTAATTTTATAATTTCAGGTCTTACATTTAGGTCTTTCATTTATTTTGAGTTGATTGTCTTTTCTTTTTTTATGTTTTATTTATTTTTTTAATTTAATTTTTTTTTCAGTGTTCCAAGATTCGTTGTTTATTTTGAGTTGATTTTCATATCTGGTGGTAATAAAGGCCCAATTTAATTCTTCTACATGTAAATATTTAGTTTTCCTCATACCATTTATTTAAGAGACTGTTTTTTGTTTGTTTGTTTTTTGTTTTTGCCATTGTGTGCACTTAGCACCTTAAAGATCAGTTCATTGTAAAATGTATGGATTTCTTTCTGGGCTCCATTCTATTCTATTTGTCTATATGTCTGTTTTTGTGCCAATATCAACTGCTTTGATTATTGTAGCTTTGTAATATATTTTGAAATCAGGAAAGTGTGATGTGAAATTAGCTTTGTTCTTCTTGTCCAAGATTGTTCTGGCTACTCAAGGCCATCTGTGGTTCCATATAAATTTTACAATAGTTTTTCTATTTCTGTAAAGAATGACCTTGGAATTTTGATAGGGATTGCATTGAGTTTATAGATCACTTTGTGTAGTTGGACTTTTTTTTTGGTATTATTATTCCTCTTTTATTTATTTTGTTATGTCAGTCAGTCAATACATCATTAGTTTTTGATGTAATGTTCCATGTTTCATTATTTGCATGTAACACCCAGGGCTCATCACAACACATGCCCTCCTTAATACCCTTCACCCGCTACCCCATCCCCCACCCCTACCCCTCTGAAACCCTCAGTTTGATTCCCAGAGTCCATAGTCTCTCATGGTTTATCTCCCCCTCTGATTCCCTCTCCTTCAGTTTTATCTTCCTTCCCCTAATGTCCTCTGAGTTATTCCTTATATTCCACATATGAGTGAAACCATATGCTAATTGTCTTTCTCTGCTTGACTCACTTCACTTTGCATAATGCCTTCCAGTTCCAGCCATGTCGATGCAAATGTTGGGTATTTATCTTTTCTGTTGACTGAGTAATATTCCATTGTATATATGGACCATGTCTTCTTTATCCATTCATCTATTGAAGGGTATCTCAGCTCCTTCCATAGTTTGGCTATTGTGGACTTTACTGTTATGAACATTGTGGTGTATGTGCCCCTTCTTTTCACTACATCTGTATCTTTGGGGTAAATACCCAGTAATGCAATTGCTGCATTGTAGGGTGGGTCTATTTTTAAATTTTTGAGGAAACTCCCTCCTGTTTTCTGAAGTGGTTGTACCAACTTGCATTCCTATCAACAGTGTAAGAGGGTTCCCCTTTCTCCACAATCTCACCAACATTTGTTATTTCCTGCCTTGTTAAGTTTTGCCATCCTAACTGGTGTAAGATGGTATCTCAATGTGATTTTTATTTGAATTTCCCTGATGGGAAATGATGTTGAATATTTTTTCATGTGTCTGTTAGCCATTTGTATGTCTTCTTTGGAGAAGTGTCTGTTGATGTCTTCTGCCCATTTTTTGACTTGATTATTTCTTTTTTGGGTATTGAGTTTGAGAAGTTCTTTATAGATCTTGGATAACAACCCCTTATCTATAATGTCATTTGCAAATATCTTTTCCCTGTCCAAGGGTTGCCTGTTAGTTTTGTTGACTGTTTCCTTTGCTGTGCAGAAGTTTTTATTTTGATGAAATCCCAAAAGTTCATTTTTGTTTTTGTTTCCCTTACCTTTGGAGACGTGTCATGAAAGAAGTTGCTGTGGCCAATGGGTAGTGCTGTCATTTTAACAATATTAATTTTTAAAAGAATATGAATTCTTCCAATCCATGAAAAAGGATCTTCCTATTATCTGTGTCTCCTTTAATTTCCTTACTTCCCATGATGCTCTATAATGCTGGCATCCTTTCCTTTTTCTTTTCTTTTTTTAAGTTGTGGTAAATACACATTATACAAAAGTTACCAGTGGGGAACCTGGGTGACTCCGTCAGTTAAGCATCCAACTCTTGGTTTAGGCTGAGATGATGATCTTAGGGTGATGAGATAAAGCCTGGCTTTGGGCTCTGTGCTGGTCATGGAGCCTGGTTGAGATCTCTCTCCCTCTCCCTTTGTTGCTCCTCCCTTGCTCATACTCTCATATGCTCTCTCTCTAAAAATAAGATAAAATAAAATAAAATAAATATTTAAGTTACAATTTTAACCATTTTTAAAGTGTACAGTTCAGTGGCATTAGATACACTCCATGCAACTATCTTCACTATCTAGTTCCAGAACTTTTCATCACTCCCAAACAGAAACCCTGAACCCATTAAGCAGTCACTCCAATTTCCTTACCCCTCTGATTTCTTGTAACCACTAATCCGCTTTCTGTCCATAGATTTTCCATTCTGGATATTTCACAAAGGTGGAGTTATACAATATGTAACCTTTTTATATCTGGAGTCTTTCACTTCATGTTTTTAAGGTTCATCATGTCTTAAGATGTACCAGAACTCCATTTATTTTTATGGTTGAAAATTTTTCTATTTATGGGTATCCCTCATTTTGGGGGATGTTCATCAGTTGATGAATATTTGGATTGTTTCTGTCTTTTGACTACTGAATATGTATATTTGTATGTATGTGTGTAGAATAGATACATATGTGAATATATGTACATACACATACACACACATTTTAATAGACTTTATTTTTTTATTTTTTTAAAGATTTTATTTATTTCAGAGAAAGAGAGAGAGCATGTGTGCAAGCATGGGGGGCGGGTTGCCAGATGGAGAAGTAGACTCCCCTTGGAGCAGAGAGACTGATATGAGGCTCGATCCCAGGACTCTGGGATCATGATCTAGGCCAAAGGCAGACACTTAACTGACTGAGCCACCAAACGCACCTAGACTTTGTTTTGGAAGAAAGTACAGAGTTTCCATATACCCCTGCCCCCACAAATACACAGTCTCCCCAGCTATCAGCACTTCCCACCAGAGTGATACATTTGTTACAATTGATGAACCTATATTATCACATGATTATCAACCAAAGTCCAGGTTTACATGAGGGCTCACTCTTGGTGTGGTACATTCTATGGGTTTTGACACATGCATCCAACATTATAGATCATGCAGAGTAGTTTCACTGCCCTAAAAAGTCCTCTGTTTTCTGCCTATTCGTCCCTCCCTCCCCCAAAACCTCTGGCTACTACTGATCTTTTTCCTTTTTCTATAGTTTTGCTTTTTCCAGAATGTCATGTAGTTGGAGCAGGACGTAGCCTTTTCAGACTGGCTGCTTTCATTGAGTAATATGCATTAGGTTTTGGCCATTGTGAGTAGAGCTGCTATAAACAATTATGTGCAAGTTAGTGTTTGAGTACCTCTTTTCAGTTCCCTTGGGTAAATTCTTAGCAGGAGAAATTACTGAATACCTGCTGGACTTGTTTTGTCCATTCATTCTCCCTTTTGTGTTCCCATCCTGCAGAATCTAGTAGAGGCTGCTGAGGAGGCTGACCTGAACCATGAATTCAATGAGTCTCTGGTGGTGAGTCTGCCTGCTCCCAGAGCTGCTGCTGGGAGAGTATAATGACTAATGGCCGAACCATAACCAAGGGCCAGGGTCACCTGAGTCCAAGATATGGAGGGGTGGGCAAAGGGAGGTCCCACACTGTCTTTTGATGTGCATAGGATTTGTATGAACCTACAGTAGTAGGTTAATTCTGAAATGTTCTCTGGTCTTTAAGAAGAGATTTATGGATCGGGTAGGAGAGATAGCTATCAAGACCTGGGGGGCAGGGCACAGAGCAGCAGTCCACCCGTTCCATAAACACGTATTGCCCAACCACAGTGGGTTAGCCTCTGCAAAGATTAAAAAGTCAAGAAGCTCATAGACCAGATTATTCTAGCATATGGCATGTAACCAGCCCATGAGAGTTGGTAAACAGAGTTACAAGAATACAGAAGGGAAGGGGTGGAGGCTTAGATGCTTCAGCAGACAGGGTGGCTTTCAGGCCAGCCTCAGGCTGCGGGGGATTTGAGCAGAACAGGCATGGAGAAGCTGAAGGAAAAGAAAAGACACCGAAATTGGAAAACACAAGATTGTGGAAATTGTGAATAATCAGCTCTGTGTATCCAGGGGATGGTGAAGTGGAAAGTAACTGTGGACAGATAAGAATTTGACCTCACTTAAGCTCAGAATGGCACATGTTGAAGGGTTTGAGCAAGGGAGGGACACAGCAGGATCTGTGTCCCTTGCTGTCAGCAGTGTTGTGGCATGGGGTGGGACGTAGAGTGTCCTGAGAGGGCTGTTCAAGATCTGAACCAGGTGGTGTGCAGGGAGTGGGGAAGAGGCTCTGATTATGGCTCTAAGTGTGGTCATCCAAGTGGACCCCCCCAACACTGCATGTTAGAGCCAGAGATCACACTGATGACTCCTCAAAGAGGCACTGGGGCCACAGGCCGTTTCTTAAAGAGAGAAGCCTTCCCCTCCTAGAACCCACTGTTCCAAGTCTCTAGGAGCTCCCCACACAGGAAAAAAAAAATTGTGGTGCCCATGATGCTGCTTCTGTCTCTTTACCTCACCTTAGATCTCTGGCTCAGATCACGCTCTACAGAGTGGGAAACTGAAGCAATAATCTAGACTATTTAAAACAAAAACCAAGTGAATCAACCATGCACTCCAATATCTGGCTATGTATTGTCTGTATGTGTGATGCAGATCATTGTCTGAGTTGTCCACGGCTGTTGCTGGTATAGACGCTGTCAGTCTTCTGACCCTGTCTCCCATGTCTGAGTCCTCTGACCTGTGCCATTTGTTTTTCTCTCTCTCTTGTGTCCACACTGTCTGTCCTGCTCACACTTGTCTGCTCCTAGTTTGACTATTACAACTCTGTCCTGATCAACGAGAGGGACGAGAACGGCGATTACGTGGAGCTGGGGGCTGAGTTTATCCTCGAGTCCAATACACACTTCAGCAACCTGATGGTGAACACCTCCATCAGCAATGTGCAGCTGCCCACCAACGTGTACAACAAAGGTAGCTCCCCATCCCCACCTGACACTCTCCCTGAACAGCTTATACTGTGAGTTTTAACGCTATGCCTCCAATTTCCTGAGAAGCCATGAAGGGTATAAACTGAGTCTCCAACCTCCTTCACCGAGGAGAACAAGAAGAAGGGATTCTGTACCAGTCTGGACTGGGAGAAAGCTCAGTGTTGCTGGATTGGAGGGTGTGAGTGTGGCTATCTGAGTGTGAGGTAGCAGGCAGCA
Organism: Neogale vison; assembly: GCF_020171115.1. Lineage (NCBI taxonomy): Eukaryota > Metazoa > Chordata > Mammalia > Carnivora > Mustelidae > Neogale > Neogale vison. Next base: position 107,489,643 of record NC_058102.1, on the reverse strand, counting down.
GTGAACAGCATCACTGCAGCCTGTGTGTGTGTGTGTGTGTTCAGTGGATGAAGAACCGGTCACTGTTGCTTGTGACTTAGTTTCCCTGGCAGCTCCTTCTATAATCTCATCCTTTAGACCCAGACATTTTAAATGGCGTCTACATGTCTGAAGCCTTGAACCCTGTTTTCGTGGAGAACTTCCGGAGAGACCCAACACTGACCTGGCAATATTTTGGCAGCTCCACTGGATTCTTCAGGATCTATCCAGGTAGGGCCATGGGAAGGCATCTCTGTGGCCTTTTCGGCTTTTCTTGGAATAAGGCAATAGAGCATCGGAGACGGACCTTGGCACTCAGGCCCCCAGTGAATGAACTCCCACCCCATCCAAAAGCATCTCCAAACCATACTTTGACACCCTTTATAACATGAGAAGCACATTTATGATAAATAGTTATTAAATAAATAAATGAATGAATCAAATGACACCATCAATCACCATGGTAACCAGACCCAAAATGCCCACATTAAATTCTTGTCCCATAAAAAGCACTGTGGAAAATTCAAAAATAAGATAAAACAAGTCTTGATCCTAAGAAGTTTACATCCTAATTGGAGACGTGGAGCATACTCGCTTGAAGTTCTCAACGGCAATGTAAAAAGTGTCACAGGTTACTGTGTGATTAATGGCCAACTAAATGGACCACACGGGGAAAGTTCCCTTGTTCATCAATAAAAATAAGAAACAGAAATATCTACCACAACATTTGCATTTTACTCCAACCCATTTTTATATTTTTAGCACACTATCTGGAAAGTCTTGAAGTTGCCCTGCATTTCTGAGACAGGAAAGCAGAAACGTGCTAAAGGATTTTTAGTGTTCCCAGGCTGGAAAAGCCAGTTCCTCTGCAGGACTACACGGGGATCTTAGAACCCACAGGGTTCCTGTTGTTAGCATGCCCTTATCTCTCTGCCTGAATCCACAACCAGTCGCTGGTTCTTTTCTGCTCTCCTGAGCCTCGATGAGCAAGCTCATCCCCCTTCCATGTAACAGCCCTTCAAGTGCTTGAAGTCAACTCACATGTCCATGGGGCCTTCTTCAGGGTAGAATTTCCACAAGTATTTCTGCCACACCAGGGCTTCCAGAGACATCAACTTGTGTGCAAATAACACCGTCCAGTTATAGTCTGCAAAGAAGGGGGCAATTTCTCACATCCACATCCACATTTATAGATACATGTCAGCCCTCAGGTGGACTGTATTGGGTTGATCATAATCCTTGACCATGGTACACTGTTCCTATGAGTCCAGGCAGGCCTATTTCTATTTATCTTATTTTTAATTTGTTTAGAAGAGATGCTTGTATATACATGACCGATGCAAAAACTAGAATGTTACCAAACCTCTCTCTACTTAATATGCTCCTCCTCTGATCTGCCCTTGGCCCCCCAACTTTCCCGCAATCCCACCCTCCCAATGACCAGGTAAGAGCTATCCTACACTTTGAACTTAACATCCATTTGAATTTTTTGGCCGTCTGCTTAGTTATTTAGTCTTATCTCATATTTACACACACACACACACACACACACACACACACGTCCTCAAAAATGCATTGTTTTGTTTAGCTCATTTTTGAAATTTATTAAACTGGTTTTATGTATGGACTTTCAGAGCATACTTTTTTATTCAGTAATGTACTAGCAACATTCATCTGGGTTGTTACATATATTTTTACTTTGTCATTTTTGTTCCTGTATCATATTCTTGAGTGCCAATATATCAGTTCATTCATCCTCCTGATCCTGTCTGGGTTGTTTGCAGTTTGTTTTTCTTCTGGTTTTTTGTTTGTTTTTTATTTCTTTTTTTGTTTGTTTGTTTTTTGTTTTGTTTTGTTTGCTTTTAAGAACAGGGTTGCTATGAACATATCTTATGCATATGTCCCCAGACACATTATAAGAGCTGCTCTTGAGCATGTACCTAGGGATGGAATTTTTAGGTCCTAAGGTACAGGACTGTTCAGCCATGGCAAGAGAGTGCAAAATTGTTTTTAAATGCTTGCAGTAGTTATAATCTGACCAGCCGTGAATAAAAGGTTCTGTGGATGCACATTTTCTCAAACACTGGGTATTGTGAAATGTTAACCATTTTTGTTAATAACACTTTAGTACAAAATGGTATTTCACTGTGGTCTGACACTGTTTCTTCCATCGCTTAGAAGTTGAGCATCTCTTTCTTCCTATGTCATTTGTTGTATGTTTTTCTTCTTCTGTGAAATGGCTATTATGTCTTCTGTCGGTTCCCTTTCTTAATGTTAATCTGTCTTTACGGTTTTATGAAAACCTAACTTGATCATAGCAAATTAGTCTTTTATGCGTTATTGGATTTAGTTTACTAGTATTTTTTTTGAAAGATTTTATTTATTTATTTGACAGACAAAGATCACATGTAGGCAGAGAGGCAGGCACAGAGAGAGGAGGAGGCTCCCTGTTGAGCAGAGACCCCCCTGATGCGGGGCTCGATTCTAGGACCCTGAGTTCATGATCTGAGCTGAAGGCAGAGGCTTAACCCACTGAGCCACCCAGGTGCCCCTAGTTTACTAACTTCTTATTCAGGACTTTTTGAGTAAAATGGTCTTGTAATTTCTTTTTCTAGTACTGTCTTTGTCTGGTTTTCAAAATTATACTAGCTTCATAGAATAAACTGGGAACTAGTCCCTTTTTCTGGTTTTTGGAAGTCTTTAAATAAGTTAGAGTGATGTTTTCCTTAAAAGCTTGTAAGGATTCATCTATAAAACCATATAGGCTTGGGGTGTCTGGGTGGTTCAGTTAGTTAAGTGTCTGCCTTTGGCTCAGGTCATGATCCTAGGGTTCTGGGATCAAATTCCACTTGGGCTCCCTGCTCAGTGGGAAGCCTGCTTCCCACACCCGTACTCCCCCTGCTTGTGTCCTCTGTCACTGTGTCTCGCTCTGTCAAATAAATAAATAAAATCCTTTTAAAAAAATATAAGCCTAATGTTTTCTTTATGGGAAGATTTTAAATTACCACTTCAAGGAATTTATGCTTATGGGCCTAATAAAGCTTTCTATTCCTTCTTAATTTGGTAAAATACCTTTTCTAAGATTCCATCTATCTTGTCTTGAGTTTTCAAAACTATTTTCAGGAAGCTATTATTCTATTATCTTTTTAATCTCTGCTGTATCTATAATTATTTCCTGTTCTTATTCATAGTATTACTCATTTTTTTTTTTAATCATTGCACCACTGGGTTCTCTGTTTTGTTAGTCTGTCTCAGGAATCATCTTTTGTCTTCATGGACTACTCTCTATGGCTTCTTTGTTCTCCATGTCACCTGTTTCAGTTCTGAACTTAGCTCCTCTTCTTCTTCTTTTTTTTTTTTAAAGATTAATTAATTAATTAATTAATTAATTTGACAGAGAGAGTGACAGAGAGAGAGATCACAAGTAGGCAGAGAAGCAGGCGGAGAGGGGGAAGCAGGTGGAGAGAGAGGGGGGAGAAGACTCCATGCTGAGCAGAGAGCCCGATGTGGGGCTTGATCTCAGGACCCTGAGACCATGACCTGAGCCAAAGGCAGAGGCTTAACCCACTAAACCACCCAGGCACCCCCTTAGCTTCTCTTCTCCTTTTCCTTGGATCTATCTGCTGTTCTTCTTTCCAACTTATTAAATTGTACACTTAGCTTTAACTTTTAGCCTTTCTTTGTTACTAAAGTAAAAGGTTTTGTGTTTTTTAAAAGATTTTTATTTATTTATTTGATAGAGATCACAAGTAGGCAGAGAGGCAGACACGGGGGCTGGGGGAGGCAGGCTCCCTGCTGAGCAGAGAGCCCGATGTGGGGCTCAATCCCAGGACCCTAGGATCATGACCCGAGCCGAAGGCAGAGGCTTTAACCCACTGAGCCACCTAGGTGCCCCAAAAGTAAATGTTTTTAATGAGACTTTGGACCTAGAAGCTCCGCTTTTGCTGTCTCTCATTAGGAATGGTTTCTAAATTTTTTAAATTATAGTAAAATACATATAACATAAAATTTATCACCCTAACTTTTAAATTAGAATGATAATTGATATATTATCAATTATTTGATAAATGATATACCTATTATGTTAGTTTCAGGCATATAACATAGTGCTTCAATTTTTTTTATACATTACAAAATGTTCACCTCAAGAGCTCATTACCCTCTGTGACTGAACAATTATTACAGTATTATTGACCCTATGTTGTATATTACATCATTACATTACATTACATTATTGACCCTATGTTATATACCCTATGTGGTACATTACATCCCTGTGACTTATTTATGTTATAACTAGAAGTGTTTATCTCTTAATCCTCTTCACCACCTTTGCCCATTTCCCAACCCCTCACCTCCATCAACCACCAGTTTGTTCTCTGAATCTGTGAGTCTGTTTCTGTTTTGTTTTGTCTGCTCATTTACTTATTAGATTCCACACATATGGTATTTGTTTTTGTCTGACTTATTCACTTAGCCTAATACTCTCTAGCTCCATCCATGTTATTGTAAATGGCAAGATTTCGCTGTTGTTGTTGTTTTTTTTTATGGCTGAGCAACATTCCACTGTGTGTGTATAGATATAGATATAGATACAGATATAGATACAGATATCTCACAGCTTCTTTATCCATTCATTTTTCAATGAACTTATGAACTTATGTCGCTTCCATGTTTTGCTAGTATGTTAGTACTGCAGGAAACATAGGGCTGCATTTATCTTTTCAGATGAGTGATTTTATTTTCCTCAAACAAATATCCAGAAGTGGAATTGCTGGATTGTGTGGCAGTTCTATTTAATTTTTTTAGCATCCCCCATACTGTTTTTGGTAAGGCCTGCACCAATTTACATTTCCATCAATAGTGCACAAGGGCTCCTTTTCTCCTCATTCTTGGCAGCACTTGTTATTTCTTGTCTTTTTGATAATAGCCATTCTGACAGGTGTGAGGTGGTATCTCACCATGGCTTGATTTGCATTTCCCTGATGATGAGTGACACTGAGCATCGTTTCATGTGTTGGTTGACCATCTCCACATCTTCTTTAGAAAAAGGTCTATTCGGATTCTTTGCACATTTTTTTTAAAGATTTTATTTATTTATTTGACAGACAGAGATCACAAGTAGGCAGAGAGGCAGTCAGAGAGAGAGGGACGGGGAAGCAGGCTCCCCACTGAGCAGAGAGCCTGACATGGGGCTCGATCCCAGGACCCTGAGACCATGAGCTAAGCTGAAGGCAGAGGTCCAACCCACTGAGCCACCCAGGAGCCCCCTCTGCCCATTTTTAATCAAGTTGTTTGTTTTTTTGTTGTGAGTTGTATGACTTTTTTAAATATATTTTTAATATCAACTCCTTCTTGTATGTATCATTTGCAAATATTTTCTTCCATTCAGTAGGTTGCCTTTTACTTTGTTGACAGATTCCTTTACTGCAAATTTTTTTTAGTTTGATGTAGTCCCATTTAATTTTTGCTTTTGTTGCCTTGCCTAAGGAGACCTAGGCAAAAAAGTATTGTAGGAGGGTTCCTCCCTTTCTCCACATCCTCGCCAATACCTGTCGTTTCCTGACTGATTAATTTTAGCCATTCTGACTGATGTGAGGTGGTAACTCACTGTGGTTTTGATTTGTATTTCCCTGATGCCGAGTAATGTGGAACACTTTTTCATGTGTCTGTTGGCCATTCAGATGTTTCTTTGCAGAAATGTCTGTTTAGGTCTTTTGCCCATTTCTTTTTTTTTAAGATTTTATTTATTTATTTGATAGACAGAGATCACAAGTAGATAGAGAGGCAGGCAGAGAGAGAGGAGGAAGCAGACCCCCCACTGAGCAGAGAGCCCAATGCGGGGCTCAATCCCAAGACCCTGAGATCATGACCTGAGCTGAAGACAGAGGCTTAACCCTCTGAGCCACCCAGGCACCCCCCTTTGCCCATTTCTTGATTGGACTTTTTGTTCTTTGGTGTTGAGTTTGATAAGTTCTTTATAGATTTTGGATACTAGCCCTTTATCTGATATGTTATTTGCGAATATTTTCTCCCATTCTGTTGGTTGTCTTTTGGGTTTGTTCACTGTTTCCTTTGCTGTGCACAAGATTTTGATCTTGATGAAGTCCCAATAGTTCATTTTTGCCCTTGCTTCCCTTGCCTTTGGTGATGTTTCTAGGAAAATGTTGCTGCGGCTGAGGTCAAAAAGGTTGCTGCCTGTGCTGTCTTCAAGGATTTTGATGGATTCCTGTCTCACATTGAGGTCTTTCAACCATTTTGAGTCTATTTTTGTGTGTGGTGTAAGGAAATGGTCCAGTTTCATTCTTCTGCATATGGCTGTTCAATTCTTCCAACACCATTTGTTGAAGAGACTGTCTTTTTTCCATTGGACATTCTCTCCTGCTCTAAAGAAGATTAGTTGACAATAGAGTTGAGGGTCCATTTCTGGGCTCTCTATTCTGTTCCATTGATCTACATGTCTGTTTTTCTGCCAGTACTATACTGTCTTGATGATTACAGCTTTGTAATAGAGCTTGAAGTATGAAATTGTGATGCTGCCAACTTTGGTTTTCTTTTTCAACCTTCCTCTGGCTATTTGTTGTCTTTTCTGATTTCTTATAAATTTTAGGATTATTTGTTTCATTTCTTTGAAAAAAGTTGATGGTATTTTGATAGAGATTGCTTTAAATGTTTACATTGCTCTAGGTAGCATAGACATTTTCACAATATTTGTTCTTCCAATCCAAGGGCATGGAACATTTTTCCATGTCTTTGTATCTTCCTCAATTTCTTTCATGAGTACTCTATAGTTTTCTGAGTATAGATTCTTTGTCTCTTTGGGTAGATTTATTCCCAGGTATCTTATGGTTTGGAGTGCAATTGTAAATGGGATTGACTCTTTAATTTCTCTTTCTTCTGTCTTGTTGGTGTTGTTGGTGTATAGAAATACAACCGATTTCTGTGCATTAATTTTATATTCTGACAATTTTCTGAATTCCTGTATGAGTTCTAGCAGTTTTGGAGTGGAGTCTTTTGGGTTTTCCACATAAAGTATTATATCATCAGCAAAGAGTAAGAGTTTTACTTCTTCTTTGCCAATTCAGATGCCTTTTATTTCTTTTTGTTGTCTGATTACTGAGGCTAGAACTTCTAATACTATGTTGAATAGCAGTGGTGATAGTGGACAGTCCTGCCATGTTGCTGACCTTAGGAGAAAAGCTCTCAGTTTTTTCCTATTGAGAATTATATTAGCTATGGGTTTTTCATAGATGGCTTTTATGATATTGAGGTATGTACCCTCTATCCCTACCCTGTGAAGAGTTTTGATCAATAAAGGATGCTGTACTTTGTCAAATGTTTTTTCAGCATCTATTGAGAGTATCATATGGTTCTTGTTCTTTCTTTTATTAATGGGTTATATCACATCGATTGATTTGCAGATGTTGAGCCAAACTTGTAGCCCAGGAATAAATCCCACTTGGTAATGGTGAATAATCCTTTTAATGTACTGTTGGATCCTATCGGTGGAATTTTTGCATCCATGTTCATCAGGGACATTGGTCTATAATCCTCCTTTTTGATGGGGTCTTTGTCTGGTTTTGGGATCAAGGTAATTCTGGCCTCATAAAATGAGTTTGTAAGTTTTCCTTCCATTTCTGTTTTTTGGAACAGTTTCAGAAGAATAGGTACTAATTCTTCTTTAAATGTTTGGGAAGCTTTCTGACCCTGGTCTCTTGTTTTTTGGGAGATTTTTGATGACTGCTTCAATCTCTTTACTGGTTATGGGTCTGTTTCAGGTTTTCTATTTCTTCCTGGATCAAGTTTGGTAGATTTTACATCTCTGGGAATCCATTTCTTCCATACTGTCAAATTTGCTCATGTATAATTGCTCATAATATGTTCTTACAATTATATTTCCTTGGTATTGGTTGTAATCTCTCCTCTTTCATTCATGATTGTATTAATTTTGTCCTTTCTCTTTTCCTTTTGGTAAGTCTGGCCAGGGGAGTATCAATCTTATTAATTCTTTCAAAGAATAAGCTCCTAGTTTTGTTGATTTGTTCTACTGTTCTTTGGGTTTCTATTTCATTGATTTCTGCTCTGATCTTTATTATTTCTCATCTTCTGCTGGGTTTAGGCTTTATTTGCTGTTCTTTCTCCATCTCCTTTTGGTGTAGGGTTAGGTTGTGTATTTGAGACCTGTCTTGTTTCTTGAGAAAGGCATGTTGTGCTATATACTTTCCTCTCAGGACTGCCTTTGGTGCATCCCAAAGATTTTGAACAGTTGTGCTTTCATTTTCATTTGTTCCCATGAATTTTTTAAGTTTTTCTTTAATTTCCTGATTGACCCATTCATTCTTAGTATGATGGTCTTTAGTCTCTATATATTTGAGTTCTTTCAACTTTCCTCTTGTGGTTGCATTCTAGTTTCAAAGTATTATGGTCTGAAAATATTCAGGGGATGATATAAATCTTTTGGTGCCAGTTGAGACCTGATTTGTGACCCAGAATGTGATCTATTCTGGAGAATGTTCCATGTGCATTAGAGAAGAATTTGTATTCTTTTGCTTTGGGATGGAATGTTCTGACTATATCTGTGATGTCCATCTGGTCCAGTGTGTCATTTAAAGCCTTTATTTCCTTGTTGATCTTATGCTTAGATAATCTGTCCATTTCAGTGAGGGGCTCTTAAAGTCCCCTCTATTATTGTATTATTGTCAATGTTTTTCTTTGATTTTTTTTAATTGGTTTATATAGTTGGCACTCCCATGTTAGGGGCATAGATATTTAAAATTGTTAGATCTTCTTATTGGAAAGACCCTTTAAGTATGATATAGTGTCCTTCCTCATCTCTTATTATAGCCTTTGGCTTAAAATCTAGTTGTCTGATATAAGGATTGTCATCCCAGCTTTCTTTTGATGTCCATTAGCATGGTAAATTCTTTTCCACCCCCTCACTTTAAATCTGGAGGTGTTTTTGGTTCTAAAATGAGTTTCTTGTAGACAGCATATTGATGGGTTTTGGTTTTTTATCTACTCTGATACCCTGTGTCTTTTGATTGGGGCATTTAGCCCATTTACATTCAGGGTAACTATTTAAAGATAAGAGTTTAGTGCCATTGTATTGCCTGTAAGGTGACTGTTACTGTATATTGTCTCTGTTCCTTTCTGGTCTATGTTACTTTTAGGCTCTCTCTTTGCTTAGAGGACCACTTTCAATATTCCCTGTAGGGCTGGTTTGGTGTCTGCAAATACTTAATTTTTTGTTTGTCCTGGAAGCTTTTTATCTCTCCTTCTATTTTCAATGAGAGCCAAGCTGGATATAGTATTCTTGGCTGCATATTTTTTTCTCATTTAGTGCTCTGAATATATAATGCCAGTCTTTTCTGGCCCTCCAGGTCTCTGTGGATTCATCTGCTGCCAATCTAATATTTCTACCATTGTAGGTTATAGACCTCTTGTCCTGAGCTGCTTTCAGAATTTTCTGTTTATAATCTCTGAGACTTGTAAGTTTTACTATGATGGGGTGTGGACTTATGTTTGTTGATTTTGAGGGGAGTTCTCTTTGCCTTCCTGGATTTTGATGCCTGTTTTCTTCCCCAAATTAGGGAAGTTCTCTGCTATAATTTGCTGCAATATACCTTCTGCCCCTTTCTTTCTTTTTCTTTTGGGATCCCAATTATTCTAATATAGTTTCAATTTATAGTATCACTTATCTCTCAAATTCTCCCCTCATGGCCCAGTAGTTGTTTATTTCTCTTTTTCTCAGCTTCTTTATTCTCCGTCATTTGGTCTTTTATATCACTTATTCTCTCTTCTGCCTCATTTATCCTAGCAGTAAGAGCCTCCATTTCTTATTACACTGCATTAATAGTTTTGTTTTGTTTTGTTTTGTTTTAAGTTCAACTTGGTTAGATTTTAGTTCATTTATTTCTCCAGAAAGGGATTCTCCGGTATCTTCTATGATTTTTTCAAGCCCAGCTAGCATCTTTATAATAGTCATTCTGAACAATAGTTCTGATGTCTAATTCTATCAGTACTGCCTCTTGTTTTTTTTCTTTGAGGTGAGTTTTTCCACCTTGTCATCTTGTCCGGAGAAGAATAGGTGAATGAGAGAAAAAAATGCTGAAAGGGTAACAATAACCTCAGAAAAAATATCCACTAAACAAATCAGAAGAGACCCAAAACAGGGGTGGGGGGGAGGGAAAAAACCAATATATGATTAGGCTGGTGAATAGAACAGACCTACACACTTGATTTTGGTTGTGTTTTCATCTGTTAGAAGATTCTGCCTCCCAAATTTTTAAAGAAAGAAAAACTTACATATATACAAAATATATACAAAAATAAGGATAAATACAATGAAGGGATGGAATATGACGTGAAGATGAAAATTTAAAAAGATTTTTTAAAAGAAATTGATAAGAATTTGGTTGAAAAAAGAAAGAATTTTTTTTTTTTAAGTAGAGAATGTGACCAAGCTGGAGACTAGAACAAAACCATTCACTAGATTTAGGGTATATTTTGGTCTGTTAGAAGAAACTGTATCCCAAAATTTTGAAGAAAGAAAAACTTATATGTATATAAAAAATAAGGTTAAATACAAAGAAGGAATAGAATATAGCTATAAAAATGAAAATTAAAAAAAGATTTTTAAAAAGGTATTGAAAAGATAAGATTTGGTTAAAATAGGAGAGAAGAAAAATTAAGAAAAAATAGGAAAAAATAATGAAAATTTATTTTATTTTTAAAGATTTTATGTATTTATTTGACACAGAGAGAGAGAGGGAACACAAGCAGGGGGAGTAGGGGAGGGAGAAGCAGGCTCCCTGCTGAGCAGGGGGCCCAACAAGGGGCTCAATTTCAGGACCTCAGGATCATGATCCAAGCTGAAGTCAGCCATTTAACAACTGAGCCACCCAGGCACCCCATAATTAATGAAAGTTTTAAAAATTTACCTGGAAAACTAAAGAGTCATGGGGAAAAAGCCATGAAGTCTATGTGCTACAAGCCTCTAGCTCTGCAGCTCCACGGTTCTCATTGATCAGTGAACTTAGTCTTGGCTGGACATTCTTGCTGATCTTCTGAGGGAGGGGCCTGTTGCAGTGATTCTTAAATGTCTTTGCCCGAGGCGGAATTACACCACCCTTGTCAGGGTCCAGGCTAAGTAATCTGTTTGGGTTCACTCTCGGGAGCTTTCGTTCCCTGAATGCTTTCCATACAGCTTTAGAGCACGAGAATGAAAATGGCGACCTCCTAATCTCCAGCCCCAGAGGAATTGAGAGTTTCAGGGATTCCCCTCTTCAGTGAGCCCTCAGAGAAAAGCAGTCAATCATGCCTGTCTCCCTGGTCTCTGGCCACACCTTCAGCTCACCCAGTCGGTGACCAAGCATTTCTGTCTCTGGTGCACAGCCCCATTTGGAGTCTCCAAACCCAGTTGATTCCTGCCACGCACTTCCACACTACTCCTGCTGGTGGATGAGTCTCCCCAGATGTGCTGCTCGTCGGGTCCCTGCCCAAAGAGCAGCGTGGCCCGACTGTGCCTCCGATCATGGTTTAAGGTAACCCCGAGCTGAGAGCCCTCTGCTCAACTCTATCTCTGTCCTGGGCTGCCCCACTCTGATACCTGGGAGCTCTGCCATACTCAGGAACCCCTGGTCTTTCTGTGACCCTGTGGATCCTGAGGCCACACTGTGCCCATAAGGGCTCCACCCCCCACTTAGCCTCTGGATCGACATCCCTGAGTGGAGCAGACTTCCAAAAGTTCCGATTTTGTGCTCTGCTGCTCTACCACTTGCCAGGAACTGGCCCCTCCCCCAGCAGTCTCTCTTTCCTTACATCACCTCAGATTCACTTCTCCGCACATCCTACCTTCCAGAAAGTGGTTGCTTTTATGTTCATCGAATTGCTGCTATCTTTCCCTCTGATTTCCTATTAAGTTTGTAGGTGTTCAGAATGGTTTGATAACTATCTATCTGAATTCCTGGGACCAGATGAAACTTAGGTCTCCTACTCCTCCATCATCTTGCACCTCGCCTACTCTTTTGCCTATTTTTGAATTGGACGGCTTGCTTTTGTGGTTCTTGAGCTGTAGTTCTTTATGTTTGATGGATATTAACCTCTTATCAGATAAATAGTTGGCAAATATTTTCTCCCATTCTATGGGTCTCTTTCCACTTTATTGATTTGATACACCAAAGTCATTGCCTGAGTTTTTGGTGTCATGGTAGTTGTTTAAATTACCATTTGCTTCTAAACTTTTTTTAGTTTCCCTGTGATTTCTTCTTTGATCTTTTAGTTGTTTAAAAGTGTGTTCTAAAATTTCCAAATATATTCAATTATATTTATCTTTTCATTATAAATTTCTAATTCAGTTTATTTGCAGTCAGAGAACCTGGCATGTGTGGTACTGATTATGTGAAATTAGTTGAGATGCGTCAAGTATGTCATCAAGTTTTATAAATATTCCATGTGTGCTTGAAAAGAATTTGTGTGCTCTAATTGTTGGATGAAAAATTCTGTGTATGTTGTTAGATCAAGTTTGTTAATTGTATTGTTTAAATTTCCTATATATTTGCTGATTTCTCTATCTGTGCTGTTTGACCTACACTAGCCCCATGGCACTTTCTATTGTAAGTCTGTTTTGTCTGATACCCATAGAGTGATACTAGCTTTTGGTTAGTATTTGAGTGATGTATATTTATTGCCTTCTTTTACTTCCATCCTTCCACGTTGTTTTGTTTTAGACCTATCTCTTGAAAATAGTGCATAGCTTTTCAGTTTTCATCCAAACTGACAATCTCTTTTACTGGCTGGCAAGTTAAACACATTTACATTTATTGTATTGATATAGTTAAACATGCCATTGTATGATTTCTAAAATTTTTGCTTGTTCTTCTATTTCTGTTTCTTTATCCTTGTTTGTCTTTTTCAGTGATTAAATGTTTGATAAATAACCCCTTTCCTCATTACTTCTCTATTTTTCTATCAGTTTGGAAATTTTCCTTCTGGTTTTATTTTTAGTAATTACCCGTGCAATTTCATCAGGCATACTAACACGAGATGTTAAAATTAAATAATATCTCTACTCTCCTTCCAGTCACAAAAGGGCTTTGGGACTCTTGCGCTTACCTCTCCTTCTATCACCTTGATTTCCATTCCATTGTCATCTAACATTTCCCTTTTTTTATTCCCACAAGTTAGATACTATTACTGTTACTTGAGACAAATATTGCTTATTTTGAATTAACCTTTGTTTACTATTTTATTTGCTCACCTTCATGCATCTCAAGCTGTCTTTCCAAGATCCTTTCCCACATTTACTGAAGTAAATCCTCCAAATGTTCCCTTCCAGTAGGTCTCTGGGTGGTAAACTGCTCCAGCTTTGTTAATCTGCAAACATTTTGTTTTATCCTCATTTTATTGTTTTGTTTGGCTTTTAAAGTCCTCATTTTAAAAAATTTTTATGAGTTACACCAATCATTTCCTGTTGTTATCTTATTTAAAAAGAAAAAAGGCAAAGTCTTTTTTTTTTTTTTTTTTTTTTTGGAGATGAGTGACTAAGCCTGCATTTAATGACACCCCCCTGAGAAATGGTTTGCAATAAATAACAGCACAGAGGAACTAGAAACTCCCAAACAGATGTCAGCAAACAACACTGTTGCTCTCCATCAACACTGATGTATTCTTTAATGATTGTTTTTGCTGGGAATGCATTTCTAAATTAGCAATTATTTTCTCTCAACACCTTAAAACTGTGTTTCCATTGTCTTCTGACTTCCAGTGATGTTGAAAGATCTGCTATCAGTTTAACTGCTGTTCCTTTGTAAGTATTCTAGCTTTTCTGGCTTTTTTCAAGGTATTTATTTATTTATTTATTTATTTATTTACCTTCGGAGTTGTGCGGTTTCACTACTGTGTGTCCACATGCGGATATCTTATTTAACCTGCCTGGGATACACTGTGATTACTAGGTCTATGGATTTGGACTGTTTGTCAGTCCTATAATATGCTGACACCAGCTTTGTGGCCATTGTCCTTCCTTGTGCTCTCCTTTTTCTCTTTCTGCAACACCAGCCAGACACATATTAGCCCTTTTGACTCTAGCCTCTGGATGAATCCTTCAAATGCATGCATTTTCTCTTTATCTATGAATAATCCATTATGTATTTTTTCAACTTAATTTTTTTTTCATTTCTGAATGTTCCATATTCTGAAGGCTGTTTCTTTGTTCCTAACCACTTCTTGTTATATATTCTTCCTCGTGATTTCTCTGACACAGCTATCCTATACCTTGTATCTGTAATTCAAACACATGTAATCCCTGAAAGGCTACATCTAATGGTTCTTGCTTCTGCTGCCTCTCACTCACACTGCTTGTTTATCATGTACTTAATAATCTTTGCTTGTGAGTCCATGCCACTTTAAGAGACAAGCTTCCCCTCCAGAGGACCATTTCTATCTCTTCTTGGAGTTGAAGATACCCCTAGCAAGACCACTAAAATACTCTTCTAAGGTTTTGGTTCAGAGCCAAAAATTTCAGACTCAATTCTCCCTCCTCATTACTGTTCTAAGGATCAGATTGCTCACAATCATGCTGCTGTAGGAATGTGGCCTCCGGAAGACCCTACTTCTTCAGCTGCCTATAGGTCTGCATCACAGCCATTGTTACTCAAGCTGCCACCATGCTCTGGTCCCATTTCTTCCTTCCAGGCTCCTGGTGGCCTTGGCCTCTGTCCCTCATTCTTAGAACTCTGCTTTCATTTGTCTGATTTGGGGGTCATGATCCCTGAAAACATCTCCTGCCTTTGAGAGACCAGCAATGCCTCAACGAGTACATCTCATCTGAAGTCTAACTACTGTGCAACAGGACAATCTCTGGGGGCTCCCAGACACTCATGATACTGCTACTACTTTTTTTTTTAGCCCATACATAACCTACTACAATTTCACCATTTATTTTTCATTTCCTTATCTTGAACCCTCTATTCACAAGTGTTAAAGTCTTTCAAACAGAGATTATGTTGTGGATCATGTCAGTAATATCTGTGCTTTGTGTGCCTTTATCCAAGTTTCTGAAAAGATAAATAAGACAAAAATCTATCCTGGCACTCTGCTAGTGCTCAAGGCAAGACATTTCATACACATTCATTCATTTTTCATTCTTGTAATAAACATGTATTGAGCATCAATTCTGCTAGGTGCTGTGTCAGACACTGTGCTAGGTAATGGGAATCCCTGACCTCAAGGAGCTTACTGTTTATAACCAAATAACTTCTCCCTTTGAACTTAATTAAGCTGAGTAGGTGGGCTGGAGATCAGAGCACCTGCAAGAATTGCACTCTGTCCATGCTTTGCTGATGGTAGTGGATGCTAAAAGTCATACCTCCTTCAAGCTTCCCCTTCTACAATTTTATGTGAGGTTCAGTCACAGGAGATTCAGGCATCACATTTGGTGGTCCTTCCTGTGACAGTAACCCCAACTCTGGGTCTGGGCAGTGTGGGTGGTAGGTGTCCCTCCATAAGCTGGCCTTCCTCCTTGACTGCTGCCTCAATTTACAGGGTGTAATCTAATGGTCCCACACCCTGCTGCCCAGGCCCACTGCCAGTCCTGCCTTGGGGATGGTCAAACTGGACAGCATCACCCAATCATTTCTCTGAAGCAGCTTTATTGAGCTGGTGCAAAAACCAGGCTTTATTTCCACAGGTATCAAATGGACACCTGATGAGAATGGAGTCATTACCTTCGACTGCAGAAATCGTGGCTGGTAAGAGCTCCAGGGGAGAGGTCTCTCATGATGGCATCTCTCTTACAACCCTTGTGTTCCACCTAGTTCTCATCTGGTCCCTGCCTGGCCCTTACCACTAGCCAGGGGCCTCAGGATATAGAACCTAAATCCAACACAAGAGCAGGAAGACTTGCCAGCTGCACTCCTCCTTGCCTCTGCAGCTGCCTTTGCTCCAGTACTCTTCACATATGTCTTTCCTACCCCAAACCTCCACACAGGACATTGAGCTGTCTCTAACTTAACTCAACCCTCTGCCAGACTTGCCTCTCCCTCCACACTCCTCCTCTGATAGATTTGTAACAGGATCTGAGACTGCAATCCAGCTATCCCCCCTCCTTGCTGCCTGCCCCTCTAGGATACCGGCTGGTCCAAAACAAAGAAGATAAGGGTTACCACCAAGACTTAACCTTTCTCCTACCTGACAGGCCCTTTAGATGTGCACATTCCCAGCTGTTGACCCCAAAATGGCTTTAGAACTATGCTGAGTGGGTATGGGACCTGATAAAACCTGGCACTGATGGATCACAAACCTGAACTTTGGGCACACTTGAGCCAGACTCTAAATAGAAATAATTAGAGACTCAATCGGGTGGCTGCCCTGGCTTTAGTTTTCCCATCATTGGACTGTGCTTGTTTTCCGCTAAAGGTACATACAAGCTGCTACTTCTCCCAAGGACATAGTGATTGTGGTGGATACGAGCGGCAGCATGAAGGGGCTGCGCATGACTATTGCCAAGCACACCATCTCCACCATCCTGGACACACTGGGGGAGAATGACTTTGTTAACATCATCGCGGTAAATGTGCCTTCCTGCTCTGGAATAGCTCCCCTAGGAAAAAACCTTTCCTCTGCCTGCACTAGAATGACCTGTATCTACAATCACTTGCTACTTCATATTGTATGATGATTCTCTCCTCTGAAGCTGGGTATTCTAAGCTAAGGTCAGACCAAGGATGGCCTTCAAGAGGTCCACAGAGTTTCTGAAATTATGTGTAAAACATGCACATCCATTTTTTCTAACTCTGTAGATTCCACCAATTTCTCAGATGAATCTGAGAATAATAATTAAGAGACACTGGCCCTGAGCAAATACCTAACTTACTCTAACCCATGTGCCCTTGACTGGTACCCATCTCTGGAACAGGCTCTCTGTTATGCTTTGGATGAGTGAGCCTTGGGCTCTGGGTTTTTACATTTCCAGACCTTCCACTTCTTTCATCCCACCCAAATCCAGATGTATCAGAAGAAGGGGAGTATAGGTTTTGGGGGCCTGGAAATGGACCAGCAAACCCTGCTCCTGCTTTCACCAAAACTCTTCCTGAGGATAACTCTTTCTGCTCTAGAAAAGTAATGAAAGAAAGGGGAAAAAGCAGAAAGAAGTGGGAACATAAGAGTTAGGAATGCAATGAAAGAGCAGGCCAGCTCAGTCCTCTAAGGAGACAGAGTTGACTGCCACCTTGGAGGCATCATTCTGAAGGTCACCTGATCTAAATCTCTCCCACCAACTTTCCACATTGCTGAAAATGTTTGTCCTCTGTGGCATCTATGTATCTAGTAAAGGAATACCAAGGCAAAATTATCTAATTTCAAAATGTTCATCCCAGGGTGTGAGAAGGGCCCCCTCATCCCTGAACTGCTCCCCTGAGGCCTGCATCATTTCCTGGACCCGACCCTCCCAATCTCCATCCCTGGTCATGACCTGCAGCAGGGCCAGGAAAGCCACAGGATCAGGTCCGACCCCCTCAGGCAGAGTGCGAGTATGCTCCTGCTCCTACCACATGGCCTGCCCCACCTCTCTCCCAACCCTTCTCCTGCCATCTGGGGAGAAGAGGTGGGGAAGCTTTGCTCCCAGTGTTCCCCCAGAACACCCCAACATTTGCCCTCGAACTTGCATGCACTCCTACGACCATGTCACCACCATCCCCCTTTCTCTCCCTCTCTTATTTTTTTAAGATTTTATTTATTTATTTGAGAGAGAGAGAGAGAGAAGCATACTCCCTGCTGAGGGAACCTGATGTGGGCTTGGACCCTGAGACCATGACTGGAGCTGAAATCAAGAGTTGGCTGCTCAAAAAACTGAGCCACCCAGGCGCCCCTCCTTCTCTTACTTAAACAGAAATAGATTAAAGACATCTTGAATATTTGAATTTTAACTATGAGGATGTGGAGTGAGTAAGAAAAAGAGGACAGTAATAATTCATCTTTTTCCCTTCCTGTTTCCTATTGAAGTTAGAAGATCTTCATCATAAGTATAAGGCAAAAGGTGAAAGAACACAGTTCCTAATCTCCAGACCCAGGCCCAGGGGAGGGGTCTGCACATGGAAAGCTCTGGGATTATCATGGAAGGCACTTTGTGTAGTCTTAGGGGTGAAGACCCAAGGGTTTCTTTCAGTACCTTCAGGTTCTCTGTGTGTTCTAGGAGATGGACATCACTCAGCCAGCCACCAGAGAAAATGGCCCAAGACCAGTTTTTGAGGGAGAACTTTTGGAGTTAAGACCCCACTGTTTTCTGTACTGCCTTCTCTCTGCTCAGAAGAACTGCCAGAAGCATAGGGTATCCCAAGATAATATTACACAGGTGCCTACGTAATCTGTGAGCTGCCTGAGTTTTTACACTGGGCCCTGACCTTCCAAATGGACCCAAATTGTTCTCTTGTCCCCTCTTCCCTTTGCACCTGCAGTACAGTGACTACATCCATTACATCGAGCCTTGTTTTAAAGGGATCCTCGTCCAGGCAGATCGAGACAATCGTGAGGTGAGTGTCCCCCATCAGGTGAGTGCCTGATGCTTCCAAGTCCCTGCTCTGATTAGGATGGTGGAAAGCCACATGTACAGACTACCTGATGGTCCCCTTTCCTTATTTCCATGGCACTTGGAAAGAGGGCAAAGAAGTGACCCATGTAAATACACCCAAGAAATTGCTTCATAAATATGCTGCCTGCCTATCGAAGCAAATAGTGAGCCAAGAGAGACCTCCCATCCAAGGGAAATCTCACTTATTCAGGACGGCTTTTTCTCTCTGTGGGTTATCCAAGACTCAGTTCTCCTCTTTGCCTCTTCTGTGGGACTTTCCACTATATCAGTCATAAGGAGATTCCCCAAAAGGAAGAGAAGTTCAAACCCATCGGATTGAAGCAACTTTTTTCAAAGGAAAAGCTTTCACATGACAGATCCTTCTTCCTGTGGCTGGAGAATTTGAGTTTGGTTGCTTCTTGAATCCCAGCCTCAGGTGGGACCCTGGAGCCCCTGGTGGCCTCCATGGTTTCTCCTGTGAAATGCTCATTGTTGGGTTACATTGGGCTGGGTGCTGAAGGTGCTGGGGACCTGGGAACCTGGGCAGTGGCTCCCAGCAGTTCTGCCTGGACTGTCTTCCTGCTCTGGATGGGCTCACATTTGGAATTTCCTTCCAGTAGCAGGAATGTGTTTGTACCCAGCCATTTACACTCCTTCAGTTTATCTTGGGGGCATTTGAGAAACATCTGTGGTAAGGGTCCAGCTATGAAATTAGCTGAAGAGATGGATTCTTCAATCACGTTTTGGGAAAACAGGTCTAAACAGCCTCTGAAATTAAGGCCAAAGATGAAGGTTTCCTGGCTGTCGATCCACTGATTCTCCTCTAATTTCTTACCCATGACAGCATTTCAAACAGCTGGTAGATGAGCTGATGGTCAAGGGTGTGGGGGTCGTGGACCAAGCCTTGATTGAAGCCTTCCAAATCCTAAAGAAGGTACCTACACATGGTGAAGCTGGGGGAGAGTGAAGGGTTGGGAGACAAGGTGGAGGTGTGGGGAGGGCAGGAGATGGCCTGAAGTCCCAGTGCCTGTCCTTTCCCCACACAGTTCCAAGAGGCCCAGCAAGGAAGCCTCTGCAACCAGGCCATCATGCTGATCACTGATGGGGCCGTGGAGGACTATGAGCCAGTGTTTGAGAAGTACAACTGGCCGGACCGCAAGGTTACTCTTCTGGTGGAAGTCAAGGGGAGCAGGGGAAGGGGCCAATTGGAATATTCTCCTACTGCCTGCATGGGATAACCATTGGTGCCCAAAAAAAAAAAAAAAAAAAACCGTGCCTGCCCTGAGTTCAAATGTTCTTACCCATTAGACCCATTATCTTATTCAAATAGTATGTCTCAGACTGGTGTTCCAAAATTACACTGACCCTAGGCACAGAGGCCTCTTGCAAGAAAGAGTGCAGGGTGAGAGATCAGGTGTGGCATTGAGAAGAACACTGCCAGGCTGTGACCCTCCCCTCGGGATCTGGCCCATGTTACCACGGCCCTGGCAAGTCCTGTCACTGCCTGGGCCTCAGGATCCTTTCTGGTCAATAGGATGAAAGTGGAGAGTCCCAAGTCAGGAAAGTGCTTGACCTGATATCCAAGGCTCACATAAATAATATTAGCACTACTTATAGCCAGGATCGTGGCTGCTGAGTCCATCTGTGTCTTGCGGACTAGGTTCGAGTTTTCACTTATCTTATTGGAAGAGAAGTGACTTTCGCTGACCGCTTGAAGTGGATCGCATGCAACAACAAAGGTGGGTGGTGTGTGAGCAGAGCTCCTTGCTGCCTGCGTCCAGTCGTTGAAGGTACTGAGCCATGGCTCTGACATGGGGCCTTGCAGAGGAGCAGTGTTGTGCTGAGATGACAGTATTCACCCCTCCTTCTTACCTGGGAAAAGCTAGACAAAATGTAGATTGCTCCCGTGAAACCCTGAGTAAATGCATGATTACCCCTGTGGGAACTCTAGGTCATAAAGTCACCTGAAATGAAACTGAGAGTTTATGTATCCAGTGTTTGCAGAAGCAAAAATTCTCTCTTCAAATAAAGTCTATATGAACCACAATACAGACAGTGAGACAGAACTTAGACGGTTTCAGTGTAAGTTCTCTCTTTTGTCTAGACTCCGCTCCTCTTGTTGCAAAATTAAGCCCCTTTACTGTGGTTCTGCTTCCAGACAAAAAGCAGAGGATCATCATTTTCTTTAGAATAATGTTTTGGATGTGATCATCATTTTGTCTCTGGCCAGAACCCAAAGCCTGGGCTTCATGATGCCAACTTGGGCCCTCGATTCAACACTGTGTATGGGCCCCAGAGACCGATTTCAAGTGGTGCCCCCAGCTTCCCAAAACCACACCACCCTCTCCTCTGCAGGCTACTACACGCAGATCTCCACTCTGGCAGATGCACAGGAGAATGTGATGGAGTACCTGCACGTGCTAAGCCGCCCCATGGTCATCAACCATGACCATGACATCATCTGGACAGAAGCCTACATGGACAGCAAGGTGGGAGCCTGACCCTGTTTCTGAGTTAGGGGCCCAGGAGTAAGGGGAACTTACTGGGTCAGGAGAGTGGTGAGCAGAATACCTCCTCAGGAGATGGGTTAAGGGGTGGACAGGCTCAGCCTGCTAGAAGACCCTTGCCTGGATGCTGCCCCCAGAGACCCGGAGAGCTGGTGAGCAGACCTGTTCAAGCCTGCCCTCCCTGGACAGAGCCCTTCTGCTCCAGACTTGTTCCTTCCCTCTTCCCTTGTTGGTTAGTGATCTATGCATGGTGTAATGAATACAGACAATATTGTATTATAATTACATAATATAAAACACATCACTACAATGGCAATCATATGACAGCATAAATGTATCAAAGCAACACTTAAGCAATACCTCGAGTTAACACGAGGTTATGTGTCAAATATATCCAATTTTTTAAAAAGATTTTATTTATTTATTTGATAGAGATCACAAGTAGGCAGAGAGGCAGGCAGGGAGAGAGAAGAGAAAGCAGGCTCCCTATTGAGCAAAGAGCCCAATGTGGGGCTCAATCCCAGGACCCTGGGATCATGACCTGAGCTGAAGGCAGAGGCTTTAAACCACTGAGCCACCCAGGTGTCCCGAATATATCCAATTTTTAAAAGTTCTTCATTCTCCAGGAAAGAATACTATAGAACTCCAGGGGCTCAGCACAGCATTGGGTTGATCCTGATGACGAGTGCACATATCAAACACACCTGCACACAGCACCTGTGAGGGCCTGTCTTCATAACAAAGTGGGATGCTTGCAGCTTCCAAGGAGGCTGAAGGAGCCCACACAGTAAGATGAGGCAGTTGGGAAGGAGGGCCATCTCAGAGGTGGGGAATGACATGGCTCTGACTTTCTCAGTGAGGAAGAGGTTGTGGGTCTGCCTCATGGGCGTTAGGAGTGACTCTATGATCAGCTACAACTACGTTGTAGCCTCCCCTTGAGCTGTGCTTCCCCATGCGTGCCCTTGCGTTTGTAGGTGGCTCAGTGTCAGTCCTTCTCCCTCTTAACTGGACTGGACTGTTGTGTCTGCCAACCTTGTGTCCATGGCAGAGATTTCCGGGTCTGTGCAAGACGGGTTTGTTCCCCGAGCTCACGCTCTTCCTTGGCATGCTTGAGATAGAGGACTTCATGAGCATGTTTGGGAGTTGTGGGCTCTGGGGCTGTGACACTTGCCCTGGTTTAGGACAGTTGTTGCTAAGTGACATCGTCTTGATTCCCTCTCCATCCAACCTCTCTCCTTCAGCATTACTGCCAGCCCTCCTTTTGCAGAGAAGGGGAACCTCACATGTGGCTTTTTCCTCCTGTTGGAAGGTGACACTTCAGTGGTAGTCCACACGGGTGACTCTGGGTCCTCCACACTATGGACTCTGAACTCTCTGTCCTTTTCTCTTTCCTCCTTGACAGCTCTCCCCTTCGCAGGCCCAGAACATGATGCTCCTCACCACTGTGGCCATGCCAGTCTTCAGCAAAAAGAATGAAACAGTGAGTGGCCACCCTCTGAGAAGCTGCAACAGGGATAGAATTTGGGGCCATGGGCTGGCCTCTTTAGACAAATGGTTCTTGACTTGGTTACATATCAGGGCCCTCTTTCATATTCAGATTCCATGCCCAATGCCCAACCAGCTATACCAGACTCTCTTGGTTGGGAAGGGGTGAGGAGGGAAAGTGGTGTGGTGTCTGTATTTCCCAAACCTTCCCCTGTGATTCTGTTTAGCCGGTTTGGAGTTGTCCTAGTACTCTGAACTTGTAACCACCGTCCTGAGATATAAGGCTAGAAAGGTTCCCTTGCCAACCTTCTGGCAAAATAACACTTAACCTACCAGTTTGGGCGGCCTCTAATTTGTTGGTAAAGGCCTCTGGTGAGGGAATTTCTAGAAACTTCCATCCTTCCTCTGGTTAGAAAATGTTTCCTTATAGGCATTGTGTGTTTCAGAGCGTCCATAGGTTATGGTCCCTGGGATTTTGATACTTCAGCTTCAGCTATGAAAATTAATATTTCATTCAATTTTGTATTTCTTTTAAATATTACAATTTAAATATTAATACTGGAAATTAATCTTCCCAGCAGCTGAGATTACTCCTGGGACCTCTTCTGGTAGGTTCTAGATGTTTATTCCAAAGAGCTCAGCCTAAAATCCAATTGCAGAAGAAGGGTCATATAAGGCCTGAGCAGCTTGCTTCCTCTTCTAGGCTCTGGGAAAGCTGATGGTCCAGTCTGATCCTGTGCATAAGGAAGCCAGGTCCCCCTGACCCTGATGTTTTTCTTTCCAGCGATCCCACGGCATTCTTTTGGGTGTGGTGGGCTCTGATGTGGCCCTGAGGGAGCTGATGAAGCTGGCACCCCGTTACAAGGTGAGCCTGGATCAGATGCCTGAGTGGAGATCACAGACTCCCTTGGAGCTGCTTTACCCAGCTCCAGAGCCTCTCTGCAGGCAATGTAGCCAAGCTCAGAGCTGGGATGGGGCCCTGCCATCCCACCGCCAGGGAAGTGCAGGCACTGAGCATGGGAGCAATGGTTTGGACTTCTGAGACCCTTTGTCACCACCAGCTCTGACTCGTTCTGTGGCCTTCTGTGCCTTGGTTTTTCTATCTGCTCCTCCATGCCATGCAGTCCTGTTTGGAAAACATGTGAGATTACATCATCAAAGCACCTAGAACATGTGGTGGGAAAAAAGTCAAGTAATGATATGCATCATTACAGCTGCTATAAACAGTAGAATTTAGGAAAAAAATCAAACTTCATGGCTAGTAGCATGGTGCTGGCCCTGTTAATATTCCTATTTGAGAACCTCACCACTGTGAGCTGTCATCTTTAATGGTCCTGCAGCCTGGCCGTTTGCTAGCTCCAGTTCTCCAGCTCAAACAGCAGGTCTGATGCCCCTTAATCCCTGTTGTTTTGGCAGCTCGGAGTGCATGGATATGCCTTTTTGAACACCAACAACGGCTATATTCTCTCACATCCTGATCTCCGACCCCTGGTAGGTACAGATCTTATTTGCATTGGGATCTTAACTCTATGGGATCTGGAGATAGTTCATAAGAATAGTTAAAACAATGAGCACACACTGGGCTCCATTTAAGAACCCAAACAAAGGGTAATATAAGAAAAAAAACTTAAGTCATCATCCTTGTCTTCAAATTGTTTATAATCTAGCAGGAAAGACAAAGCAAAAATTCATGAACTGATTGATGAACAGACCAGAGGGCATGTAATGAAATGTACAGTTTTCCCTGAAGGACAAGACACTTATGTTCCTGTCACTGCCTCAGTCACACCACACTCCTCTTGGAGCCTGACAGTGGTATCATCAGACCTTCAGGGTCCCCACATGAGGAAGTGTGAACATTGAGTTAACAACAATAATGGCAAGGAAAGAGTCACATGAGAGGTGGGACAGCAGAGCTATGACTCCTTGAGTTTGTCTTGGGATATGTTCCCGAGTGCTCCTGCTTCCCTCCTGGCTCCCTCCATACTAATAGAGGGGCTTGGGGCATTTTCATATGCAATCGACTGAACAACTGAGAGCCAAGAGAGAAAGTTGCGTCATTTTATCTAAAGCTTCTACCTCCAAGACTTGGAGCTCCCTGCTGCCTCTGGTCATGGTACTTGGCCACTATTGATGACAGTAGTAACCATACTTCTCAGTGGGAGTGCTGGGACCAGCAGAGGGAGGGAAGTTACAGGAACCTTAGCTGTTTCCCCTTTCAGTCTCACTCTGAATTGAGATGGCAGCTGAAGAAAGTAGCTAGCAGAGTAAATTTGTGAGAACTTACTAAGGGGCTCATCTGCTCCAGTTGCCATTTGGAGAAAACAGCCAAATCACGTGTCATTCCAGTTTGGTTCAGATAGATACTGAATGTTCATAAAGCAACTGATTGAGCTATTTAAGGCAAACTGTAGAGGTTCATAGTAGAGAGATCGGGGCACACTAGAAGCCGTGTTATCTTCCCAATTCAAGCATCTGAACCAAAATGGGTCACTGACTGGTACCAGTGGGTTCTGTAGGAGGTAGCCCCAATGGCAACAAAATGACTCACTAGGGGAGAAAAAGGTCAATCATGGAGCTGACTTGTAAAATTAAAGGGCACTGGTCAGAAACTCACCTGTCAACAACTCTATAATCTAGATGAATATAAGACTCCAACTAATCAATTGATACTGTGGACCTACTGGGTGGCTGACCTTATAACACTCTGAGAATGCTATAAACAGAAGGTAATAGTCTAATTAAGGAAAAAAGTTATACCCAAATAGACTTACACAAATGAAACAATTAGAGAAAAATACTGTGTAGATCATTATCATATGACAAACGTCACTATGTAAAGCCAACATAATGAGCTTCCTAAAGAAACACTATCAGTTTGTGATAGGTATTAAGGAGAACAATACTTAAGTTTAAAAAAGAAAAGTAATAGAGGATATGCCTAGTAATAAACCGACAGAGGGTCAAGAGCTGTACTGTTGGCCTGAGATCTTTCCATTGGAGCTCGAAGTATAAGCCGTTATACAAAGTGGAATTATGGTTTGAACAAGAGGAGCTAGAGATGATCTTTCAAGTATTATGAGGAATAAGACAATAGCAATGATGCAGAATATTGCACCTTACTCAAAAGAAAGAGAGTCGATATAAAAGATGGTAAGGCAGTGCTGTTTGTCAAGAGCACAGGCCTCAGCAAGACCAGGAATGGAATGTCATCCAAGGGTGGGTGAGGAGGAAAGGACAATACTGCTGTGTCAGTTATAGTGCAGACCTCCTAGAGAGGCAAGAAATGAGGGTGACAATTTCTGGAAAGAAATAAAAACAGGCAGAAGCACAATACAGAGTGATAGGGGACTTCAACCATTTGAGCATCTTTGGGGGCCTCATTCTGCTAAAAGTAGACCCTCTGATTAATTCTTAATTTATCCTGATAATAAACCATCCCTTTCCTTTTTTTATCTATTATTAAACTAAAGCTGGGAAGTGCTGCCAACCTAGTGGCAGATAACTTGACGATAATCTGTCTTGGTAGCAGAGAGGGAGGGAGGGAGGGAAGGTAGGGCCAGGAAATAATAACATTCAAAGACTTGATGAATGGCTCTGTGTTGAGCTAAAGGGAGGCTTCATTAGGCGCTACAGAATCTGTCTGTCCTTGGCTTTGTCCCATTCAAGAATTCTATCAACAGGGGCGCCTGGGTGGCTCAGTGGGTTAAGGCCTCTGCCTTCGGCTCAGGTCATGATCCCAGAGTCCTGGGATCGAGCCCCGCATCAGACTCTGCTCAGCAGGGAGCCTGCTTCCACCTCTCTCTTTGCCTGCCTCTGCCTACTTGTGATCTCTCTCTCTCTGTGTCAAATAAATGAATAAAATATTAAAAAAAAAAGAATTCTATCAACAAGACAAAACACAGAAACCAGATGACACAAAGTCTGGAAGGTATGGATAATACATTAAAGGAGAAAATTCGTATTCAGAAAGTACTCTTCTAAACAATGGGCTGAAACTAACAAGATAAATATATTAGGATGCATGGAAAGCTCTGCAAAATAGTCAATGTTCAAGCATAGTATTGAAAAGATGTAGTTTAACAGTGTACCATGCAAGGAAAGCCAAGGGCACTTAAGTGACTGAGAACTCAATTTTGGCTGTCTGGGCAGTGTAGCTGTCCTGGAAATCCAGCTGAATCAGAGGTAGCAGGCAAAGCCATATGATATTGTGGCCCACGAAGGTCGCACGCACACACCACACTGGTCGGAACCCCATCTGAAATACTGACGTTCATTCTGGGCACTCCATTCTGGGAGTGACATTGACAATGTAGAGCCCATTCAGAGGGAGTTGAGGCATCTGCAACCTGTGAGCATTTAGCTTGGAGAGGGGTAGTCAGGAATAACAAACACCTTCAAAAACCTCAACAGCCATCAGGTGGAAAACGCCCAGTGTAGCTCCAGGGAAAGAATAAGGCCAATGGGTAAAAGTAACAGGGGGCCCAGACTTGAGCTCTGTATGGGGAAGAGCTTCCTAATGATTAGAGCTGTCCAAACTACGACAAGTTGACTCACAAAATAGGGAGCTCCTCACCATGGGAAATACTCAGAGTCCATGAGATGATCTGTCACAAATGTTAGGAAGGGAAATGTTGCCTCAGGCAGAAGGGTGGCCCAGATAACCTTCAGGAATCCCTGAGATTCTTTGATTTGATGAAAATATCTGTAAGGCTTCAGAGAAGAGATGAAAGTTGAGGAGGGCCTCGTGCTTCACCTCACATCTTTCTCCCCAATCTGCCCACTCCAGTACAGAGAGGGGAAGAAACTGAAACCCAAACCAAACTACAACAGCGTGGATCTCTCTGAAGTGGAGTGGGAAGACCAAGCAGAAACCGTGAGTAGGGAAAGCAGAGGAAGGAGGAGCGAGTGTGGCTCCATAGCCAGCACAGAAGCCAGCTGCGGGGCCGTGAGCTCTGGGCCCACTCTCTTCCTCTCAGGGGAGGCTTTCCAATCCCAAACCAGAAGCAGTTTCCGTAATGGGCAATCCTTCCAACAACTATAACAATGTAATAGTATCTTCCTGAGTCTCAGGAAGGGCTAAGGTGGAAGGAGCCATGTCTATAAGCCACAGAGGTTGAGTTCCAGTGGTGTTTCAGTCTGATTTGGGGAGGGTGGTCAGTACTCATTCTAGAGGAAATTATGTCTCAGTATTATGGCACCATGTTCTCTCATACATCAGGGTACTTGGGAGCATTATTTTGGTGAAGATCTGGAATTATAAGCTAAATGAAACTAGCTAGAATCAGGTCGATACTCCCTCCTGGTATTCTGCTTAAAGGAAAGAGGGAAGAGCTGGAAATATTCCTAAGGATCACCTGCAGTCTGGTCAATAAAGCTCAGTGCCTTCTACCCTCCAGTGTGAGCCAGGGGACTAATACCATTATCTTTCCTCTTGAAGCTCAGAACAGCCATGATCAATGGGGAAACAGGTTCTCTCTCTATGGACGTGAAGGTTCCACTGGACAAAGGGGTAAGATGCTCAAAGGAAAGAACCAGGGTCTGGTTCCAGGAAGGCAGCATCCCGACTGACTGAGGTTTGGGGTGGTCAGAAGGGATTTGAGCCTACCTGAACTAGAGCTTAAGACTTGAGTGTTTGTTGTAGACAGTAGATCAAAGTGTGCATCAACCCCAGAGAAACATTTGGCCAAGATCTGGTCAGTTCTTTTGAGACTACTGAGCAGTAGGTTAGCTCAAGGCATTTACAACTCTTCTTTCTTCCTACTGCTGCCTGCTATGCGGCCCTTTTTTTGTTTATAATGGAAGGAGGGAAAGTGATAGTTAATTTTGCAAATTGTTAGCAACTCTTGTTAATCATGTTATATGGGAAGAGGTTAAAAATAATCCACTGTCACTACAGATGGTCAAGAATCAATGCCTTCACTGATGCCATTGCTATCTTCCCAGATCGGTGCATCATTTATAAAAGATCATTTCATCTTCTCATTTAAAAGGTTCCACTGCATTTATGCTGAATTTGCATTGTCCCTTGACATATTTACAAATGTCACCTCCTCCCTCACAACCACCCCCACCTCCTCCTCTTGTTGCCCATCTGCCTCAGCTAAAAGAACACAGGCATCTGTCTGCAACAATTAGACCCAAGTTCTTCCACAAACACAAACCTCCATGGAAGCCAAACAAGAAAGCATTGGAAAGGAAAAGCAATTCATTGCATTCCCTTTAGACACATGGGCTGACTTTCCCTGGGACCAGTATCTGATTTATGTGGCATCTGCCTGCTTTTTATAAGCTCTGGACTGGGAAGGGCCTCCATTAGGCAAACTGGGCAACATCAGTGATGTCAGGCCACAAGTTACAGAAGCTCCTTCCTCTAATCCAAAAAAAGTAGAGGTTTCTTCCATGCAGTTCCACTTTTATCCCAACAGACTCCTGCATATAAATGCACAAGGGAGCTCTTCCCTAACCCAGCCCTGCCAAAGCATTTAAGGTAGCTATAGTGAAAATTTTAACATGCACATGGCGAAAGGCAAATTCCAGACAGATTGAAGTATGGCTATACTATATGTAATTCAGACCAGCTTATGAAGTTGGCACTGTGTGTCCTCCATCCTTTCCTCCCAGTGCCCTGTGTTCTCATGTTGCCTTCATGCTTCTCAGAGCCACCAAGAGAGAGTTCTAACCAGATCCAGTCTGAACCTCTCCTCAAATTTCTGCTCATCCCTTTGATATTTTAGTATATGTGCTGCTGAATGTGTTCGTTGCTGCTAATAAAACACCAAGGTTGAACTGTAATTTAACAAAAGCTCTTGGGTGATGCTGACCACAATTATGAGGGAGATGTGAACACATAGGTGTTCATGGTATGACTACTATAATTACTATTACTACTACTACTAACGGTAGCTAACGTTTATTAGAAACTGGACTCAGCACTTTGTAAGTATCTCCTCAACATTCAAAGCTCTGTGAAGTACGTACTATCCTAACTCCCATTTCATAGATGAGGAAATTCAGAGAAACTAAAAGCTTGCCCAGTCACCCAGATGATTAATTGCAAAGCCCACATGTGTCTGATTCTAAACCACGTACTCTTAATCACTAATGCATAAAGCTTTTCTGGAGGAGTGGCCCTGAATTCTCTACTCAATCTCTAGCTCAAAGATTTCCCAAGAGTGTCTCTTTAGAATTCTATTTCCATCTTTAAAATTCATGGTCTTTTCTTCTTCCTCTGCCTCATTATATCATAACTCAACTCTCTAGTCTTTCCTCTCTTTACTTCCGTGCTCAGAAGCTGCTGCACCTGCACTGTGAGTGTCGGATGTTTAGCTGTAACACCACTGCAGCAGTATCCAGCCTCTCACTGCTCTGATCTATTATGATGCCGCCCTCCCCAGTGTTGCTACATTTTGTTCTTTGCCGATTGCTCTGTCTGCCCGACATGTCTTCTCTTTTTAAGAGTTGCAGACAGTCCTGTCGTGTTCTTGCCTGCCAGTCTACCCCAGCCCTCTCAGTTCAATGGCCTGTCTCACCTCACAAGCTTGTGCCTCAGTAGAAACACTCTACAATCCTAAGCCAAAGGAATGCTTTCTTAAAGCATTGTGGGAATATCTGTTATCATCCTGAAAGGTGGTGACCTGTTTTGTTGTTTTCTTTAGGGGATATAACATGAATCCTTACTTCCCTAGATCAATTCAGACCTTTTTCCCTCTCCCCTAAATACTAGACAGGCAACTATGTTGGCATTCCCAAAACAGTAACGGCAACCCAGCAAGATTTAGAGCAGGACTCACAAAGTCAAAAACCTATGGGGCCAGGTAGGCCATGTTCAGAAATGTGAGTAAGAGAAACAGACAAGTCTTGGTACTGCTGATGCTGGGAACTGAAATGTTACATGTACCATCTAAAGAAGACAGCTAAGAATCCATATTTTTTAATGTTATGCATTTAATTCCAAAAGTATTAAAAACACTATATGGGCTGATATCAAGGATCTCAAACTCATAAGGAGTCCAGCTTTGGCCTGCAGGCCTCCTATTTGCCATTTGGATACAGACTGTTTTTCCCAAAATGTGAACCAGTAAACGATGTCATAATGTCTAACCCACCAGTAGTATCCTGGTCAAATGTCCTGGGACACACTTAAAAGAAAAAACAGATAATCACCATATCCTGGAGCATCTTATCCAAGGCTCTTTTTATCCTTTTCATGTTGTTTGATAGTTTAGAACAAATAATTAGCAGTGAGGGAGGGAGATTTCTTTACTAGCCTTCAGGTTCTTCCAAGTTAGCCCTGCTAACTTGGGCATATGATACACACACACACACACACACACACACACACACAGCAACTGGCACAGGTAGTTAGGGCAGCTTTGCCCCATGTTCCTCTAGTGCTTTCAAATCCCTATGCATTGGATTCAGAGGGACAAGATTAGAGAGCTCTGTGGCACTTTTTAATTCTCTCTTTTTAATTCTCTCTCTTTGTCACACACTCATTCACTCACTCACACACTGTTTTTTACAGCAAAGGGAGGCAATCTATTAAAGGGGGAGACTGTTCTGATGCCTCTTCACTCTCATCTTCTAAACCTCTCCAGTCCTCTCTTTCTGTTTAATGGGGATTCAACGAAACCTCCACTCCTTCTCTCTTCCTTTTGTCTCAGCCTTTAAAGATTCACAGTTAATGATTGCAGTACTCATATTGCAAACTATGAATAGTTTGCAATAGACTAATCCTCCAGCACATAACAACTATAAATTTAGACTCAATATAAAAACCAAACATTTAAGGGCATATGAAAATGACCAAAAGCAGGCAGAAACAAGGGTTGAAGAGGTTTCAACTTTTGAATATTCATTTTTGTGGGATTTTCTTTTCTGAAGGGCATGCCCCAGTCTGTTTAAATGAAAGAGTTACGATTCAAGAAGAAAGCTATAATTACCACCTTGAAGTTCAGAGAATAGAATTCGGGCTCTCAGAATGTCTGAACATGCAGGAAGGCATCCTAGAAATGAGGGATCCACAGGTGGGCTGGCCCTAACATATGTATACAAACTCCTCTTAAATTCTTGACTGACTGTAAACTACATATACACAGGGGAGTACCCAGTAGAAAGCAACAGTTGAAGAGCTTAAAATCAGAACAAGGATTTCAACTGTTATCTATGGTAGTGAAGGTAGTTTGGAGTCGGAGTCAAAAACTTCACTTTGGAGTTACCAAGTGAAGAGGCTTGGTAAATAGCTCAGGAATTTCTTTGAAAGCACAGAAGATGCTATACTTTAGGAGGAAAGACAATGTCCCAAGACCAGGAGATCCACTCTAGACCTAAAGACAAAGTTGAAACAGACCCACCCTAACAAAAATGTAAATCTAAGCCTCCACTTGCTCAAGGTGATCAGCCAATTATTTATCCACTGATTAAAATAGAAACCAACATTCTCCAGAGGAAGACAAAGATCTCCAGCCTATTCTTTGCAATAGCCAGTGTGCAATAAAAATTATCAGACCCTTGAAGCAACTGGAAAATGTAACACATAGACAAGAGAAAAAAAAAGTCTTAGAAACTGACCTACAGATGACCAGAATTAGAAGGACTTAAAAGCAGGTGTGATAAATATGCACAAGTAGTTAAAAGATGATCAGAATGAGTGACTAGATGGAGAATTTCAGCAGAGAAATGGTTGGGGTTTGATCAAAGAACTAAGTCTGCTACAAGTGATATGGATATAGGGCTTTACTCCAGGAGTTAAACATTACAAGACTGTCATTTCTGGGAGAGAAGTCTGTGAGACTGGTGTCTCTGCATTGAGTGGTGAGCGTGAGGTCATCATAGGTCAGTAGGGTCAGCAGTTTAAAAGGAAAGGTGGATGGAATGCAAAAGAAAACAAGAAGAAACTGAAACCTATGAGGAAAAATAGGAACCCTGAAGACAGCTAAAACCCACACCTGTCTCTTACTACCTCCAATCACAATTATCACAATGGTGTGGGTAATCTCCAAGAAAGAGCAAGTGCCTTTCACATGGAGCCAGACAATCACCAGGCTCCGATCTCAGGGAAACTGAAGAAGGAGGTCTAGTGGCAGCTGGGGAAGTTTTGATTCTGGCTGCTGCCCCACGCCAAGAAGGTGAGCCAACAGCTGGAGCAAGTTGCAAGTGCTTGATATGTTAGACTTACCTGTAGCATGTAAAATGGTGCTGCTTCACTTCTGCCTTATAAACCTCATGAAAATCTCTTTGAGCAGGCCTATTTTGGAACCAGACAGGGAAGTGAGTCTGGAAATGTAGTTCCAGCTTTGTTAATTTGACACAGTATAAAACCACCACAAGAACCAAGTGGAAATTCTAAAACTGACAAGTACAATATCTGAAATGAAATTTTTACACTGGATGGCTTATCAGCAGATTGGAGGAAAACGTGACAGTGAATTTGAAGACAGATAAATAGAAATTATCCATTCTGAAGAACAAAGAAAATTTTGAAAAAATTTTTGAAAAAAAATTCTCCCTCAGTTATCTATAGTCTGACATATGTCCTTGGAGTCCCAGAAGAAGGCAGAAGGAATGGAACAGAAAGTATTTGAAAAAATAATGCCCCAAATATCCTGACTATTGTGAAAAACATCACCCAACAGATATAAAAATTTCAGCAAACCTCAAGCATGATAAAAAGAAAAAGAAGCCACAGCTAGGCTCACCATAATACACCTGCGCTGGAAAATCTTAAAAGAAGCTAGAGGGAAACAATAATAGAATGATGGCTGACTTCTCATCAAAAACAATAAAATAAAAAATTTTAATGCCAAAGGAAGAAAAAACTGTCAACCCAAAAGTCTATGTATGGAGAAAATATCCTTCCAACAAGATGTGTATTTAGACATTTTCTTATAAAAAAATACAACAGAGTTTATCACTGTCAGACCTGCACTATAAGAAATGCTTATGGAAGTCCTTCATGCTGAAGAAAAATGACACAGATGGAAATTCAGATCTACATGAGGAAACAAATGGCTCTGGAAATGGTAAATGAGCATATTAATATGACTTTATTTTTTTTAATTGCTCAAAAAATATCTATGTTAGACAAAAATTTTGACCTTGTATAACATACATACAGGGCTTATAACATACAGAAGTAAAAGATGCATGACAACAATAGCACATGGTGGGGTTATCCCAAGAATGGAAGGCTAATCTGACATTCAAAAAAGTCAATCAATGTAATTCATTACATTATCAGAGTAAGAGAGAAACGCCATATGGTCATCTCAATAGATGCTAAAAAAGTGTTTGACAAAATTTAACTGAAAACAAAAGGAAATTTCTTCAATCTGATGAAAGGCATTTATGAAAAGGCTAACTTTAAGTAATGGAATATTAAATACTTCCTCCCTAAAAATGTGAACAAGAGAAGGATGCCTGCTTTCACCACCTCTGTTCAACTTTGCACTGGACCCTGCCAGGACTTATCCTTGCCAAAGGCAAGGAGACAAAATAAAAGGCACAAAAATTAGAAAGGAAGAGGTAAAAACTGTCTGGATTTACAGATGAGATGATGGTTTACGTAGAAAATTCCTAGAATCTGCAATACAACTAACAGGTAAATTTAGCAAGTTGACAGAACCAAGGTCAATACTATAAAAATCAATTGTATGTTATATATATATATATATATATATATATACACACACACACACACACACACACACATAAAATAAATATATATACACATATATATGTATATATACATATATATTTTCAATTGTCCAATACTATAAAAATAAATTGTATTATTTATTTATTTATTTATTTCTAATTGTCAACAAATGATTGGAAATAAATTATTTTTAAGTTCCAATTTCAATAGTCTCAAACAACATAAAATACTTAGGAATAAATTTAACAAAGTCATAAATGATCTCTGCACTGAAAACTACATAACATTACAGAAAGAATGTCAAAATAAATTAAATGAGTAGAAAAATATAATCATGTTTACAAGTTGTTACCAATATTGCCATGCCATCCATTTTCTCTAAACTAATGTGTAGATCCAACATAATCCCATATCAAAATTTAAATGAGGTTTTTCAAGGATTATTTATTTATTTGACAGACAGAGATCACAAGTAGACAGAAAGGCAGGCAGAGAGAGAAGAGGAAGCAGGGTCCTTGCTGAGCAGAGAGCCTGATGTGAGGCTCGATCCCAGGACCCTGAGACCATGACCTGAGCTGAAGGCTTAACCCACTGAGCCACCCAGGTGCCCACATATCAAAATGTAAACAGACTTCAGGAGGAAGTAATTCTAAAATTTACATGCAACTACAAAGGACCTAAAATGCCCAGACAAGAACAAATTTGGATGATTCGTACTACAGGGTTTCAAAGTTGACTCTAAAGCTACAGCAGCCAAGCAGGGGGTAGTGATGCAAGAATAGACAAAAGGATGGAGAATCTTGGAATAAACTCTCATATTATCAACTGAGTTTCAACAAAGACAGCTTGTCGGATCGATGGAGGAAGGAAAGTACTTTTAACAAATGGTGCTGAACCTACTGTATAAAATGTATGAAGAAAATAAATGGTGAGCCATATCTCACACCACATAGAAAAATTAATTGGAGATCGATTCTAGTCTTCAGGGTAAAAGCTACAACTGAAAGTCTTCTACAAGAAAACATAGAAAATCTTTATCACCTGAAGTTATCCAAAGATTTCTTAGACAAAACGCTAAGAGCACCAAACATAAAATGTGATATACTGAACCTCATCAAAAGAAGTAAGCTCTGCTCATTAAAAGACACCATTAAGAAAATGAAAAAGTAAGGCCCAGACTGTGTGCAGAATACATAAAGAGCTCCTACAGATTGTTAACAAAAAGACTAACAACCCAATAAAAAAATGGGCAAAATACTTGAGCAGAACCTTCCCAAACGAAGATATACACATGAAAACATGCGTCATCCGTCATCAAGGAAATGCAAACTCAAACTGCAACCAGATTCCGTTCCATACCTTCTGCTAAAATTTAAGGGACTGATCGATAGGAGAGTGCAAAGGCAAGCTAGTGTCCCACACATCAGCGCACCCCTAGGCAACAGAAGGAAACACACTGCGGACACACGCAACACCAATGGATTTTAAAGACATTATGTTGTGCAGAAGAAGCCAGACCCAAAGAAGCACACACCGTGAGAACAGTCCAACATAATCTAAGGCCGTAGAATTCAGAACAGAGTTGACCCTTGGAGGGTGGGTGAGGCTGGACGGGAAGGAGGCAGAGAGACTTTCTGGGGACAAACACTCCATATCTTGATTGGGGAGGTAACTACATGGCTGTACACATTTATCAAAACTACTGGAAGAACATACTAAAGATCCATGCATTTTGCCTTTTTCTTTAATAAGTGAAAAAAAAGGAAAAATTAAAGAGATCATCAGTTTAGACACTCAAGGCAGCCCCACTTTGGAAGGCAGGGCTCCCAAGGTCATCACAGTCCCGCTGGCTCCCATCCCGACTGCCCAGGACGGCTGGAAGGGAGGGAGACTGCAGAGAGGAGCTGACAGAGGCAGAGGAAGCAGGAGGGCAGCCCGTGGGATGAGGCCAGAGCTGGAGAACAGTTCTTTCGGGTTTAGTCTAAAACCGGTTTCCTATAGAAACAAACCTTTCTGTGTCACCC
The DNA here is from genome assembly GCF_020171115.1 of Neogale vison. Lineage (NCBI taxonomy): Eukaryota > Metazoa > Chordata > Mammalia > Carnivora > Mustelidae > Neogale > Neogale vison. The sequence goes on along the minus strand of NC_058102.1, from coordinate 107,453,385 downwards.
CACTCCCGCGGTGTCCCCTTCTCACATCTTTCTCTCATTTCCAAAATGAAAGAGAAGCCAGGAAGAAGTAAAGGGAATAAGAACAGCTCTGGAGGCAACCACAGCCCACAGCTTTCCCAGTGGCATAAGCAGATAGGACCTTCCACAGAACTTCAGAGCCCAGAGCAAACCCAGCTCTTCCCTGGGCCCACACCCATCTGTGAAAAACACTCACAACCTCATAGCAACCTTAGGCACTGCCGGGTGCTGTGGTCAGTCCTGACTTACGAGCAAGCGCTCTAATGCTCAGAGCTGTGAAGTCACTCATCCGAGATCACACAGCCTGGAAGTGGCCGAGCTGGCCTTCAGTCCCCATCGTCAGGTGCCCAACCCCCACTCTGCCTTCTCTGATGCCCTCACTTCCACAAATTCAGCTGAAGCCCAAAATATGGCAGCTTTGCAAGGAAAAGGACTTTGTGAAAGGGGCATGTGGCGCTAGAAGGGGTTTCGTGGAGGGACCACTGCCCCCTCCCCCTTGGTTGTATTCCAGAAAGGGGGAGGTTGTAGGTGGGTCATATACCAGCTGGCGGTCCCATGTGAGCCCCAGTGTTGCTATCCACGCCATCCTGCACGGCCCGATACAGTAGCCACTAGCCACATTGGCTATCTAAATTTCAATGTATCTTCACTCAGTTATCTAAAACATAAAACTTCAGTGCCCCAGTCGCACGTTTCAAGCGATAGCCGCACGTGGCTGGCGTCCACTTTCTGGGACAGCACATGCTGTCCCTTCGTCAGGCAGCCCCCGTGGCCGCAGCTTGCTGGGCCTGTTGGACAGTCTTGCCTGTGGCATCAACAAGGTAAGGCACGTCCTTGGCAGTTGGAGGTGAGGGGTCAGAGGTGAGGGTTCGGAGGTGAGGGAAGAGGCACAGAGGCGATGAAACCCCAAGGCATTCGATAAGGAGGTGGGAGTCGTGATCAGGCCTTCCTCTCCCTAGCAAACACCCTTTTTCCTTCTTTCTTGTAGAAGAGAGTTCTTTTCCTGACCAACGATTACTTCTTCACAGACATCAGTGACACACCTTTCAGGTGAGGGGGCCCCCGTTTTGTGTGGAAGGGGGAGCAGTGGTTGGAATGTAAATACCCACCACTCAGGGCAGAGCTCTCCCATCAGGGTAATGAGTTTATTTCAATTTAGTTGGCAATTTTTGTGGTAACCCCCCCCCCAAAAAAAAAACAGGTTTGCCTGCAGGAAACAAGATCTAGATGCACTCTGCGGGTGAATCCTTCTGTGCAAGGGTGGAGCCAGACTGCCTGGGCTGGGTCCCAAGCCCACCTCCAGCAGGCTGTGTGACCCTAGTTAAGGTACTCAACTGCACTTGGCCTTCAATTCTTGCCTGTAGAAGGAGGCCCTTGTAAAAGGAAATAGTAGCTCTTTCTTTGTGGTCGGTGAGGACAGAGGATCTTAAAGCGATGCAATGTAAGCAATGGTAAGATGAAAGATGGAATTTGAAATTGTCTTAGGTTCCTTCCAACTCGTATTCAACTTGAGGAGTCATACAGATTAGTAAACAAGTAGACTGTATCTCTGAATTGCCTCATTTCTCATTTCTCTCCTGCTCAGCCTAGACTGCTCATTAGGATACCTGAGGAGTTTTGCAAAGTTGCCAATGCCCCAAATCAGTAGACTCAGAGTTTCTGGGGTGGGGCCCCAGCACTAGTATCTTTTAGAGCTCCCCAAGTGATTCAGATGTTCAGCAAATATTAAAAGCAGTATTCTACCAGGATAGAGAGGACGGCATTGTGGGATTCACCAGGCAGGAAAGGGCTCTCCTGTTTGTGGAACCCCGTGGGACACAGAAACCTCTCACAATTCAGGAGGTCCCTGAAAGCTCTGGGATGACTCTTGACTAAAATGGGAGCCAAGGGGTCTCCTGTCCTAGAGAACGTACAGGGTCCTTCTCAGGAAGAAAGGCCGATGAAAAGAATAGAACAGTTCTAGAGGGGACAACCTGCAAAGCCAAGGGCAAAATCTTGTCCTTCAGGCCACTTGTCGGGGCAGAAAGCTCACAAACCTCAAGTGACTGTAAGGAGGGAGGTGGGCCGGGTGCCTCTTGGCTCTTGCTGTCGCTGAACATGCTTGTTTTCTGTTCTCCCCACAGCCTGGGAGTGGTGCTGTCCCGGGGCCACGGAGAATACATCCTCCTGGGGAACACATCTGTGGAAGACGGTGGGTCTGTGGCAAGTACTGATGGGCAGCGTAGAGGGAAATGCAGATTCTCCCAGGGCACTGAGCAGGGCCAACCCGGCGCAGAGCCGAAGGCTCCCAGGTCCGGGACTTGAGAGCGACTCTCGGAGCAGGGCTGCCTAACCAGGAGGGGATCCGCAGGTTGTGCAGGATCTGTGGGTCTTTTGTCAAACTCAACACAGCCTAGGACTAGCCCTCGTGGAAAGCTTTGCTGGACCAGAGCAGGAGGGCCTCGAGGGGAGGTGTTTCTCTGGACAAAGCTGGACTTCACCTGTCAGAGGGCATGACAGAGGAGGTGGGGAAGAGCAAAGAAGCAAATCCACAGAAGCTGGCTAGGACGGCCACACCAAAGCACTGCAAACTGGCGGGCTTAAAAACCAGAAATGAGTTCTCTTGCAGTTCTAGAAATCTGCCCACTCTGACCCCTCCGGGGCAGGATCCTTCCTGGCCTCGCTAGCTCCTGGAAGCCCCAGGCATTCCTTGACTTGCAGCCTTTGTCCTCATCACAGGGTTTCTCCCTCTGTGGGTCACTAATTTAGCCTTGTAGAAGGACACCAGGCATCCCGGGTTGGAGCCCACCCTAAAGGCTTCATCTTCTTGACTACATGTGCCGAGACCCCATTTTCAAATAGAGTCACATTCACAAAGACTGGGGTTCATACTTCAACATATCTTTTCAGGGGACACAGCTCAACCCATAACAGGAAGCTTACAAGACATGAACTGAGAGGGGCCGTGAGAAACCAGGGTCGGGGGGAGGATGGGAGAGAAGGGCCCCACTCTCCCTAACCCAGTGTGCTCTTGACTTCCAGCTGCCTGAGCACCTTGAGAGCACAAAACCAATACCAGGGCTCAGGGATGTCTCGGGAAGTCTTGAGACAGTGGGGCCACAGTTCTAATGGCCAAATTCTGTCCATTCTTCCCTCACCATCTCTTGAGTGCATCTCATCCGTCCATCTCTCTGCCACCCGTCATTGTCACCTCTCTCCTGAACGGTCACAGCAGCCTCCAACTGGTCTCCCACCTCTCCCTTCCTGTAAATCTCTGCCAGAGGAACCTATTTAGAAATGCCAGATCACATTGTGTCACTGCTAAAGGACCTTCAGTGGCCTTCTGAATTTTGGGGGGGGGGGTCATTTCCCCACGCACTAAGCTTCAAGGTCTTCCCATGTGCTGTGCTCTCCCTTGAAAAGCTCTCCTCTCCAGGGCCCACCCTCTCATCCCATCTAAGTTTGGACCCACTCTTCACGTCCAAATATAGATGTCGCTTTTCTGGGAGCTGTCCCTGGTAGACCCCTGTGCCCAGACCCGTGCTCCCATGTGATCCTGATCCCTGCATTTGCTCTTTCACAACAACATCTGTGATGTTGGACGTCTCTCCTTCTCGGTCTCCCATTGTCCCCAAAATGACCAAACTCCCTGGACATCCACACCACCTTCTTGAGGACTTAGTAGGTGCTCTGTAGGGCCTTTGTTCTTCACTTATTCAATCCACAAACACATAACGAGCACACAGCTGGTGCAGGGGTAGCATGAGGCTACAGAGATTACACAAAACGTACATGGCCCATCTCTGGCTTTCCTTTCAATAGGCCATTCAGCTCAGTTGGGTACAATGAAACCATTGAAACCAAAAATCACGGGTTTCAAAGTATTAGCTCCTTTCAGAGAGAACCTAATAGGTGAGATTTGGACATGAAGCAATGGAAAGAAAAAGCATTTCAGGAAGCAGGAGCAACGTGCACAAAGGCATTATCTGTACAAACCCACCACCAGCATAGTGGTTGAGTCCCTCCCTGAGGGACTGAGGGGCTAAGAATAAGGAAGACTAAAACCCAGCCCTTCCCCAGAGAAGCTTCCTGGCAGTTGTTCGTAAGCAACTGAGACGCATACCCTCACCACATCGACCAAGCATCATACTGAGTGTGAGCTTTGGTTTCAGGCCTGCACGACTTGCTTCACCCAGATCTGGCCCTGGCCAGTGACTGGTAAGTGGGAAAGTCGCTGTACGCGAGGAAGAGAGAATGGGAGGGAAGAAGGTGGAATTTTCCTGAGGTGACATTGACTCTCCTGGGCTCCAGGATCTACTGCATCACAGATATTGACCCTGACCACCGGAAGCTCAGCCAGCTGGAGGCCGTGGTCCGCTTCCTGACAGGGGAGGACCCAGATCTCGAGTGTAAGTGCCAGCCCCACCCACGGAAGATTTTCTTTTGTTTCTTTTTCTCCTTTCCTTTCCTTTTTTTCAAAAATTTAACTACATAAAAGTTTTAGTATGATACTTATCAAAAATTATATGAACAAATTTAAAGAGAAATGAGGAAAAAAGTACACTAACCTCAATGGGTAAGGTCTTGATGTGTCTTGATGTGTTCTTTTAAAGTGCTGAATTACTGACGTTTTATTGCATTAATTATCATTATCAACCTTTTTTTATTCAAGCATAATTAATATACAGTGTTCTATTCGTCTCAAGTGTACAGCACAGTGATTCGGCAATTCTATTCATTGCATGGCGCTCATCACGATAAGCACCTTCTTAGTCCCTGTCACCTGCTTCCCCCATCCTGCCACCCACCTCCCCTCTGGTAACCATCAGTTTGTTCTCTGTAGTTAGGAGTCTGTTGTTTTTATTTTGTTTTGTCTTGTTTGGGTCTGTCTCTTTATTCTTTGTTTGTTTGTTTGGTTTCATAAATTGCACCTGTGAGTGAAATCATATGGTGTTTGTCTTTCTTTGACTTATTTCACTTAGCATTATACTCTCTAGATCCATCCATGTTGTTGCAAATGGCAAGATTTGGCTTGCCACCAAGGAATTTACTCACTGCCAAGCAGCCTTATCCCGCAGACTCACCCATGACTTAAAGAGAACAGGGAGATTTTCACTTTGGCGTCAAGAGGTTGTCTGTGCTCCTAGCACTGTGACAGCATGGGTGAATCCCCATGTCAGGGACCCAGATCCCTTTGAATGTCTTTTGTCCTGGTACTGGGAGCGCTTTAGAGAGACACACAGTGTAAGGGCCTCAGCCTGCCCATAGATCTGTCCCTACCACCACCCAGCAGAGGGCCCCCAAGCCAGTAACTGATGCTCTGTACCCCCAAAGTCCTCATCTTAGCAAAGGAGAGTCTTCTAGCAGATGGTGTCTTGTAGCCTGTGGCCTGTGTTTTCCAGGGCCTCGTTCTCAGGCTAACCTTAAACTTCCCAACACAGAAGCAACTGGTGAAATCAGCCACACCCTCAGTAGGGTCCCTCTTCTTCCTCATCCTCAGAAGTGGTCCTGCTGATGTATAAGTATCACCCCCAAAGAAGACTTTGCGTCCCATGCTGGCCCAACTTATTTGTGCATTCATGCATTCACTCCATCAGTAAATCTGTACTGAGCACGTACTCTGGGCCAGGCCTGGTGTGGGCACTGAAGCGACAGAGATGGCCCAAATGGGTGAGGCCCTTACTCGCAGGGAGCTCGTAATCTGGTGGAGAAACCACACCATAAAGAAGCAAGCATGTGTGTAGATGTAGGGATTCCAAACTGTGGTAAGTACCATGAATAGGACTCTGTGTGGGGTCCTTTATAGTGCCTGACTCTGTCAGACCCTGTTACTCACGTGGAGGATGAAAAAGAGCTGCTCATTGCCTTCACAGGCACAGGATCAGCTTTGAGGGTGATAAAAATGTGGACATAGACAGAGGTGACGGCTGCAGTCATTGTCAATGGACTTAATGCCACTGATGTGTATGCTTTAAATTGGTGGATTTTGTTAAGTAGATTTCACCTCAATAAAAGTAAATACTTTTTTTTAAAAAGGAGAGAGGGAAAAGAACCACCCATGCAAGGAGTAGGGGGAAAGCATCCAGACCAAGGAACAATATGCACGGAGGCTCTGAGGCAAATTCAAACTCACAGACCTGGCAAAAGGCCCTCCCTGCTGGGAGGGAGATGACCAAGTTGCAGAGGGATGGCAGCAGAGAAGAGAGGGGGCCGGGTCAGGACAAGGGCTAATGTCACAGGGATGGGGGAGTTCTAACCTCACAGAATACCAGAACTGGGAAGAGCATTAGAAACCACTTAGACCTACTCACGTATTGTTTGGGATTGAATATGTGAAGGCTGAGAGAAGCAACATGACTTCCTCTAGCTCATATAGATGGTTCTATGAGTCCCAGACATGGACTTATGATGCACATCCCATCCCCTGAGGTCAGAATTCCTCGTAAGGGCAGATGAGCTGTGTTCATCATCATGGAGGAAATAAGTTGTTTGGTCTCTTATTCTGCCCCCAGGCGACGAGGAGCTTGTGCGGGAGGTACTGCTCGACGCGGTGGTGACCGCCCCCATGGAGGCCTACTGGACAGCGCTGGCTCTCAACGCCTCTGAGTATGTCCAGGGCTGGGCAAGGATTCTGAGAGGGGAAGCACCCCCAGCTCCCAGGATTCCCTTGGCTGAGTCAGGGTCCCTCCCACTAGGTGGCTGGCAGCTCAGGAGACAACTGGGTCCACGAGGAATATGATGAGGGTGGGAAGACGTTGGGGGAGTGAGAGCTACCTTCACATGGCCCCAGTAAAACAGGGACTTGGCACGGCACCACACCCCACACATGCTGCTGCTTTCCCCTCTGGAAAAATACCAAGTGTATGGTCTCCCGGGCCTAGGTCCAGATCCCCCACCCACACTGCAGTAGCCCCATTCCAGGAACACCTCTCTGAAGCTGGGCTGTAGCTGTGGGAGCCCCTTCACCAAGTGCCCTGGTAAAAGTGGTTTAAGTAGATCAGGACCTCGTTTCCAGCAAGTAAGCTCAAGACACTACGAAGTACAGACTTGGCCTTGGTCTTTCCTAGTGCCTTAGATTTCCTCGCTCCCTTTGCTGATGTTTACCTAGTGCTGTCATATTTAATGGACGGGTAGAAAGAAGAAATAAATGGCTTGGGTGTGTGTATGCACGCACATGAATGTTGGGAAGGTAAAAAACTAATGAGGTCAAGAATACAGTGGACTCCACCTTGTTCCTGAAGAGGAAGATTTAACATTAACGTCATGAAGATGTCAAACCTCCCCAAGACACTCAAGTTAATTAATGCTAACCTACTGAAAACAACAGCATTTTATATGAAACAATCACCTATTTAAAAAAGCAAGACACAAAAAGCTGTGCACAGTGTGATGCCATTTCTATAAAATGGAGGCAAGACAGTATGTCTGTACATGTGCATGTACAGATAGACTATCTTTGAAAGACCAAGTAGGAAAGAGTTCTCATTGGTTGCTTCTCAGTAGAAAAATGGGTAAGTGAAACAGGGATGGAAGGGACACTTTTCACTGTATAAATTTTTGGTACAATTTTGAGCCATGTGAATGTATTATCTCTACAAAATTAAATTAAACTAGAGAACAAAAAAAGAATATAACAGACCAAGCAAAGTTCTGAGTATTTGGTGTATATTAACCCAGTGAGCCTCATAACCACCTTGCTATATAGATACTATCGTTATCCCCATTTTACAGATGAGGAAACCAAGGCAGAGTGAGATAAGCAAGTTGCCCAAGGTCGTATGCCTCCCAAGTGGCAAAGCTGGAATCAAAACCTGGCAGCCTGGTTCTGGGGTCTAGGGAATTGGATCACTGGTTTGGAGAGAAGGGACATGATCTTCATCTTTCCAAGTTCTGAGATTAGCCAGAGACATTTTTAAAGTTGAGAAACACTGAAGAAAAAATATTCTTAACCCAGGTGTATATTAGAAAAGAAAGCCTGGACGGGCGCCTGGGTGGCTCAGTGAGTTAAGCCTCTGCCTTCGACTCAGTTCAGGATCTCAGGGTCCTGGGATCGAGTCCTGCATCGGGCTCTCTGCTCGGCAGGGACCCTGCTTCCTCCTCTCTCTCTCTGCCTGCCTCTCTGCCTACTTGTGATCTCTGTCAAATAAATAAATAAAATCTTTAAAAAAAAAAAAGAAAAGAAAAGAAGGCCTGGAGAATTAATATAAAATGGCATATTGGTAATATAATGTCCTATCAATAATATCAATGCAGAAAAGATATTTGAACAAGTAGTAACATCCATGCATGTTTTAAAAAACTAATCAATAAAATTAAAATTGACCAGCGCTCCTGGCTAGCTCAGTCGGTAGAGCATACAACTCTTGATCTCAGGGTTGTAAGTTTGAGCCTCATGTTGGGTGTAGAGATTACTTAAAAATAAAAATCTTCAAAAAAAATTTGACCTAAGCCTGAAAGTCAACATCTGAATGGGGCTAGAGCCTCTCTCAGCTAAAGATAGGACTAAGACAGGCCCTACCCCTACTACTGCTTAACAAGGTCAGAAGGTATAAGTCAGGGCAGCCAGACAAGAGAATGCATATAGAAGCAGTGAGAAGTGGAAAAGGTAAAGTAAATTATCTCTGTTTAAGAAGGTCATAAGATTATATATCTGGAAGCTCCAAAAGAATTTATAGGAAAACTACCATGAACAATAAGAGAATTTAGTGAAGTAGCAGGATATAATATGAACATTCAAAAATTAAGATCCTTTATCTATGCAAACAAAAACTAGATTTAAAAATGTCATGTGAAAATATTCAAGAGGACAAAAAATAAAATGTAATGAAACTCCTAGGTATAAACAATAAAATATGTCCTAAAATGTACACAAGAAGAATTATAATATACTCCTGGAAGACATAAAAGTTGACTTGAGCAAATGAGGAGATATTCAGTGTCTTGGGGTAGGAAGAACGAGCATCACAAAGACATTAATCCTCTGTAAGTTAATTTATAAATTTAATGTAATCCTAATAAAAATATCATCAATATTTTTCTGGATCCAGACAAATCAATTATAACATTTACTTGAAAGAATAGTCAAAAAATCTCTGAAAAAGAAAAGCAACAAAGCAAGTTTAGTCCTACCAACATATTAAAACATATGGCAAAAATCTCTATAATGTAGAAAGTATAGTATTAACACACGAATAGAAAGGCAGACAAGGGGACAGAATACAAAATCCAGAAATTCTTCTAAATGCGTATGGAAAGACATGTCAGACCAGGGGAAAATGGACTCTTTAGTACTTGGTTTGAGAGCCATATGGAGAATGATAAAATTGTATTATTCCCTTACACCATACACCTGGATAAAGTCCAAATGACTCAGAGATTTAAATGTAAAAAAAAAATGAAACCATATAAGTACTAAAAAAAAAAAATGAGCCAATTGCTCTAAAATCTAGGAATTAGGAAACCTTTCCCAATGATGACTCAAAATTCAGAAGCAATAAAAGAATGACTGACAAATTTAACAGCATAAAAATATTTATTTGGCAAAAATAAAAACATGAGCAAAGTGAAAACAGAAATGACAAACCAGAAAAATGTTTGCAACTTATATAACAAACAAAAGCTTACTATCCCTACATTATCGAAGAACTTCAAAAATACAGAAGTAAAAAACCCAATCACTTTGAAGGAAAAAAGACCAGAAATATGGACAGTTCAGAGAATACATACAAATAGTCCTTAAATACATTTCTAGTTCATAATAAAAGGAGTGTAAATTAAAACTGTACCAAGTTTTTAATTAAATTAAATTAAAACTGTCACTCTTCGGATTGATAACATCTAAGTTTGTTGCCAGTCAGGCTGGCAAGGCTGTGGGGAATCAGGCTTGTGTATATTGTCGGTGGGTATACAAAATGTTTCAAAGCCTATGGAGGACAGTTTAATAATGTCTAATAAATTACATACCCATTTACACTCTGACTCAGCAATACCATTCTAGGAAAGTATCCTTAAGATATACTATGAAAAATAGGAAAAGTTACACACATGAGCTTTTTGTTAGAGCTCCATTATTAACAGTGAAAGATAGAAATAACCTAAAGCCATCAGTAGGAGCCTCCTTAAATAAACCATGGTAGGCCCACATAATTGAATACTATGTAACTGTAAAAAAGGACAAATCTACATACTGCCGTGGAATGGTCTTACCAATGGAGAAAAGTATATATAATACCCCCACTATTTATTTAAAAAGAGGAGAAGCAAATATATTTTCATAGTTACTTACACATATATAAACATAGATGCATGTATATGTATACGTATGTGCACCTATATTTTTTAATGAAACAATAAACAAGAAAACAAAAAAGATTACTTTATGCAGAGTGAAAGAACAGGGATAGAGACAGAGACAGGCTTTTGAACATGCTTTATTTTACATATTTGACTTTGGAACCATGTAAATGCTTTATATCATTATAAAACACGATTAGATTTTCTTAAATAAGCTCTAAAAATTTGAAGGCAAATGAAACAAATAAACATAATTATGTATCAAGTTCATGACATAACAATGTAAATTCTTTCAAAGGACTTGAAAACACAGAACCATAAACAACAAACAAATAAAATCTTAAACCGTGTTCAGTAACCACATTGCTAGAAATAATATTGGCACAATTATTCTCAAACTATATAGATGAATAGAGCAAATAGTATTATGTTAATGTCATTAGGAGCCAAGGTTTTCAGCAAATGAAAAAAGAGATGCAAATGTTTTAGATCAAAGAAATTAAGATGTGCTGCTGAATATGAATTGGAAATATTAATGAATTTGTGATGTGTTTTCCCTGAAAGAACAAGAAGGATACCCTGGCCCTGTCCATGGAGAAGACCAACCTCAGTGAGCACCCCAGAGCTGGACTGTGGACTTTCAATGTACATATTAAGAAGTCCTCATTAAAATAAGTCAGCAACCCTTGGAGAAATGTCTGATTTCAGGACAAGGGCAGAACTGTAAAACATGAGCCAGGAGGATCTTGTCATATCCAGAAGAAGTTACTAAAGACTATCACTACATTGTGCTAGAGGGACCCCAGAATCAAACTGAAGTGGCTTTCACTGGTCAAAGGGGGGACAATTAGAGTAACAAAAGTATGTTAACTTCAGTGGATTAAAACATGTTTAATGTATTTAAATCCTGTGTTCATAATGGTACTGAGGAGAGGGGGAGAAAAGCTTTTTAGTCATCTTCAGAAAATGTTAAGAAACCAACTCATTATTCTAAAAACTGGTGAAAAAACAGAGATTCAATTATTTATCCTGGCTCTCCTATACAAGTTTGCATCTCAGGATAGCCAAATACTGATGAGGAGAAGTTTATCTTTATTCGAGTATTTCAGATACAAATAAAATAAGGAAGAAATTAAGGAATATCCCTATTTGGCCACCACTAGTCAATCAGATAGTATGTGCCTCATGACCAAGAGCACACTGCCTATAATAACTCAAACCTATATCAAGCCAGTAGGTCTAACTGCTAGCTTGTAAGAAATACAGGGGACAAGAGAGCATGCTAATTAACACCACAACATCGTGATCTGCTAAACCCAGAATGCAGAAACACTATGGAACAAATGACCTACTTCAGCGAATAAATTGCAAGGGAAAGAGAAGGGACAGAGAGAGGAGACAGAAAGGCTGAAAGTGACTAAAGATGACTGCTAATAGGTGTGGGTTCCTTCTGGGGATGATGAAAATGTTCTAAAATTGACTGGTGATGGCCACACAACTCTGTAAATATACTAAAAACCATTCAATTGTACATTTTAAATGGATGAACTGTATGGAAAGTGGATTATAGTTCAATAAATTTAAATTTCTATTATCTAGTTCTAGATAGATGAGAGAGAGAGAGAGAGGAAAGAAAAGAAACACATGAACTTGTGGACCCTAGTCAGATTCTAATTCAAATAAGCTAAAAAAAGGATTTTGGATTCCTGGATTATCTGATGCAACTAAGGAATGGAGGGGTGGGTTTGGGTGTGGTAATGGCAAGAATAAAGGATTTTTTTTATTCCTTATATTTTAATGATAGAAATCAAAATATTCACCAATGAAATGATATCTGAGATTTGCTTCAAAATAATCTAGTTGAGAGGCTGGGGGATGCTGTAGATGAAACAAGATTGGCATGGACTGGTAATTGTTGCTGCTGACCGATGGGTACAGGAATCTCATTAGACTATTCTCTACTACTTTTGAATAAAGAATTGCATCCGAGGTGCCTGGGTGGTGCAGTTGGTTAAGTGTCCAACTCTTGGTTTTGGCTCGGGTGGTGATCTCAGAGTTGTGAGATTGAGTCCTGCATCCGGTTCTGTGCTCAGTGCAGTTTGCTTAAGACTCTCCTGCTCATTCTCTCTCTCTCTCTCTCTCTCTCTCAAATATTTTTTTTAATTGCCTCAGGAAACTTTTTAGAGAAATTCATTAGGTCCCAACCCCAGAAATTCTTGTTTCTACAACATCAGAGGGGGGCAGGCAGGCCCTGTCTGCATTTCCAGATCCGTTCCTCTGTGGTTTTCCAGACTGTAGATCAAGTGCTTTAATCCAGCTCCAGGTGTCATCAGTTGAATGTCACATGGTACAGCCTTCTTCACAGAATCCCAGTAGGGAATCCCCAATACCCACACAGCTGAGTCTTGATTTAAAAAAAAAAAAAATACTTTCCTTGGCAATGCTTTGGGCATTGCCTACCTTCTGCACTCACTAAAACACTGATCTAGGTACTGCGAGAAATTGGGTAATAACCTGTAGCAAATTGGGTGAGGGGCAAGAATATTAATAAAGTTAGAAATAATTAAATAAAAACCACACATAACAAGCCCACAGCTGATGTCATATTCTATGGTGAAAACAATGAAAAGCTGAACGTTCTTCCTCTAAGATCAGGAACAAAGTAAGGATGTCTGTTCTCACCACTGTTATTCCACATAATAGCGGAAGTCCTAGCCACAGCAATTAAGCAAGAAAAAGAATAAAATGAAAAGGCGACCTACAAAATGGGAGAAGATATTTGCAAATCATATCTAATAAGAAACTAATACCCAAAATATGTTAAAAACAAACAAACAAAAAACCTCACTGAACTCAAGGGCAACAAAATGATCTGATTTTTTTAAAAGGGCCGAAGAACTGAAAAGACATTTTTAGCTTTTAGAGGAAACCTACAAATGCCCAACAGATGCATGAAAAAGTTCTCAGCATCAGTAATCAGCAGGGAAACACAAACCAAAAACACAGCGAGGCATCACCTCACGTGTTAGAATGTTACTCAAAAGATAAGAGACAGCAAGTATTGGTGAGGATGTGGAGAAAAGGGAATCCTGTGCACTGTTGGTGGGAATGTGAATTGGTCACTATGAACAATAGTTTGGAGCTTCCTCAAAAAGTTCAAAAGAGAACTACCATATGGTCCAACGATCTCACTTCTCATTATTTATCCACAGGAAATGAAACCATTATCTTAAAGAGATATTAACACACCTGTGTTCATTGCAGCATGATTTATAATAGCCAAGATATGGAAACAACATGTCATCAATGGAGGAATGGACAAAGAGGATGTCATATAGATATATAGATATAATAGAGAATGTAATATATTACATATATATATGCAATGAAATATTATTCAGCCACGAGGAAGGAAATCCTGCCGTTTGTGACAACCTAGATGAGCCTGGAGGGCATTATGCTAAGAAAGACAAGCCAGACAGGGAAAGACAAATACTACATGGCATCACCTATATGTAGAATCTAGAAAAGAAGAACATTTTTAAAAGTCAAACTCATAGAAACAGAGAGGATAGTGATTGCCGTGGGCTGCTGGGGGAAGACAGGTCAGCACAGTCTTTCAGCTACAAGAGGAAGAAGACTTGAGGGTCTAATAAAACGTGGTGACTGTAATTGATAACATTGTATTATATAATTGAAATTAGCTGTGAGTATAACTTAATTATTCTCAACCTCCAAAAAAAGATAAATACCTCATATAATGGACGTGTTATTTAACTAGATGGGAGGAACCCTTTCACAGTGTACACATATATCACATAATCATAATGAACACTTAAAAATCTCACAATTTTATGTCAATTTTATCTCAAAAAACCTGAAGTCTTTAAAAAGAAGAAGAAGGAGGAGGAGGAGGAGAAGTAGTAGTAGTGATGACTCCCACACTGGTGCCATCATCGTGGAAATATGGCTTTGGGACCATGAGAAATATTAGTTACACTCCAGCTAGCTAATGGATTTTCTTTCTCAAGTACTGCTGGCGAGGTTATAAAGTCCACTGGGTTCACATGGGTGGGTGAAGACCCTGTCTGCTCCTCCTCCTTTTCCATTTTAATAATAAGGTAAACATGTGAAAACGGTCTTAAAACCGTGAAGTGTCCTGTGTCAGTCATAAAAAGTTCCTATTCCTGAAGCCACAAAACAACATCTCTTTTCCTGAATTCCTCCTGTCTTTCAGAGCCAACTCCCCTAAAACCTGCATGGACAAATTAGGAGCCAAAAAAAAAAAAAAAAAGACAGAAAGGCAGAGGCCCAGAGAACACATTAACAAGGGGAGGTGCTGCCCAGGGGAGCCAGGTCTACCAGATATAATAAAATGATGCCCATAGTGGATGGCAGTGTGTGTGTGTGTGTGTGTGTGTGTGTGTGTGTGTGTAACCCTCTGAGCATCCATTCTGCCTGCCCCCCGACCCCCTCCCCAGGAAGATCAGGCCAGGCACTAGCAGAGACCTGCAGGTCTTCCCCAGCCTCGCAGTGCCCCCTTTCCTAGACCTGTTGCTGTAGTGCCTGGTAATGACATCTGCTCCGTCCGCCTTACAGTGAGTCCGAGCAAGTGGTGGACATGGCCTTCCTGGGCACCCGCGCCGGCCTCCTCAGAAGCACCTTGTTTGTGGGCTCCGAGAAGGTCTCAGACAAGTAAGTCATGCTGGGCACCCCGGCAGAGGGATCCCTCCAGGGTGTTCCTGCGGCATGTGGGCAAGCAGACTCTCAGACGCCAGGAGAGCACAGAGTGTGGAAGGTGATGGTTTGTAGATTAAAAGAGTCAGAAAAGTAACTCTTCATCAGGCTTATATGCATCCTGGAGTTGTCCCCGGGAGAGGAGGGACAATGGCCCAGTCAGGCAAGAAAGTGGCTGGGACACTAATGTTAGAAGGGTTAATCACTTCCACAAGAGGAAACCCAGAAGTTGTTTTCCCCCTTGGGACAGTCTGTATGTGACAAGCAAAATCATTTGGCTGTGTCCCCTTCTTTACTGACAACTTACATATCCCCTAAGCCAGCAATTCTCAACTGGGGGTGATTTTCCCCCAACCCCACCCCAGGGACATTTGTCAATGTGTGCAGACATTTTTTGTTGTCACAGCTCGGGGACGGGGGTTTGCTGTGAGCATCTAGTGGGCCGAGACCAGGGATGGTGTTAAACACCCTCACAACCATTGTGTGGCCCAAAATGTCAAAGTGTTGAATCTGAGAGACCCTGCTCCCAGCAAAGCCTGGATTCTGGGAGACCAGCTGGCCGGGTGTCCTCCCCACCAAGTACTGCAGCAAAGGGAGAATAGGAGCCAGAGAAGGAGGCCAGGTGGGGGTTGGGAGAGCAGAGCAACCAGCCGCTTGCAAACCAGGAGACTCAAATAGGCAGAAGTCAGCAGGTCTTTGGAAGAGAATGGCCAAGGGAGCACCCCGTGGTCCTTGCCTCTCACCCCCTCCCTGCTCCTCTCACTGAATCCAAGCACACCCAGCCATCTAGGAGCTTCTTCCAGGACTCTGACAGATCCACACTTGCTAAAAAGCTAAGGCGTTCTAGGAGAACAAATCAAGTTGCTTTTCCCTCTCCCCATATCCCCTTACTCCCAGAGAGGTGAAGAGAAGAGAGCCCTCTGCCTCTCTAGCCCTTACCATGGTCCAGTTAGAGATACAGCAAATAACTCAGAGGGCCAAATCTGGTGGTAAATTTTAGATTCGCCCAAAGGCCTTGAACAGCATCGGAACTGACCTCCCCACAGTCACTACCCAGCTGGCCTCCCACTCATACCTCCTCCTCCCCTTAAATTTCCACCCCCACTCAGAAAATTGCATACCCATGTCATTGTCTGGGTATGGGTGGACAAGTTGGACAGGGTGAACCACACCGGGCAGTATGAAGGGGGTAAAGCGTCCTCGGCAGTCCCCTGCACCCTCTGAAGGCTTCGAAGAATGGAAGAGAGAAATCTTAATAAAGAGAGACCCTCCTGGGTCACAAAAGCAGCCACCATGAATGGCCACCCAGGGGCCACACAACTCCAGAGGGCTCCCTTCACCTAGACCATGGCATGACTGGCGAGCTCAGGAACTGTGCAACAAGGCAGGTAGCTTCTGGAATACGTAAGTGGACCACTCTTAAAATCAAACTTCAAGTAACCACCTTGTGGGTTATCCACAGTGTCTTTTTTTAATCCACAAACCAGCTTCTCCCTGCCTCCCACTCTGCTTCTGGACCAGCACTCCCTTCTGCTGGCTGCTGTGTGTTCAGGCAATGCAAAACCATAATTAGCAAGGTAAAGCTGCTCAAGAAAAAGATAACTCATCATACATTCTAAACCCTAGAGGCAACAACTTTTGAAGTAACCATTTGGGGGGAATTTATGCCCTTCTATTAGTGCAGTATAGAATTCACCATACAATTTCCCCATTCAGACATGCCAATTAGCCAGACAGAAAGAAATTAGGGTATATCCAAAAGAAACAAACCCTGCAGGCAAAGGAGTTTTTATTTAACCAAAAAAGTCCCCTTTCACAATACAGGCGCTCTACCTCTTCTAGCTACTAACATGCCATCAGGTGCAACAATATTTGAATCTGGAAAAGGCAGGAATTGCTGGGGAACATCGTCTGGGGTAAAATCAGTCTAGTGGCCAATATTTTCTACCTGCAACTCTACTAAAGCAGAGATGAATCTCTCTTCTTGGCCCAGCCACGATGACCCTGTGTGGAAAAAAGAGAAAGGGACAAGCGTGTTCCCAGATCTGTGGGGAGGTACCAACTCTTTGTCTTTGCAGGAAGTTCCTGACTCCTGAGGATGAGGCCAGTGTGTTCACTCTGGACGGCTTCCCCCTGTGGTACCGCCAGGCCGCCGAGCAGCCTGCGGGCAGCTTTGTGTTCAATCTCCGATCAGCAGAGGGAGCAGGTAATCCGCAGCCCTGTGCTCTGGGACCTAGCGGGGACTAGGGTGTGCCTCCTCCCGCTGCTCTTGGTGGGGAACAGAAGCAGATGTGGAACAGAATGTCGAAGCCTCTGGGTTCCCTCCCAGCCCTCCCTCCTGACACGTTAGTGCCTTGAGAAAGCTCGCTCGTGTTTCACCACACTATTGATCTCTGCCCTGAATATAGGACGGATCATTTTATCCCCTAGCCAGCAACCAAAGTTAAAAATCCAGCATGGCACAAAGGAAAGAGATTTGCCCCAAAAGTCAAAGAGCTGGATTCCAGCCCAGATTCCAAGTGGGAGCGTATTGGAAGAGTTGATCTTTAAGACTTTTCTGTTTCAAACATCTGAGTATCTTTGAAAGCTCCCCAGATTAAAGTAACAGACTTCATTCCGTCAGGGGACCACTGTACTTACCAGATACACTGCCCCATCGCACTACTTCCCAGAAAAAGCAGCCTGGTCTCCACTCCCTTATGGTCTCCCAGGAGCTGCAATATTGAGCCCCCATCCTCTCCTCAGGACCTCCCAGTAATAAAGGGGCCCCCTGGCTGGCAGACCCCGTGCGAGAGGGGACCTTGAGGGGGAGGAAGCAGGGCAGCCAAATTTGGACCAAGCCACCAAATCCTTACTAGTCCAAGGCCCAGGAAGTGTTTCTGAGCTGCCGGCACCCAACTCCAACCCCCAGCCCCCACTCTGAAAAACAGCCCCCATAAAGAAAAATTAAGTGACTCTAACAGAGTACAAAAAAATTGAGAAATGTTTAGAACAGAAAGGGACTTGGAGGATGCATAGCTTCACCCTCTTAATTTACACTTGAATAGACTACGGCCCAGAGAGGTGGAGGGACACATCCCAGGGCCTAAGAGTTTGCAGCATAACGGGCCATCCCCTGGGGGGAATTGACCCCAGCACAGTGGAACGAGAGGGCCTAGGAATACCTGTGCCCAGGACAGAGTGAGCAGAGGTGGTGGGGGTGGGGAGAGGAGAGGGAAAGGAAGAGGAGAAGGAGGAGAGGGGGAGAAAGGAAAGAGGGGGAAGGAGAGGATGAGGAGTGGGGGGACGGGGGAGAAGAGGAGAAGGAGGAGAAGGAAGGGAGGGGGGAAGTGGAGAACCCCAGCTGGGAGTCTAGTGGAATGGAGAGTGTACTTCCCCTCCAAGATGCCCTTCCACCCAAAGCCTCCAGCCACCACTTTCACCAAAACCATCCTCCAACTTCCTGATGGAGAAGTGCCCTGAACTGACAGCTGGAGGAGATCTGGACTCCCAGGGGCTTTTCTTGGGGCTGCAGGCAGCAAAGAGGAGGTCCCCCTCTATGCCCTCTTGATGCCTTCTTCACCTTGTGCCTAAGCCCACATCTCCATCCTATGCCTGTTCCCCCCACCAAATGCATCGCTAATGTGCTTTACAAAACATTCCAGAGCCTACAACTCATACAATCTCCACAACCCTGGAAGTGTTGTTATTATTTCTCTTCTTATACAGGAAAAGTCTGAGGCTCGGAGAGGTTCTGTGACTTGCCCAGGAACACGTAGCTATGGGACCACAGAGCCAGGCCAAACCCAAGTTCTGCCCACCAAAGCCCAGGCTCTTTTCCTGCCCTAAGTGTGAGGCAGGAAGGGGAAGAGGAAGTGAATGCTGTTTGTCCCAGTGAAAGCCCACAAAGAAGGCTTCCAAAGCCAAGGTGATGGGCTCCTTGCCTCATAGTCCCCCAGAGCCAGAAAGTGGCAGCTCTTTCTTCATGTCACCTTCTAAAGTGGCATCAAGGGCTCCCACCTACAGGGTCCTGGGGAGGTTCTCTGGGGTGTAGCCCTGTCCCCTGCCCCCAGCCCATGATGAGGGCTCCCTCCTACCTGCATTGTCACTGGGCCCATGCCTGAAGGCTGCTGGGGTTGCTTTTTGTGGCGGTGAGGTAGGAGGGCGGTGGGTGGGGAACTAAGCCGCAAGGAGAAGAGAGGGAAGCTGGCAACCCAAAAGGGGGGACGGTCGAGTAGGGAGGCAGGCGCTTGCTCTCTTTTCACACCCTCGCTTGCTGCTTTAGCTCCTGCCTGTGCCTGAAGACACGTGGGCACCTCTGCACACTCCCCTTCTCCCCCAAGGAAGGAAACATCAGCAGCTTCATTTTAATGGGGTCGGGTACCCTGAAGAGGCAGAGGAGCCGCCTCCAGGGTGAATGGAGGCTTCCCTCTGCCTCTCCAAGCTGACTCTGTTGCCTTTTGCCTGGGGCCTGGTGGGCTGAGTCCTGCCCACGAGGAACTGTCTTTTGCAACCAGCGCCTGAGAAATCTGCCAGCACGGAGCCCAGGTGCCTCAGGCCTGTCCCTCCTGCCTCCAGACATTTCTAGAAGCAAGGGGAGGAAGCTGACTTCTGTGTTTATTGAGGCTTTATCATGGCAGATTCCTAGAATCAAGGATAATACTCCATATTGTAAGTTTCTAGAATCAGGGTAATTATGGATTTATGTGAGATATTGGATTATAGCAAGGTATGAGGAACGATCTTAGCAAAATAGATACGAGAAAGCATAATTTAAGTTCCATGACAACAGACGATCTCCACATAAGCTTCTCATGACCTATTTGTTTCAAGCAACATTTGATATAAAGACCTTCCCATAAGACAGTACTTGATAAAAATTTTGCCCCTTTGTTGGGAATTTTAGTTATGGAACTTGGCCTGTAGATAGGAATGCTTTCAAAGGGGATGCCTGGGGGTCTCAGCCGGTTAAGCATCTGCCTTTGGCTCAGGTCATGATCCCAGGGTCCTGGGATGGAATCCTGCACTGGGACTCAGCAGGGAGCTTTTTTCTCCCTCTGCCCCTTCCTTCCCACTTGTGCCCCCACCCCCTGCAAATAAATAAATAAAAATAAAATCTTAAGAACAACAAAAGGAATGCTTTGAAAAGTGAAGCCTTGTCCCTGGACTGATTTAGATTAAAAAGCCCAAGGTCACACACTAGCCCAGACCACCACTGAGCCAGAAATCTCTGTTTTCATGTCGAACTAACACAGCCACCTAAATTCTGTCCCTATGGTGGCCTGATTCTCCTAAAAGAGGGGGTGCAGAGCAGCTCAAAGCAAGCCCCTTGCCCTTGAAGAGGCTGGCAGTGTCCCAGAAGTGCAGTCACCATCTGTAACACCTGTGAAAGGCGTGGCTTGAGAACAGGGTGGTGTTGGCAGGCCGGCCCCCGGCCACCAGGATGTACGGAGTGCCCTGCCAGCCTTCTGTGTCTGTGCAGCCCTGGCCCCGGGCCTCTAGGGGGACTGTCAGTGTCACCCTGACTCATGTGACTGGTGAAGGACAGCCCAGGATCAGCCACCACGAGTCCAGGAATGCAGCCTATCCTTCTGCTCGGAAGAATCATCTGACCCGTGCAAGTCTTCTGGATGGAACATGCGCGGAGAGGACGGGTCACAGCAGGGTCCCTGAGCTCAAGGGAGGCAGACAGTCGCTGCCCCAAGACAGAGCAAACCCACAGTGTTCAAGGGACGTGGACACGCTGCATTATCTGGCAGGTTCAGATCTGCGTGAGGACGGGGCAGTACCTGACACGCGGGGGTGATCCGCAAAGTCCAGTGGGGGATAGTTGCAGATCCACCGCAGCAGGGGTGTCGCCAACACCCCCCCACCCCCACTTCCTCAAGAAATGCCCTCTCCTGGGATTCACAGTGTGCCCTCAGCTTCCCCACCCACCAAGCAACCCCTGGCTCTTCCCCGGGCACTGAGAAAGTGACTTGGCAATTTTTGTTTCCCCAGAAAGTCCAGGCCAGCCCATGATAGTGACAGCCAGCACAGCTGTGGCCGTGACCGTGGACAAGAAGACAGCCATCGCTGCAGGTAGGAGCTGCCCTCTGCGCCACGGCGGTCAGGGGCACTGTGAGTCAAGGTCAGGAATAACACAGAGAAATAGCAGGAGGGCCCTGCCTGTAGCTGGCAAGGGCCGCAGCCCTCCAGCCAGAGGTTTTCCCAGCCGAATGGTGTGACTGCGGGAGAAAGGAGCCTTCCCAAGCCATGTCGTTTATAAAACCGTAAGTCTTGAGATCCAAAAGAATTTATGAAGTCAGTCAGATGAAGCTCAGACAGTTTAAGAGATTTGCTCCAGGTCACCCGGGACAGAGACTACAACCGGGACCTCCGCTTCCCTCTCCCGTCACCCCAGGTGTAGAAAGCCACTGCGCACAGAGGCGGCCCCGTGACTCAGACCGTAAGGATGAGCCGGGGACATGTGTTCAGTGTGTGCAGGACACCACAGAGACCACATCCTGCGCTCACCTCATCCGGCCCTCAGGGCGAAATGGGTACTTTGGGCTCCTTTTTACAGATAAGGAAACCGAGACAAAAATTCTTTGCCCGAAGTCACACAGCTAATAATGAATGAAGCTAGAATTTGAGCTCAGGTGGCCTTTCCTTAAGATCCAGCTTCCTACCCCTTGTTGCCACTGGCCTCAAACGTGATGAGAGCGCCCAGTGACCCTCCCAAGCTGCCCAGACTCGGTGGTTTCTCAGTGCCTCAAAGTGTTCTTTGCGCCCAAGCCTCCTCGCTGGAGTGCAGTCAGGCCTGCCTGGTGAAGTCCTCCTTAGCCGGGCTTCAGTCCCCGTGTCTCGGCCCCAGCTAGGTTCTGCAAAGCTGTGCAGTTCAGTGGGCACTCACGCTTCGGCCGTCACAGGTCCGGTCCTGCTTCCCTGGGGGCCCCAAGCCGCATGGAAGGACTCTCCAGCTGGGGAGCAGAGGTGAGCCTTGTCCCCTCAGGCTGGGTTCAGGGCAAAGGAGGTAGGAGGAGCAGGCTGGGGTCCAGCTGAGATCCTCCAACCCTGACTTTCCACCAGAGAAAATACCTTGGGGGCGCCTTCAGGAGGCACTGCTCCAGCATTCAGGAGGGGACTTGTGCCATCTCAGCTGCCTTTTTAAACTTAGGCCATAGTGGGCTAACTCCAGACTCACTGCTAGGCCAAAACTGGACCCAAACTTGTCTCCCTCGAGCCTGTTCGCCGGTCCCATCCAAGTGCCTCTGTCCTGCTTCCTCCGTGCTGTGGACCCTCTCAGCAACCTCTCCCTCCCCCGCACCCCACATACCTGAGAGTCTAGGAACCAGAGGGGACGTGGGGTCAGGCACTGGCTGTGCTCTCCGGCACTCTCCAATTATTTGATATCATTTTTAACTCAGAGCTGAATTAGAGCCTCCAGGGGTTGCCATAGAAACCGTGTCCTGGTGCCTCTGGTTTAACTCACTGCAGACAATGGCTCTGAGGCTCTGGGGTGTGTGGATACGATAGGAAAAGAGTGAGGTACTAGAGACCTTATGCTTCAGCTTCTGTGTGTGTAGAAGGGGGGGCGGGGTGTTTCCTTTTGTAATTTCCCCTCCGTGGACTATGGCTCAACCTCCTTGATACTGGAGCTAGATGAGCCTATATCTCAAAGCAAGAGAGGTGGCTGGTATGCTGTCCTGGCAGCTTCATCCCTTGGAAGTGGGGGGCACTGTGTGCATTGGGGGCTCCTGGACTGGGCGAGCACTAGTGGCTAAAAAGGGAGCTGCAGGGGTGAGGTTGTGCACTGAGCAAGGGGAGAAGGCAGGAGAAGGGCGCTCGGCCCAGCTACAGGGGTCAGCTACATGCCAGATGTGTGTGTCATGATACGGGTTCCTCCAGAATGGCAGCTGAATGGGGAGGGGTCCTTTTAAGCTCTAAGCAGGTGATTTACCAACAGTTTATGCAGAATTTCTAGGACTCTAACTTCTTGACCAGGATCCATTTTCAATTTCCCATACCCTGCAGACCTAGTTGGGGAGTACTGCCCAGCATAGTGATGGTGGCAGCATAACCTGCAAGTGTGTTCCTCTACTACGTGGCGTGCAATATACTTGTGCCCCTGTCCTGAGCCCTTCAGTGCAGAGCCTGCTCTCTGGGGGTCCACGAGCGCTCCTCTCCTCAGGGTCTGCTTCCGTGCAATTGGACCTGGACATCCACACTCAGAACAGTGACATGTACGACACACCTATGCCTTACCCAGGCCTGTGCCGGGCTGCTGAGGGACCCTGGTCCCTGCTTCTGCAGTGGGGTCTGGGGAAGACTCTCAGGTCCGCTATGCCTGTTAGGGCAGCACCCCACAGTTTCTCACCACCTCTGAAAGACAAAGCAGCCCAGCTCTGCTAGGAGTCCAGCTGAACTCCAGGAAAGGGACGTGGAGGGCCCACTTCTCCCTAAGGCTTGCTACTGCCTCACTGGGATGTCATCCAGAGGAAAGCGCCTAGGAAGGAGAAAATTCCTTCTTGGTCTCTGAAAGCTAATGAACCATAGAGCCCGGGTGCAGTCAGCCAGAGGCCAGTCCAGGTCTGGAAGTGAGTCACCCCGGCTTGGGGCAGACAAACAACCACCCAGACCTTGTTCTCTGGCCCATCTCCTCTCTTGGCCTCCCCACCCCCCGGCCCTCCAATTCATAATTCTGAGAGCTCACCTGCTGAGCCCTGCAGGGATCATATCTGTCAGTGCAAAAGGTCATTTCCCTGTCCCTAAAGCCAGTCTTAAAGGTGCAAGAAGAATGTAAGCGAAATAGGGTTTCTCCTTCACGTTAGCAACACCCCTGATCTAACCAAGGCTAATGAAACGGCATCAACAGCTTCTAGGGAGCCTTCTCCAACCTCCCCTTACACATTGGGTCCTCTGGGCAAACGCACGCCTTCCTACCCCAGCGGCTGGTCTGTCAATGGCCAGGGTACATTGGCTCGAGACAGAGCAATGACAGATCTCCAGCCCTCCTTCACTCCGCAGTGCTGCACGGTGAAAGCAGCCTGAGGCTCACGAATTCAGAGCGCCAGGCCAGCCCACGGGCCACCTGCCCCACTCAGCTACAGACCCCGTTCAGATCCAGAGCTCCCCGTGGACACACATGGTGCTGCCCCCAGGCGAGGCCTCAGGCAGGAGTTTCCCACCTTTCTTATGGAGCTCTGGACATTAGGGTGAGGTCCTGCAGCGCTTCTGGCCGCTGCCTGGGGAGACAAGGGGGCAGGAAGACCCTCTCCCAGAGCCCACATGCCCTCCCCACCCAAGGAAACCAGGAGGTACATAGGAAAATACAGTCTTTATTGTTCTTCTGAAACAACGAACCAGAAATATAATTTTGCCTTTAAAAATCTTCTATCTCAGGCCGAAGATACCACTGTTGACAATACCCACCCCTCCCCACCTTTTCCTTTAGAAAATTCCTAGATCTGGTATCAGCTGGAAAGCCAAAAGAAGGAAGACTATGCCCCCAGCTCCAGGGAGGCCACCTGCACTGAGCTCCGCCCCCACAATGTTCAAAGGCATTCCCTGCCCCTCCCCCAGCCCCCCACACATACCACGATCCTCTATAAGGTGAAAGGATGGGGGAGCGGCGTGCAAGGCAAGGTGGGCCTGCCCTGTCCTGCCCTGTCCCTCCTCAGACTCTTGGCCTCCATGTTCTGGAGTCCTCTTCCGGGGCCACCAGCAAGACCCCCTCTTAGAGCCTGAAAGCAGCCTGATGCCTCCCCACTCTCAGTAAGCCGTGGGAAAACGGGTGTCCAGCAGGGGGAGACCTAGTCCTCACCTGTGATCAGACTCACAGGGAGAGGGCCAACCTACACAAGGGCACTCGTGCCCCACAAAGTCCCGCACAGCAGCACAGCCATCTCCTCCCCTACCGCCCCTTCGGTGTAGGCTGCAGGTAACAAACAGGACCCCAGCCCATGCTCTGGTCTGGAGCCCAGCCCAGGTGCAATTAAAGACTCCAGGAAGCCAGACTGAGCACACAAAACCCTGGGGAAGGAACCCCACCCCTGCAGCCTCTGGGCAGAACCTGCAGCCCTCTCCCTGCCCCTGGGGCCTGCTGGGGGTCTGCCCTGGCAGCGAGCTTATGCTAAGGCCGTCTGCATTCCCAAGATGCCACCAGTCGTGACCCAGTCCCCACCCCGAGGTCCCAGGCCCGGATCTGCTGAAGATGGAGGGGTGAGGGGTACAGAGCAATGGTTCTTGGGCTGCAGGCTATAGGAGTGGAATTGGTGGGTATCCCCATGGGGCCTGGCAGTGATGATGTCCTTAGACAGCGCTGAAGAAACGCCCAGTGGGATGGGCCTGGGCTCTCTGGAGGCTGCCATCCACACATGCTGCAGCGTCAAGGCCTCTGGGCTGGTGTCCCTGGAAAACCCAGCAGGAGAGGTGTGAGAGGGTTACCATGGTGACAGGAAGGCTCAGCCAGCAGCACCACTCTGGCCCACTTCAGAGACTCTCAAAGGATCCTTGTGTTGTTGGTGTGGGCTTCTCCCCCCTGTTGACTCGAGAAGGTTGCAGGAAGCAAGCGAAAGGTTCTGTGGCCTGACAGCCAGAGACACAAGAGGGAAACAGGTCACCACTCCCTAAGTTGTCATGACCTCTATCTCCGTGTGATTCTGTGTGTGTGTGTGAGAGAGAGAGAGAGACGGACAGCCAGAGAAAGAGAGAGATTTCCAGTCGGCGTAATTGCACTGGTGACGCCGGGGGTGTGTGAGAGGACACGAGTGAGGCTGGGAACAGTGGGGCTGGTGTGGCCTGTAGCAGACAGAGGGACACAATGGCTTCAGCCAAGGGAGTGTGTCATAACTGAGTTTCTAAGTGCTGGGTCCAGATGCCGGGGTTGGTGTGATCGTACGTGACAGCTAGCGGCTGAAAACTGGACTCAACTTGGACACGGAAGGACAGCTGAGAGTATCTTCCTGGCTTAGAAGGGGGTCACGGGAATTGACCCCTTGGCCCCCTCATCCCCTCCTCCCCACACCTATGGGCCAAAGGGGAGAGGCACCCAGCTG
This sequence comes from Neogale vison, assembly GCF_020171115.1. Lineage (NCBI taxonomy): Eukaryota > Metazoa > Chordata > Mammalia > Carnivora > Mustelidae > Neogale > Neogale vison. The sequence continues at coordinate 107,427,340 of NC_058102.1, read as the reverse complement.
TGATTGCCCCAGGGCAGGAAGGACAGCAGGGGAACCCTGAGTCCAGAAGCCTGCACTTGCACACAGAGCCATAGCCAGAAGCTTAGGGAGATCCCCAGCTGTTCAGAGACTTGGTGGCAGGAGCCTTGAACACAAGGGCAGCTTCTGCAGAGACTTGGAAGTGCATGGAGACCCCCCACACCACTCCTTGCTCTCTGGAGGGCTGGGGGCACCAGTGGAGGTGGAGGGAAGGGCCAGCCCTTACAGAAGGGATCCCCCACGTGCTCTCCCTGCCCTTCCTACCTAGGCCAGTGGGGCGGGGCTCTCATGCCACAGAAGAGATCTGCTTCTGGTCTTCGTGCTCACCCTCCGGGTCCCCCATGAGGGGCTGCCGCTTCTTGAGCTCCCGGTGGTACTTGGCCATGAGGGAGGCATAGATGCAGCCGTAGGCAGCAGCCACCACCATCATGATGCAGACGATGCCACAGACTACCCCCGCGATGATCACGGTGCCGATGGCCCGCCTCACGCTCACCGGCCGATACCGCTGCTTCTGGGGGCAGGCTGTGCTAGGCTCAGGCTCCGGCTCAGCCCCTGGCTTGGGCTTAGCAGGTTCAGGGCTGGCCTTGGTGCAGGGCGGCCCCGGAATACCCAGCCCAGCCGAGCTATTCTCGTCCTCCAACTGGGAGCAGTAGTTGAACATCTCCATGGGGACGGCGCGCATGTCCTTCCCCCTCAGCTCCTTGGGTAGGGTGCAGGCCAGCTGGTCCAGGCGCCCCCCTGCAGCCAGGGGAGAAAAAAAGCTGGGGCTGACCAGGTATCCGGAACCTGGACTCCCTCTCCCCATCCCCAGGGCCCCAAAGCAGAAGGCCCTGAAGGTTAATCAGGAATGCAGTCGGTCCTGGAGTCACCGCAGTAGGAGAAGGCAGGAGAACAACCAGCATTTATGAAGCCAAGGACCACAGTCGGTGAGGTGCACGTAACAGGTCATTCCATCAGCACAAGAAGCCATAGAAAATGGATAGCGCCGTCATTCCCATTTTAGAGAAGCACACAACCATTCCAGTCCAGCCTGCTCTGCCCAGAGTCCAACTGCCCCACGAGAGTACGGTACCGCCAGTGTAGGCCGATGCTCGGAAAGACTCAGCCACGAAAAGAGAGAGCCGAGGGCCTGCCGGGGCTACAGGTCCTGTACTCCTCTCCTCGCCCCCCGTCTGCCTGCTCACCGCCCATCTGTAAATCTGGAGAGCTGTTCCCCACTGTATCCCATCCCCCCGGCACTCCTCCCTGTCACAGGAAGCACAGGTCAAAAGCCGCTGCCACAGCCACCACCCTTCTAAACGGAAGCTTTTGGTGGCCCAAGATTATTTCTTTGGCATGGGGAGAAAAAACGTCAGGTGAGAATGTCTGTCTTTCCCTCTTTGAGAGCATTCCCATAGCCCATCAGCACCCCAGCATCTCTGAGCACAGTGGCATCTTGGGAGGGGACCCTGAGACCCCTAAGGGCCAAGGAGGGGGGCTGGTGACAATGAGGGGGTGTGGTGCACAGGCTGAGCCTTGGCGAAGTCAGGAGAGAATGTGTATGCAGAACAAAGGCAACAGATCAGGAGAATCCCCTAGGAAGTCAGAGTCAGAGTTTGTCCCTCTATGAGCTTCCAGTGAAATCTGGATGACAGCAAACGATCCCTTCCCAAATAGCTCCTGCCGTCCCCTCACTGCCAGTTCCCTCTCCCCGAGCAGCTGCCGTACGTCCGTCTCCTCATATAATAGATACGTTTTTCCTGGGATGCTGATGAAAACATCCCAAGAATTTTTTTTTTTTTTAAAGAAGTGCAAGGTTGAAAACAACTGTACTGTTGAAAGGTTCCAAAAATAGACATTCCCACTCCAGGCCCTTTGGTGCTAAGAATTTAGTTCCTGATGACTATGTAAAAAGACAGGGACGTTGCCTAGGGATAACAAATGGGGCTGAGACCCTTGGCCTCTAGTTCCCCTGTGCCTCTGACTGCCTAGGGGACTCGTGGCAAGTCTCACAGCCAGCACATTGTGTCCAAGGGTCCCCTTCAGACAGGCAGGGGTGGGGTGTTGAGATGGAAGCAACCTCAACTTCCTGTTCAAAGACCTGAGTTGAATCCTCGCCAATAATTTAATTTATTTAATTGCATGTGAGTCTTGGTTTTCATGGCCATAAAAGAAGAATGGCTAACTCGATTAACTGTTATAAGGATTAGGATAGACAATGTACATGAAAAGATATTTATAAACTGGAAGCTATATAGGTATTAACTGCTATTTCCTGACTCACAAGAATGGGAAAAATTATCATAGTGACAACATTTTATGGCACTTTACAGTTTATAAATTTTTTTAAAAAGATTTTATTTATTTATGTGAGAGAGTAAATGATAGAGAGAGAGAGAATGAGCCAGGAGGGGAGCTGCAGGAGGGAAGAAGCAGGATTCCTACTGAGCGGGGACCCCAATTCGGGGCTCGATCCCAGGACCCACGATCATGACCTGAGCCAAAGGCAGTAGCTTAACTGACTGAGCCACGCAAGTGGCCCTGTAAAATTGTTTAATTAACTAACACAGGAGAATATTGTGCAAATGTGGCTGGATACAAAACAAAAGGAGCAAGACTGGTGGAAAGGATTGGTATTCTTTTCATGTGGATTCACTCATTCAGCAAATACTCAGGGAGCATCTACTTTGTGCTGGGCACCAAATTCTATCTTACTAAATCCGTTCTATGTTATGACTACTAGTAGCAAACGAACAAACAACTGAATAGGTTTTATGGACAACTTGCTTTATGCTAAGTACTTTTCAAGACACTTTACAGGCAGATGCTCATTCAGTTAAGTGTCTGCCTTTGGCTCGGGTCATGATCCCAGAGTCCTGAGATCAAGTCCCGCATCATGTTCCTTGTTTGCCAGGGAGACTGCTTCTCCCTCTGCCTGCTGCTCCCCCTGCTTGTGCTCTCTCTCTTTCTCTCTAACAAATAAATAAAATCTTTAAAAGAAAAAAAAAGATACCTTTACATGTATTGCTATTTAATTCTCACAATAATTCTATCAGATAACTGTTATCTGACCCATTTTACAGAGGAGGACACTGCCACAGAGAGGTTTCTCAGGATCACACAGCTAATAAGGGACAGAGCCGAAAATCACACCCAGACCTGGCACTTTTAAACACTACACTCACTTCTTTGCCCTCCTTATCATTTTATAGCTCATTCTAGAACTTTCCCCAAAAGAGGGAAGGGAAAGAGTAAAACTAAAGCCATTTGGTTTCTTATTAAAAGCTGTGAATATAAAACTTCTTGGGAGAGAGCGTTGAGATTATCATCAAAACGAAAATTTGGTTTTATTTGTGGATTTAAATTATATTCCACCCTCCTGAAACTGAGGATATTTAAGAAATTGCTGTATTATTCAGAGGCACAAGGGTGGTTTTTCTTCCTCCTACCATGCCAGGGAAGCCCAGAGGCATACCTGGTGGAATGCAGAGAAAAATTATTAAGTTGCCTCACAATACCTACAGAAGTGAGATCAAGTTACAGTGAGTCAGTCTGAAAGAAAAAGAAGAGGGAGGAGGCCAGGAGCTGGGAGGGGCACACAAAGAAGAAAGCGGAGCGGTAAAGGGGGAGGGAAAGCAGCACCAGCCTTTCTGCCCTGCCCATGGATTGGAGCCCAGGCTGAGACTCTTCCAGTCCAAAGCTAGAGGAGAGGTAGGGCCACCCCTTCTCCCTGGACCTCGGACCCGAGTCAGCGCCCAGCCTCCAGGAAAAGTGTTGGGCCAGGGCTGATTCTCCCGATTCCTTAACCCAGGCAGGACTAACCTCGGTAGGAGAACCACTCCATCCAGTGCTTGAAATCACGCAGGTTACAGTCACACTCCCAGGGGTTGTCCCCAATCTGCAGCAGCTGCAGACTTGCGAGGGGTTCAAACGTCAGCCGGTCCAGGTTCTGCAGACGGTTGGAGCGAAGTGACAGGGAGCGCAGAGCGGGGAGTCCATCAAAAAGGCCAGGGGGCAGCTGCGCCAGCCCATTGATGGACAGGTCCAGGTGGCGGAGCAGGGGCGAGTGCTGCAGCAGGTCCCTGTCCAGGGTCCTGATGCTGTTGTTGCGCAGCTGCAGCTCCGTGAGATTCGTCAGGTCCCCAAAAATGGACCGGGGCAGCTGGTCCAGGAAGTTGTTGGATAGGTCCAGCCGCTGCAGACTGGACAGATTGGCGAATGCCCAGCTTGGCAGGGCACTCAGCTTATTGTTCAAGAGTAAGAGGGTTCGGGTGGCCGCAGGCAAGTCTGGGGGCACCATGGTGAGGCCTAGGCCACTACAGTCCACCTCCAGACTGCGGCTGTCACACTTGCAGGAGAAGGGGCAGGCAGGGAGGGCGTCCACAGCATACAGCGTGATCCAGCAGGTGAACCCTGGAGGGAAGGGGGACAGATAGGCGGAAAGAAAGCCATGGGCAGGGGGTTACCGTCCTTTCTAATTTGTACCATAATGGCCTCTTGACTTTATCTGTTTTGGCCAGAGCCCCAATCAATGCACAAATCCTCACTGACCACATAAAAAGATAATTAACAAGCTGAAGCCCATCTATATTACTCGACATCACACAGTGTCTGCAGAGCTCCTTGCCTCACAGCTCATCTGGCAAAGAAACCAGTTGAGTGGAGTACAATCCTGGAGAATGGCAGGCCTGAGTCCAGAGGGCGAGCAGTGTTGTTCCACAAGGATGCCCCAGCTCACAGGGCCTCCCCTGGTTGATCTCCTTGGGAGCTTGGACCCCACTGATCCCATAGATGTTGACCAAATAAAGGGTGTAAGGGTGTCAAAGAAACCTGCTCCCTTGTTCCTCTCCCAGTGTCACAGAGAAAGATCCTCTTTCCAAAAGAAAATAGCCACATTGCTGCTTCCTTCCCCTCTGCACCTCCACCCCCAACTTGGGGCTGCCCAGGGCTAAGACGCACCGTATGTGTATGTGTAAGAGGGAGAGCACAAAGGGGTGCTCCCACCCCTGTCCCCTACATCCTCCCATGTGCTACCAGATCCAAGAAGGGAACTGGTAACAGTATGAAGACCAGGAACCCCAGCCCCTCTAGGATCCCACTCTGGAGACCACAGTGGAAATGATAAGGATAAGATGCCCAAATCCATTTCCATGCTGAAGAACACTTGGGCACAAATGACTGCAAATCATAGATTCTAGGAGAAGTTTCATATTTATTTTCATTCTAAAACCAACCATGCACTTAGGTTGGGCTCCTGTCCCTCAGGGCTGTGGGGTAGCATTTCTGCAGGATGAACCCATTAACAGCTTTCCTTTTGTGGGCCCATATTTTGCCCAGGACCCCTCTGAGTAAGCAAGCTCAGAGTCTAGCCTGGGAAGGGCTGGGACCTCTCAGAGAATAATTATAAGAGAGCAGCTCATTCCATTGTCCAGCAGCACTTTCTCAGAGTGACTGTATATCTCCCCTCAAGCATCTTCCTGAGTCTCATAGAAGTTTGCTCGCTATGGAAGAGAGAATGGGTGAGCTCAAAATAGTTCAACTTCTTCAAGTCAGCACCCGGTCTGGCAAATTACTGGCTCCATCTTGGATGTGGGATTCATGTAGATCTGACAGTGCAGGGGAGGTTGTAAGGGCAGGGGTGGGAGGGCCCTTTTGTGCTCTGTCTCTTTCACACATGGCATGTCTGAGCCTAGCATAGCTCCAAGTTGAGGGTAGGGGTGCAGAGGGGAAGCAAGCAGCCGCGTGGCTGTTTTCTTTTTGAAAGAGAGGTCCAGAGGAAAGAACCTAGCCCGAGAAGCAATGGAGAATCAGGCCCAGTTCATGGCCCAGGTGATCCCACTCAGAGAGCCAACAGCCACTCCGACTTGAGTGCCTGAATGGGATGGTCTTGAGCCTCTGTCCGGTAAATGTCTCGTTGTCTGGTGTCCCCAAGAACAGAGCTTGAAGGAACAGTATGGGATTATCTCTCCCCATGCTTGTGGGGTCAGTGACAGCTGAGAGGCAGACTGCAAGGCTGACCCCTGAGCCTCATTCTCCAGAGGAACAAGCACAGTCATGGGCAGGGGAGCTGACCAGTGACCCTTCCTGGCCACGTGGGGTGGCCTGCTGCTACGTCTCATCTTCTTACCCCTCTGATCGCTTCTGTTGCCAGGTCAGCCTGCCCCACTGTGCCATCTGAAAATCAGCATTCTTCAGACTTCACTTTCCCCAGAAAATAATTCAATCCATCCAGCTTCCCTCACAAAAGGGTCATAACCAGAAGCCATTACTCCCCCCACCCCTGAGGAATTCAGGGTGACGAAAAAGCTCTGGTGACAAGAAAACATAATCCTGTATTGCGAGGTGTTGAGTGATTCTAGAATGAGGTTGAAACAGGATCTGAGTGGCTCAGGGATCAGCCGCTCTCACGTGGTGAATAATTCAGGCTGCTCTGGTCCTGCCACGGTATCACCAGGCCAAGTGAGCAAAGGGAGAAGTCAGGCAGAAAAATGTCCCTCGGGACCATTTCTTACCTCTTACCATGTAGCCTTGGGCAGGCCAGTCCTCACTGACCTGGACACTTTGCCTCTCCTGATGAGAATTCTCAAGCTTCTTTCAGCCTGACAACTTACAAGGATTTCTTATGGGAAATGGCGATCCCATTTTCCCCGTATACAGAAGGAAGGCTGTATGGAGGCAGGCCCCTATGGCCCTTCCAACACCACAATCCAAGAGCTCTCTCCATTTCAGATCTAGAAGACCGAGACAGAAGCCTCTAGGTTCACCCAGTCAATGGAAGACAAGAGGGAGACTCGCCATTAAAACAGCAGGACTCCCACAAGCCAGACTACTGAGGGTGGGGGTGGACTTCCTGGGCGCAGGAATGGCCCCACCTAGAGCAGCAGAACCACCCATCATGGCCTCCAGCTCCTGACTTAACCACCGAAGGTCCCAATGGCAACTCTTTCTTGGGCTGCCACAGATGCCAGTACCACGAGCAAGACTGTAGAGGGTAACCCCTGGCTTCTCAGGCCTTGGGCATCCCAGAAAGATCAGAGCTTCCTGCAGCCTGGCAGGCATCACGGCATGCCAAGCTGCCTCCTCCCCCACCCACCCCTGCCCCACTGTACTCACAGGAGATCTGCCTCCATGGCAGGGCAGGCCTGGTCCTCTGCTCAGGGCCAGCGCCCCGGGCCAGCATGGTGAACGCCACGGCTCTCACAGCTCTATACCTCCGGGGAGAGAAGAGCCCCTCAGTGCGCGCTACCTGTCAGTCCTGAGAGAGAGAGAGAAAGAGCTGAACAGCACTTGAGGCCCCGTTCCAGGCCAGGGGTTAGGAGAGGGCTTGGTGTCTCTTTACACTCCTTGTCATTCCTGCTCCCGTTCTACTCAGCTATGATTCCCTGAGTGGGGGAAGGAGGAGAATGAGGGGCAGAGAAGCCAGGAAACCATCCCCCTCCCTGGGTGACTGGGGTGGCAAAGAGGGCAGGCTCCAGGCTGTGGCATGCTGCTGAGTTCTGCCTGTGCGATGCGGAGTTCCCTAGCAGCCGCCTCTCTGGTGTCCCCTCCCCGGCCTCCCTTGAGGCCTCTCTGGTGTGCTATCTCTAAAATGCTCTGCAGGGTGATGGGGCCTCCTTTGTGAGTTTCCCCGAAGTCACAGGTGGGACAGTGAGGGACATATCTACTAGGTAAGCAGAGTGAGGCCATGGTAACCATGTTCCTGGTCCCCACGCCGCTCTTACCATGGCCCCCGAGGAGGCAGAGTCTGCTGCTGTGTCAGGCGTGAGGCCCAGGCCCTGCTCCCGCCACCGGGCTGGCCTCCCGCTTCCCCTCCACCTTCGCCTGAGAGGTGAGGTGCAGTGCTCTGTCTTCCGCCCGCTGGTCTATAATAAGACTCATCAGCTCAGGGAGTTCATGCTGCAGCAGCTGTTCGTGCAGGAGACAGGGACAGGAAGGAGAGGATGAGCTTTCAGAGCAGAAGGAGGGCTGGGAGGGGGCCCAGGGAGGCAAGGAAGCAGGTTTCTCTTGCAGATGACAAAAGAGGGGTAGTCACCCTGTCTAGGGTCTCAGGACCGGCCCTGCACCAACCCGAAGACTAGTAAGAGGGGCATGGACCCATTTCCTTCTAGGTATGGCTGAGGCCCTCAGACAGAGGCCAGAGCCTCAGCTCTCCCAGCCCCATCGGAGGGATGGGAAAGGGGGACAGTGATACCATTGCAGCAAGCAGGGACACGGTGGGGAAGGGGACGGGTGCAGGAAGGGAAGGCTCTGCCCCCTGCCCAGCCCCTCCTTCTCCCAAGGGCCAGCATCCCATCAGCCCACTGCTCCTGGTTGACTCTTCTGGTGGCCTGCTCATCCCTCTGTGATCCAGGTCACAGCCTCCGCTCTCACACACAACCCCCCCAACACCACCGCACTCTCCCCCCCACAATCTGGAGGAGCCAGGGGCAGAGTTAAGCAGGCAGCTGAGGAGGTAGAGGGACTGCTGGGAAGCTAAGTCAGCTCTGACATCTTGCATCCGGTGAAGCGGGTTTCCCTCGGGCATTTGGGGGCCTGCTGCCATTCCTGTGTCTCTCGGCGCCTCCCCAGCCCCCACTCTCAAATCGAGCCACCTCTGGTGGCAAACCCCACTTAAAACACAGCAACCCCCACGGGACGCTCAACTTTGCTCCCAGCAAGGGCAGCCTGGGATGGGGAGGTGGTCTTGGTTGATCTCTTTCCCCCTCTTCCACTGGGAGATAGGGGGCTCCAGGCCGTGCAGGCCTCCTAAGGGCTGGCAGAGTCTGTCACAACAACTGGGCCCCCATGTGGGGTGTGGGGAAGAGCCCGGTGCCCTGCACCGCCTCTTGGATGGGTCCCAGGCCCTGGGCTGAGGCATGAAGGAGAGGCTGGGAGCAGCTCAAGTGTCTTCCCCAGCAGCTCTTGCCAGCCCCGGCCCACAGGCCTCCGGTTCCCTTCGGGTCCTGCCACTCCCTAGCTGGGCAGCCTTAGCAAACCGTGTAAACTCTCTGAGCCTCAGTTATCTTCTCTCTGAAAGTGAAGACAGTAAGACTTCATGGGCAGAATCTCTGTGCAGATCAATTTAATTAAGGGAGGAGAGTTAACATCTACTATATTTAGTACACATTACCTTAGAAGATAATTCAGGAGAACGTGCCCAGCCTGGACATGAGCCCATGATAGCTGTGAGGAAGCCCCAGCTCCCCTTCTCCATGGGGAGGGGGACCGCAGCTTGCACGAGTTCTAAGTAACACCTCCTTCCTGGTCCCACCAGCCTCACACATGGACTCCTTCCCTATTCCTGAGCAGATGGCCCATCACGGGATGCTCATGGTGGGACACGCTCGCACACACAGCCTTCCTGGACCTCCATCCGGACAGCAGTGTCCACCCTCTCTGTGTCCCTCAGGCCCTGACCCTTGGAAGAGCCTCCAACTCCCACAGGAGCCTCACAGCCAGAACTCCTGGCACCCACACAGTATCACAGTATCAGGCAGGTTAGTGGCCATCCAAGGCATGGAGAGGATGACCAATTTGCCCAAGGTCACATGCTAGATCAGAATAAGTCTGAGTCTGGCTGCTCGTCCACTCCCTGGTGATCATCACCGACAATGGCCCTTACGGGGAGACGCTCATGTGTGCACCGAGCAGGGTGCACGGAGGCTCCCAGACACGTGCTTGGAGCACCCAACACAGCACATGGTGCAGACACACACCCACAGAGAGCTGTGCAGTTAGGCACGTGCTCACACGCACATACGCACACGCACACACACGCGTGCACACACGCATGCCCACTGGCAGCCCTCCAGCGCTCCCCCTCAGATGCCAACACTCAATCAGCAAGAGCCCCCAGAAGACAGACATGTGGGGACATTTCCAACCCAGAAGTAAGGTCTAAACAAAAACCTCACAAGTAGCCCCCACTCCAGAACATTCTCTATACTCAGACCCAGAGGGCTGCTGAAGACCCAAGCCAAGCTTCTGCTCCTGCTCTTTCCAGCTTCTTGCAAGGACACAGGGGGCCGAGAATCCCTCTTGCCCAAGCCCAGGCCCTGTTTCCACCTGAGCCTGTTCCCCTCTGTTTCAAGCAGCTTCTCCTTTTCCAGCCCGCTCACACATCCCAGACCTCAGTGTCACCCCATAGCCTAGGGGCTGACCAGCAAGCACAAGGCAGACCCCTAAGTGTCATCTTCCAAGGTGACAGGACACCATTGACCCCAGCATCTCTAGAGAAATGTGATGAAAACAAAGTCCCCCCAGGGGTGGGGAGTGGGGCAGTGGTACCTGTGCCCCCCACTGAGCTGGCCCTGCCTCCTTGGGCACCATGGAAGTGACCTTTAGGGAGATATGGGGCTAGAACCCAGTGCTTCCTGCCTCCTTGGCCCTTTGCCCACACACACACTTCCAACCCAAGGAGCCCTTCCCACCCCCAGAAGTCTCCAGCCTCATTAGGAAAGGGGATGACCTACATTAGGAGTGCATCTGTGGCTGCAGGCACTGCCCGGCTGCTGGAGTAAATTTATACTGTCTGAGAGGGAAGTCCCTGCACCCAGGATGGGAATAGGGGACAGAAAAGAGCAGGGAGGCCCTGCCAGAAAGATCTCCATGTCCCGCAGCCTCTTGGATGCTGAACTTGCTCCTGTTCCTCACACGCTCATTGTCTCAGCCCCAGGGACAGAGACACCGGAGAGAAGGGCCCGGCCCCGGCGGGGCACTGGGCCTCCTTCGCTGGGCTTTGCTAAGAGAACAGGGACATAGTGGGGCGGGGGAACTACAAGCAATCAAAGGGAGAACCCCCGAGAATCCTTTGCTACTCAATATGGTCTGTGGGCCTTTCTTAGGAATTCCTTAGATACGACTGTCAGGCCCCGCCCCAGGCCCACCCAGCTAGAATTTGAATTTTAACAAGATCCCATACTCAAGTTTGAGAAGCACAAGACTTCTCTCCTGGCAGGCCCTGGCACTTCCCGAGAGGCCATGCAGTCCGTTCCCCCAGGCTCCATCTAGGGAATGGCCATGACCTGGGCAAGGGTGATGGGGGGGGTGTGGGCGGAGGATACTGACATTAACCTCCTTCAGAAAGCCCCTTTGTGAGGAGAAGCACCTACCACATCCACAAACACCTGTTTATAGTGTTCCTAGTTCTCAGAAAAACAGTCAGGTTTTGCAGTTGGGGAAAACTGAGGCAAAGGAAACGAAGTAACTTGTGTCAGGTTGAGCCAGGGAAGAATGAATATAGCTTTGTGATCAAGCAGCCTGGGGACAAAGCTACAGCTGAGTTAGTTGCTTTGAGCAGAACAGGTCCATTCTGCTCCTGCTCTGCTCACAGGCAGGGGTTCCAGGTGTAGGAAAGGAAAGGCAGACACGGGAGAGGCGATCTTCCATTCGTAGAGCACTTCACAGTTTACGCAGCAAGTCCTTACCCCCAGACTCAGGGGATCTGGCAGCAGGTGCTTTGACGCCCCTCCTGCTGGTGAAGAAGCCAGCTGAGCTGAACTGGACTGAGACGCCAGCCCAGTACCCCCTCCAGGGCCCCTCCTTCCAGTAAGCTCAAGGATGCAGTGCGGAAACGCCCCAAGTGGCCAGGATCTTAGGAAAGGACGTGGAGGGGGCTTTCTAGAACCCCTCTGGGGGGAGGGTCAGGTGCTGAGGTGAGAAGGGAAGCCAGGGGTGGAGGATAGTGATGGAACAGGAGGCAGCAGTCAGAGCAGAAATCTCCGCGTGCTCCTGCCGTGTGGAGTGAGTGCAGCAGCATCCCCTGGGGACTGGGAGCAGCCCCCCCCAACCCAGCCCCACGGGTGACAGGCAAGGAGCAGCCTGCCAGAGCCCTAGCCCACAGAGTGCTTGGGCCAGAGGGTATGGGGCGGTGGCCTTTCTGTGCTCCTGTGCCTTGGGGTTTCCCCTGCAGACAGAGGTTAGTCCTCCAAGTGAGGCTGGCTCAGACCTCAGCTAGAAACCTCCAACACACCCACTGCCAGCCTGGCGTCCACACCCTTCCCCTGAGGATTCTGTCATGTCCGTCATCCCAAGTCCAGTGTCCAAACCACACAAGCGCTTAAGGCCTGCTGAACCTCAGCCTGGGGCTCCCTGACTCCTCGGACATCATGCTTGCTCCTCCATTCATCTCCACCAGGACCTCCCTTCAGTCAAGGGTCTCTAGTTGAGGACGAGGCTTCTGCATGCCCTCGGCATCCAAGAGTCACAGAACTGAGAAGCAGAAAGGGCCTTCGTGGTCACCTGCACACCCACTTCCCTCTGCAGACAGATGAAGGTCACAGGCCGGTGAGAGGCCCCAAGACGGGGGAGGGGGACCTGGACTGCAGGGTGGCCTGAGCTGAGCCCTGTTTGGTGGACACCACGCAGGGTGACCGCTCCACCTGCTGCCTCCAGTCTGGCCATCTGGGCCCTTCTAGGAAACATGCTCAGCCTCTTCCTGCCTGTCACCCTCATGACCCGCTGCCCAGGCAGCAAGGAAGCAGCTTTTATCAAATCTCTCTGTCTGTGCTTGGAACCAGCTGACCTTCCTGGTTCGTTTTAAAAAGCGTATCCCATTCTCACCCCAAGCTTCCTGCCTCCTGGTTTCCTTGTTGAATAGTCCTGATCCTAAACAGATCTTCCTTGTTGAATAGTCCTGATCCCAAACACATCTTCTGGGAATCCGAACAAAAAGCCCCCAGTCATTCCTCACTGGAGCCCCTCTCCATTGTGAATCAGCTAAGCGTCCTCACTGAGGTCAGGCCAGGGGCTCAGGCCGTGGTCTTGGGCAGGGGGCAGAAGAGGCCTGACCTGAGGTAGAAGGAGAGAGACCCCAAGAAGGGAGAGCCTGCCTGAACTACAACCCCTTCCTCCCCAGACACCCCAACATTACATAAAGGCCCTCCCCTGCCTCTAGCCCATGTTACCCATCCTGCCCAAAGCAGCTCCACCTGGCCCTTCCTTGGCTTTGGTGCCAAGGAAATAGCAACGAGATTTGCTCATCCAGGCCCCAGACACAGCTTCCAGCCAAACCCCAAAGAAACCAGATCGGTTGCTTAAGAAACGTCCCTCCTTCTCCTGCCACCCCCAGGCTGGCTTTCCTGGGCTCCCTCTTTTGGCAATGCTGGAGACTGTAGCAGTGGGGAGGTGGGGTGGGAAGAGCAGGAAGCTGCTTCGGGTTTCCCTCCTGCTGGACTTCCCCCGCCCCCTCCACGTGCTCAGCCTCCCTTCCCTCCCTCCCTCCCCCCCTCCCCGTCAATGTAGTTATCTAAGCTCCTGGGCGTCAATCTGAGTCATGCCAAAGCCATGCCCCATGCGCCCTGACAGCCAGGTGCCACCCGCGCCATCCCCCCTCCCTTGCCCCCTGCCGACTCAGACAGCTTAGCTCACAGAAAAGACAAAGCAGCCCCTGGAACTGAGCTGGGCGGTTGGGACCCCCGGTTAGACCACCCTCTCTGCATTGTCAAAATGGGCCTGGGGCTGCTGAGAGCAGTTTTCCTACTCCAGCTCAGGATGCCCCTGCCTCAGTGGGTCAGAATGCCAGGCGGGCAGGGCTGGGCTGTACACCACCCATTCCCCCAAGGCTGAGTCCACAACTCCCACCAAGGAGGCATAAGGCTTCCCAACCCATTTACAGATAGAGGACCCGGTGTGTAGCTGGGAGACACCCCGAGTGAGTTCTCATGAGCAGGGGTCCACCCCCTGCCCCTGGCCCCCCTGAGGGCTGGGAGCAGGGCCTCTGGCTTTGCCAAGGAAGAGCTACAAGGCTTTTCTCCCTTGTCCACTCCCAGCCACGCCCCCACCAGGGAACCTTCCCCCACAGCTGCATGGGGCCATGTCCAGCTAGGGAAGGGTTCCTCTGCACCCTTGTCCAAGGACAGCTGCCTGGAGGCCAACAATTCCACACTGAGGGCATCCAGCAAAGAGGCTGGGCCCTCGAGGTCTATTCCCATACCTCAGACAGCTCAGATCTCCAGCCTGCCACCCCCCACCCAAGCCACGCTCTGAACCAGTTCTGTCACCAGCATCCCCTTTCCCATAGCACACAAGCTCCTCGGGCTGTGAATGCTGAGCTGGGCAGGCAGACGGCACAGGGCTTTTGGCTGGCACTCCCCGTGCTGCGGGGACTGGTTTCTATGCCACCCGGGCCTGTCATCTGGCACTGGCACTGCTCTCTTCTCCCCTCCCCTGCCCCAGCGGAACCCCAGCTCACCTCCCCAACACTGTGAGGTCAGAGCAGCCCTGCGCCCTATACCTTTGGGCTGCCCCGATGTCCAGTCCTGAGCACTTCCCCAATCCCAGCAACTGCTCCCAGGCAGGAGGTAACAGTGGCTGTCTGTGCAAGGCCAGGAGACCCAGCAAAGATGGGCCCCGTTCCCCGTGTCCCGGCCACCCTGCACCCCCACCGGCCCTTCATGCCTTCCCTCCAGCGAACAGCACTCACCTTTCTTCACCCTGACCGCAAGCTCCTTAAATCAAGTAGCTCTAAACCATCCGTCCAGGGAGACCCTCCTGGGGTTCCTGGAGAAATCCAGACAGCCCTGTCAAGCGGAGCGCAGTAGGCACTGAGTCCCCAGTCCGCCAGGAGCAGGGACCTGGAGCGCAGCACAAAGCACGGGGGAGAAGGAATGCCTGCCGCCGCAGCTGCCAAGGGGACCAGGCTGCTGGGTCAATAACAAACTGAGAAGGAAAGAGGGAGGGACAGAGGGAGACGATAGGAGAGGGAAGAAGGGGGAGAGGAGGAGAGCGCTGTGTGCGGGAGCAAAGAGACGGAGCAATGGAGTGACAGCTGGGGGTACATCTGTGATGACAGCGACAGAAGCACACACAGGCACAGGCGCACGCACAGGCGCGCGCGCGCGCGCACACACACACACACACACACAACACACGCACACACACACACCAGAGGCGCTCTTGGCCAGAGGGCAGCGCTCACCCTTAAAATGTGAGCATTTCAGTGGAAAAAAAGGCTCCTGCGGCTGAATTGCTTCCAACCAGAGAGGGGAAAGCTGTTGAAAGCTGTTTTCCCATGGACCTCCATCTTCCTTCCCCGTGCCCCTCCAAGCTCTCCCTGCCCTGACCAACTGCTCCACTCTGGGCTCCCCCTTCTCTCCCCTTTCCTTTGGCAGAGAGGAGCAGGACCCTGGCGGCAGGAGGCCCCTAGGAAGCGGGGTCTGTCTCCAGTTCAGAGGGATGCAAGGAAGTGTCTTCCATCCTGCTTGGGGAGCAGGAAAAACTGAACCCCTTTCCTGGTGATATATTCCAGAGAGGGTAACTGGAGGGGTGTGCAGGCAGCCCACCGCCCAGCAGTCCTCCAGAAAGGGGCCCTGAGCCACACGGAGCTGAAATCACATGGTCACACACAGGTCAGTGAGCCTCAGTAACCCCAGACCAGGGCTGCTTAGGGGAGTACAGTGCCAGGGCAGACCGGCTGTAAGCTCAGGGGCCTGCTGCAGGTGGCTGATGGGGGAGGGGGCAGGGGGACTAAATGCAAGCCCCCGCCCCGCCACACACCATGCTTGGCTTTTCTAGGCTTCTTCCTCTTATCTAGATGGGGTAGGCATGGAAGGGAAAAAAGAAAAAACTGGTATTCAAGAATTCAGAAGCCTAACCAGTCAGGACAAGGAAGTTGGGGAAATTGATATTCCAAGAGATGACAAGTGTCTGATCCAAAGGCAAAGGAGCGAAGCCAGGGACTTGTCCCAGAGAGACCACAGCCTATGACCAAGCCCCCTAAGTGACCCTTCTTTGAGTCTCTTAAAATCGCCCTGACAAGAAGATGGCACGGTGTGTTACCAATATGTCAGGGATATCCCAGCATCCCTCTTCTATTTCACTTGTGTTGGCAGGGGTGGGGGAGGGCGGTCATCAGGATCAGGAACGGGGGAGGGGGAAGTTGAAAAACTCGCTCAACTCAGGATGACTCTCACAGGCACTCCTGCACCTCCTTCCTGTCTGTTCTGATGAAGACAGACTCAGCAGGGAGGAGGAGAGAGAGCGGGTCTTCTGCCTCCTGGGAATTCCATGCCTCTCACCTACACAGTGTGCATCCTACCTTCAAGCTAACTGTACCCACCTGCCTCTAAACGGACCTCTCTGTTTCTCCAGCTCCTTCCCTGAGTCTGGAACAGCCTCCTTCCCCATGGGTAGCCTCCCCCTTCTTAAAAACCCAACCAGAAAGTCTGCTCGTTTACAAAGGTTCCCTGGATGGTCCACAGACTTGACCTTCTCCCATCTATAGCCTTTCTTGGGGCCATCCTTGTGATTCTTATCCAGAAGATGTAAAGCCACTTTCTATGGTATGGTTTATCTTCTTTCATAAACTAGGAACTGTTCCGGAAGAGGGACTCTGCCTCTCCCACGCCCCAGTGCCTTCTTGTCAGCTGAAAGAGGGAGAGAAGGGACCAGCCCAAGCCTAGGCATCAGGGGACCCAGAGTCTAGACTCTGTTGCTCATTAACTAGCTATTAGTTAGTTAATGGACCTGACAGCCCTGGGCCTTGCTTTCCTGTTCTGTAGAACAAGGAGGTAGAATGATTGAGGTCTCTGGTCTCCCTTCGGTTACTGGCACTCCGTGACCTTGAGCATCTGCTGGCTCCCCAGCTTGTAGGCATAGGAGATAGGCCCCTCCTAGCCTCGCAGCTCTAGATCCCTTAAACAGTCTCTGGGCTGAGCTATTAGGGCAGCGAAGGGAGAAGGACAAAGGAGATACTAGAGCTGGGGCTAAGATGTGGAGGTGCTGACCCCTGGGAGCATGACTTCTGACAGGGAGCCCTTCCCTCTGTGCACACAGCTGTTTCGCTTTGCGGTCTGTGACGACAAAACAGCGCCACAGTGACAGCCAGGACTCGGAGTGAAGAGGTATATCTTGATAAGCTGCCTGCTGCCTGTGGCCTTACGGGGCTCTTTGTTAGGTTGTCTGAGAGTCAAGCAGATCTTAAAGAAAAACTGCTTTGGAGGAAGACCTGAGACGCAGGGGAGAGAGAAGGTCAAGAGGAGGCCCGGGGGAGGGGGAAGGACAGGCCCAGCTAGGGCCAGGATGAAGGGGGTGTCATTTTTCCACCTTTATCAAATTGTAGCAGGATCTGGGGACCAAGGTCAGGCTCCAAAACAAGGTCCAATCATGTCTGGGCAAGAGGGGGAGGTCCCACTGCTCCCCTGGCGGAGCAGCCCAGGATGGCCAGATGCTTCATGTTCCCTTGACCCCTTTGCTGGATCTCTCTGCACTCAGAGTTCTGAGCTTGTCTGCAAACATCAGACCATGAGGCATGATCTCCTGCACACGGCAGGCTGCTAGGAGGTGCTGAGAGGGAAGCTGGCCAGCCTGGTGCTCCCCTGACATGGGGGGCCAGTGAAGTCCTAACGATGGCTGGCCACCTGAGCAAGCAGCACAGAGACCCAAGCATCACACTGACAGGTCTCCCAGGAGAGAAGGCTGGGCTGTCTCAGTGTCTGGGGTGGAAAAGTACAGTTTGGGTTGTAAGGCAGGACTTGAACAGGGTTTGAAATGATAAGTCACGAGGCAGGGAAGAACAGACAGTCTGTTGATGAAGAGGTTCCCATGCCCCTCACTCGCTCCCCAGTCCTATCTCAACCCCTGCCCTCAGGATCTAGCACCTCCTGTCCCGAGGAAGTTCTTTCTGTCTCACCCGAAGTCCCCATTCCTTAGTGGGTTCCCTCCTAGGCCTTCAAGGGAATCAGAGCACAGCTTCAACTCTACGGACTCACGTTCAGATCTGTAAGAGGGCGAGGCTCCATACAGAAGGAAGGAGTTCAACATGGTCCCGAGCCCCAAAGGGACGAGACTGAGAGATCTTATAGAACTCCCTTCCCCATCAAGAGGCTGGCTCGGTGGAATTCACAAATATTTACCTATTTAATTCAAAAAAAATTTTTGGAGCGCCATGATATGTTAAGTCTGATGCTAGGTGCAAGGGATCAGAACTCTCTCCTTCTTGCCTATTAGCCCCCATGCCAATAAGGCAAGACAGGCAATAAATGAGAATAAAATAAATAAATCATGTTGCTGAGAAACTAAAAAATGATGAAATGAGAATGAAGGATGAAGGGGTGGGCTACTCTATCTGGAGAGGTCAGGGAAAGCCTCTCTAGGAGGTGACATTTGGAATGAGATCCGATGATGAGAAGGAGCCAGCCATGTAAACTTCTAGGGCAAGAGCATCCCAGGAAGGAAGGACAGCGGATGCAGAAGCCCTAGGTGGGAATGAGACTAGCATGTTCGAGAGAGAAGATGATTCAGGTTGAAATCAGAGAGAATGGCAGGGCTGGCTCCTGTGGGGTTTTGAGGCCATATTACAGAGGAGTTTGGATTTTGCTCCAAGAGCAGTGGGAAGACACTGGAAGTCTTTAAGCAAGGGAGTGAGGTGATATGATCTTCAGAAAGATCACTGTCGTGACTCTTGGAGAACGGATCACAGAGAGGCTGCTTGGGGGTCTGGAATATTAATGCAAGTGAGAGAGATGTTGGTTTGGCCCAGGGTGGAGCAAATGGACTTACCGTGTTTTGGAATAAGGTCTGCAGAACTTGAAAGGGATAAGAGAAAATGATTACAATTAAGTGGAATATGTTCCAGATGGTGAAGTCTCAAGGAGGGTCACATTTTGGGGAGAAAAAGCCCGGGTTCAGTTTGGAACCTGTGAGGTTTGAAATGCTCTCAGTGACTCAAGCATGGAGAGGTAGTAAACATTTGGAATGTCCTCAGCTCTGCATACGGATCCCACACACAAAGGACCCAGAACTAGTCTTAGAGGAGCTTATGCACCAGCTGTGAGACAGAACCCGGGGGGAGAGAACCTGCTTTGCTCCCCACTCCTCCCATTTCTACTCAAGAGCCTCAAAAACCTGTTTCTTTAGGGGAAATCAACCCCCACTCTCTCAAGACTCTCCGCGTTTGAATCATAGCATTTCTTCTAGCTCAGGAATGTCATGATTCTAGGTAACGTGGCTCTGAGCAAGCAGGTAGAGAGACAGAGTCTCTCTCTAGGAATAGGAAGAAAGCTCTTTGACCAAGGAAGCCAAGGACAGGGGTAGATAAACTTTCCTAATCCCAAAGATTTGATCATTCTAAGCATTAGTGTGATGGCTCCGTGACAATTTTGAGAAGGTTCCTCTCCTTTCACTCAGCATTCTACAGGTGAAAGAAATTGTCTAAAATGAGTATCAGAGGGGGCCTCACAAGAAAGAATAAGGGGGAGAGCCTGAGGAGTCCCCTCAGTCCTCCAGGGCTGGAGGGAACCGTGAAAGGGAGGAGGGACGTGCCAGCAAACACTGGGCCCTCCAGCACAAGCTTTGTGTGTGGATTACTGCTGTCCGTGTGTCTTTTGTTTCGGTCATGACCAAGAATTCCATGTACTTGTGTCCTTCTCGCCGACTCCTTTCAGCCAACAACAAGGAAGTGCACAAAGAACTCAAATGTCCCCATATCAGAGGACCTGCTCAAGAAAGCTAGCCACGCTTCCAGCCACAGAGCTGCCATGAGACTCCAAGGGAGGGGGAGGGGCCTCTCAGAGACCTGGTTCCATCTTCTGTAACCATATGAGCTCTAGAACTGCGTTATCCAATATGGTGGCCACCAGCCACACGTAGCTATCTAAATTTAAACTAATTAAAGTTATATTTTAAAAAATCTAAAATTCAGGTCCTCCGTCATAACAGCCACATGTCAAGGGCTCCACAGCCACATGTGACTAGTGGCTACTGTATGAAACAGTGCAAAGCTTGGATGCCCCATCATTTCAGAAAGTTCAATCAAACAGCATTGCTTTTGAAGAGCAGTTTCCAAACTCTGGTTCCCAGTCCAGTGGCATCAACACCAAACACCATCTGGGAGCGCTCTAAAAGTGCAAATTCTCAGGCCCCGCCCCAGGCATATGGGGATGGGGACAAATCCTCCAGATAATTCTTTTTTTTTTTTTTTTTTTAAGATTCAATTTATTTATTGGAGAGAGAGAACGTAAGCAGCTGGGAGGAGCCCAATGTGGGGCTCGATCCCAGGACCCTGTGATAGTGACCTGAGCCAAAGATAGATGCTTAACCAACTGAGCCACCCAGGCGTCCCCTTCTAGATGATCCTAACACATGCCAAGTTTGAGTACCAAAGCTCTAGTGTAGAATAATATTCTCTCCCCCTGTCCATTTGAGCCTCAACAATCTTATACCCATTCAGCCTTCCTAGGGCAAGTATAATCATGACTTGTTCTATAACCAAGGAACAAATCCAAAGATCATAGCTCTAACCCAGGGCCAGAGTTCTGGCCCCTTGACCCTTCCTTGGACTCATTTTTTTTTCCACCAAACTTGTCTAGGATCATTTCATATTGAAAACAAAAGGATACGATTCTATAGCTCTTTGCTGGAACTCCAGTCCATTGAGAAGAGCCGGCTGCTGAGTTTGGGGAAGTCAGAATGATCACAATGGAAAATCTCTCCACCGAGTGGCCATGGGTTGATTAGAATGTCCCATGAATGTGCGGGAGCAGTCGTACTCCCCCTGTACGGACCAGGGAGCCATAGCCCCCGGTGGGAGACTGCTCACCCACGCCCGCCAGCTCCTTCCTGACCACTGTGACCCAGGCGTGAAGTACAGAGAGGTTAAGAGCCTCAGAGACAGACCCCAGCTGCGCGTCCTGGTTCTGTCATTCGGAGCCAGGGGACTGAGGCAAGCAGGCCGGCTCCGCAAGCCTGTTTCCTCCTCTGTGAAGCCCCAGTAAGAATAGAACTGCTCTGCTGTGGGGATGAAATAAGCCCATGGATGTGAAGGTGCCCGGCACTCAAAATTTTCAATGTTATTATTCCAGACAGTAGGAAGTCGACCTAGTTTTTCTATTCTTTTTCTTTTCAATAGAACCTGCCTTTTCTTTGTGTTCTCTGACCTCAGATTTCTCTTAGCATGTGAGCTCTAGCTTGGGTCTTCCAAGCCTGTTTGGGAACCAAAGAGACATACGTAGCCCCTTGTAAGTGGCATCACCAAGGGGTAGTTTTTGCCAGTTGGCAGCAAGTCTGGTTTTCTGGAAACAACCCGCAAACCTGGGTAAACCTGGTCGCACCTTTCAGCAAGGAAAGCACCTTCCTACAAAGTAGGGGAGACCCTGAGCAGGGATTGGGTACAAGACGGGCTGTTGTGTCAGGCTTGAAATCTAGAAAGCTCCATGTGGGGCCCTGAACTCCCATCTCAGCCTGCTGCTTTTTGTCGCCGTGACCTTGAACAGATGGCTCTGTCTTTCTACCTCTGTCCTTCCATCCTTGGGAGAGGGGAGAATAATGTGCCCAGTGCATCTGCCTTGAGTTTCCCAAGATCAGAGGATGAATGCCACCCTCATTGTTCTCTAGAACCTGGGCCTCATCTTTCTCTGGAAGCATTTTCCAGAATTATCTGCTGTAAAGAGACAGAAACCGCCCCCCCAGGAGTCCGGGCTGGGCTCTCACAAGCTCCTGTCTGACTCAGCTATGGTACTACCCCTCCCTTTGGTTCCTGCTGATGCACCTCCTCTCTCTAACTTGAATCTATTTTTTTCTCTCACTGTCTCTTCCTTCGCACAATCCCCCTCCCCAAAAACATACCGATGGTCTTGTCTGCCCTCTTCCCACTTCCCCGCAGCGGTGGGCGTCCAGATGAGGCTGGAGTTCCTGCAGCGCACATTCTGGGCATCGACCCGGCAGGTGGGTGTGATGGGGCCAGGTCAAGGCCAGAGGCTCCCTCCTGCTGCCCCACTGCCTCTCGAGGCCCCCTCTCTTCTGGGACCCTCGCTCAACTCTCCTGGATCCCTTCCTTCTCTGCCTGTCTCCGTTCCCTGTGCCTCTGTGAGTGGCCTGGATCTCTCTGCTCCACTCAGCCCTGGGAATGAGTAGGACCCCGTATTCCCACCAACCCTGCCCCTGGGGCGAGGAGACGTGTGCCCCTCCATCCTTCTAGCCAAAACCCAAGCCTGGACTGCTTTCCAGCCCACCTGTTGCCTCCTGGCCTCCTCTCCCGGTTCCCTGGAGCCCTCTGCCTTTCCTGGGTTTCCTCAAGTCTCCCTCAAGTTCCTCCACCAGAATCTGCTCCTCTGTTCCAAGACCCTATCTGTCCACTTGCTGTTGCCGCTTCCTCACTTCGAGCAGGTTTAGGGAACCATGACATGAAGATGGAGAAGATGGAATGGAAAGGGACACCCGTCCCGTAACCTAGTGTCACCCTCCAGGTCACACAAAGAACAGGAGCCTCCGAAGCCACCCCAGGAGGCTTCTGGCACAATGAGGCTGATCTCCAACCCTCACGCATGGGATGCAGGGGTGTGGTTCCCTCAGAGGGGGATGTGGCTGAACCCCAGTGCGTGGACAGCTGGTGAGGGCCTGATTCTCAGGGCTCTGACCCCGCTGACACATAGCCTCACCCACACATATAGCACACGTGTGTATCGTGCCCACACACACACAAACGGCTCATGTACACCCTACCCATACAATACACCACATACGCCCTACACAGACGCACACCCAGCACAGTGTGTACACACACGCACACACACAAGTATGCCTCAAACACACATTCACCATCCCCCCTCACACAAACACAAGCACACACATAACCCACACACGACACAGACGTGCTCATGCGGTGCGTGTCTCCCGCGTTGACACACACATACACGGAGGCACACACCACGTACAGTTTCTCCTCTTCCTTCCAGTGCAGCCCAGTGGATGGACCCTGCCCAGAGAGCTGCCAGGACAGTGTAAGTTCTGCCCCAGGGGAAAGGGGGGGGAGCGGGAACCATGGGCCCCCAAACTAAAGAGGGTGCCTTTGCACTAGACATGGGGGTGCTCCCCACACACCAGGCCAGGCCCAGCGGTCAGGGCCTGGCCATGACTTCCCTCCCGGTCTCTCCCCAGGAGCTGGACTGCTTTGTCATCGACAACAACGGGTTCATCCTGATCTCAGGGCGGTCTCAGGAGGTAAGGTGTCCGGGAGGTGGAAGGAGGGAGGAGTCGGGTCATCCCCCAGACGGGCCAGTCAAGGAAAGGTCTGACCGTGGTTGCTAATGGCGGCTTGGGGCACCAGGAAGTAATGGCAGCTTAGGGCAGATTAGAGGGAAGAGTCTGAAGAATGCAGAGTCTCTTCTCCAAGCCAAGTCAGTGTAGGAAGACCACAAAATGCAGACGCTTCACTCAGATCATCAGAGAAAATGTTATTTCTTTATTTTGTCTCTCCCTAATCCAGCCTCGTCCCATGGTTGGTAGGGAAACTGTCCACACGACGAGGAGAGGCTCTGCCCGGCTCCACCGCAGGGCCTCCCATGTTTTCTGTGCTCTGGCCATGATGCTGACTGGCCTGGCCTTAGAAGCCTCCTCCCAGAGTGCAGACACCCTCAGACTCCTCACCCCACTCCCCTCCATCACCTTCCTGCCCCTTTAATCCACTTCGGCCACTGCTGGGGGGCTCATCCACAGAGAGCAGGGAGCCTGTGCGCCGGGGTGAAGGCCCTTTTCTGAGTCACAGACTTCTCATTGTGTCCTCGTGTGGAGCAAAGGGCAAGGGAGCTCTCGGGGGTCTCATCGATACTGACCAGATCCCATTCCTAAGGGCCGCAACCTCATGATCTAATGACCTCCCAAAGGCCCCACCTTCTACCTTCAAGCCAAGAAGATCCAGCGACAGACAATGACAACAAGGCAGAAGTCAATGTCTTTTGCAACCTAATTTCAGATGTGGCATCCCATCACTTTTGCTATATTTTATTCACAAGAAGCGAGTTACCAGGTCCAACCTACCCAGAGGCTGGGACCATTGTGAGTGGTTGCCGAATGGCCCTACCACACTCCCCTCCACCTCCCCAAACACACTCCTGTGGTGGGGGCACTGGCAGCAGCAGCAGCAGCATCTGGGAGCTTGATAGGAATGCAAGTTCTTGGGCCTGACCCAGATTGAGCGAGTCAGAAGCTCTGGGATGGGGCCCTCCAACCCTGCTGTGACAAGTCCTCTGCTGACTCTGAAGCCCGACAAAGTCTCAGGACCACCGCCTAGCCCTTCCTGACAGCGGCCGTTGATCTGGATGCACTTTCCCTGCCAGGCTAATATGCCGGAAGGTCCAGGCTGCTCCTTGTCCCCGCCAAGGTCCACCCAGAAGTCTGGGGAGAAAAGACTGTCCCTGCTCCAGATGCCAACTTTCCTCCCCACCCACCTCACGAAGGCCCTCCTGCCAGACAAACAGGGCAAGTGCAAAGCCCCAGGGCACCAGCTGTCTGTGGTCTGCGAGAGGGGCAGGGGCAGCCTGGATCTCCTGCCCCAGTGGTGTTCCAGGCCTACTGATTAGACATTTAGTCCCCCTGGGCCTCTCTTCCAGCTCAGGGTTCATTGTTATAATGAAAGACTACAGATGACAGGATTACAGCCCTCCACAGAGGCCTAGAAAGAGAAGCAGACAGCTGGGGCCATGAGAGTGACAACAGCTCTGTAGATCTCTGTAATGTTTACAGTGGACCTGTCACCCCAGATTTGGGGACCCCTAGTCCTCCCGCTTGCCTGTGGGTAGCACCTACACAGGAAAGCTCCAAAATGGACCTCACAGGGGCACCAAAGCTAGAAAATCGAATGCCCCATCATGAGGAGGTGAATCTCTCCGAGGGCGGGTGCAGCACCCTCTCCCTCCCTGCCCCCAGCCCAAAATGCTGGGCTTGCCTTCAGACCAGGGCAACCCTTTCCGCCCTCAGAGGGCCTCTGATGTGCCTGTCTCAGCTCATTTTCCTCAGCAATCCCTTCTCCCTCCCTGCTTCCCTACGCCGGGTGCCTCCAAAGAAAAAGTCAGTTGGCCATCTGCCCCCTGGGTGGCTCTCTCTGGAGCACAGTCCTAATGCTCTCTCTCCCACATGCTTCCCCAGCTCCACTGTGGGGCCAGAGGGACTTGTCAAGAGACTGAGCAGCTCAGGGGAGCCCGGGGATGGGGGGCTATACATGAGAAAGGAACACCTTACGTTTTTAGAGAAGAAACCGAGGCTGTCCGTCGGTAAGAAGAGGCTGTGAGACATATGCTCCATCCCAGAATCACGGGCTCTCCCACCCAACCTCAGGTCCCCCTTTCCTCTGGGGACCGGAGCTTCACACAGGCATGCAAATTAGCCTAGTTCTGGGGGCTGCGGCCCAGCCACCCGGAATACTCATCAGTTCTGGGTTCTCTGCCGCCACCTGCCCCCTGTCTGCTCCCTGCACCCTAGCACGCACTACAGACACTGAAAACACAGGCAGCCCCAGGCCCTTTTCATGCAGCCCAGAGCTCGGGCAGTCCAAAAGACCGTTGCTTATTTGTGGATTGTGCCCTGGAAACATGGAGCCCTGCCCCGCTGCCAGCAAACCCGAAGGCAGGTGGCACTCAGGGTACAGGGACCTGAGCTTCCAGACCCTGGATAGCACCGTGGCTGGAAAGACGCCACGGACCCCGCAGTCAGTCTGGGCGCCCTGAACTGACAAGGGTGCTCCAGTTTGAGTGTTTGGACTTCAGCTTTGCAGGGTCAGGAACTAAGTCAATCTACCTTTTTGAGGCACTGATTGACTCTGATGAAGTTCCAATGAAATGATCAGCTAAGAACTGTGTTCTGCTGTCAGCAGTGGAGCCCCCACCACAGGGTTTTAACCAAATCAAAGGTTTATTCTCTCACATAAAAGAGTAGATGAAGGTAGCCCAGGACTGGTACGGTCTGGTCACCAGGTGTCTGTATCCTCAAGGTCACAACATGGCTAAAGGAGCTCCTGCCTTCTTGTCCCTTTTCCAGACCAGAAGGGAAACAGCCATGAATGAGGTACTTCTCCTATGGAGTCTTCTCCCTTTAAACAGATTCCCGGATGTCCCACATGGTGACTTTGCTCAGATTTCATTGGCCAACTCTGGCCACAGGGGAGTCTGGGAAATGTAGTCTTTTAGGCGAACACACTGCTACCCTAATTCAAATCCGGCTTGCCTTAGCTGAAGAAGGGGAGCCCGGTCAGTCACGTTGTTTATGTACAGAAGAGGATTCATTTTTTTCCCTTTGTCCAGGAGCTCATATTCTCAGAATCAAGTGTCTGAACTGTGGTGGTTTTGATGAATAAGTGTAGAGTTTGGAAAGAAAAGCCTTGTGGGAATTTGAGCCAGCCTCATTTCCACTCCACTGCACTTTCCCAGGGAGAAAACTCCGGTCACTCATTCATTCCCTGTTCAATCCCTCACACATTCCTTTAGCAAAGATGCACGGAACAGTAACCACGAGCAAGACACTGGGTGGTGTGCGGGGGGCCGGGAGGTAGATGTCTGCCCACAGGATCTCGCCGTCTGGTAAGGCAGGAGCACACACATCTGGTCCCTGCAACAGCAAGAAGCAACCCACAGCTGATGGAGAGGGATCGCGCGAGCTCAAGGAACTTCAGGCGGCTTCAGGGCTGCACTTTGGAGAATGGCAGGAACGGATACCTCACACCTTTCCACTTGCTAGTCTTTCCCCTAAATGCCTTCGACTCCTCCCTGCTGTCCT
This sequence comes from Neogale vison, assembly GCF_020171115.1. Classification (NCBI taxonomy): domain Eukaryota; kingdom Metazoa; phylum Chordata; class Mammalia; order Carnivora; family Mustelidae; genus Neogale; species Neogale vison. The sequence goes on along the minus strand of NC_058102.1, from coordinate 107,400,880 downwards.
CTGCTCTCTCCACTGCCCTGCTCCAAGAAGCCTCGCAGGCCTCAGAACAGAGGGGCCTTCTGGCCAAAGAGAGCGCAGAGCTCAGACAAGCCTGCATGTCCCATCCCGCGCGCCTTTGTCCTTAGCTTCTCCGTTCGTGCAGAGGAGGGAGGCCTTAAGTCCAGCTGGAAAGGTGAGAAAAGAAAGACTTCCTGGAGGAGGACAACAAGGAAAGCTCCTTGGAGTAAGGACTGGGGAAGGGTTGTCCAGGCAGAGAGAAGAGCCAAGGCCAGAGCAGCTCCTTATCCTATGCCCACCACATACGGAGCCCTCGCCGTGTTCCAGATGCTTGGCACACGCTATCCCCTCCCCGGCCCATGGCCACGCAGTGGGCAGTGCCGGAGCCAGGATCTGAATCAAAATCTGATGCTGAAGTCCAGGCTCTTTCCTCTCTGCCATGCTGAGAAGGCCGCAGAAGCAAGAGACCAGGGCAGGTGGGGAGGTCAGTGTAGGGGTGAGGCTGGAAGGCAGCCTGAAGCCAAATCATAGGAGGCTTGACTGTCATCCGACTTGGGGGACTTTGCGGGCTTGGAGGGTACGGCCTTGGGCTGGTGCACGTGGTGGGTGCTCACCAGTGCTGGCTGACTGGGCCATGAAGGAGGGACTCGGGGGAAGGAGGATCCTATTTTGCTCTTTAGGAAACAAAAAAAAAAAAGTAGAGAGAGAGACCAAATCTCAGCTGTCTTGGCAGCAGGGCTGGGGACTGGGAGAGAGCCCTGTTAGGAGGGTGGAGTAGACCGCGGGGAGGACAAAGGTCTGGGTGAAGGAGTCAGAAGGTGAAGGACAAACCAGCAGGGCACACTGAGTAACTGGGAAGGGGAGGGGAGAGGGAAGAGAAATCAAAGGCAGCACCGAGTTCTCAAATTGTGTTTGGCTGGGCGATGAGGATGCCAGTGTGAGAGGCAGAAGACGGCTGCTTTTGAACCTTTTTTGACCATGACTCACAGAAAGAGATACATGTTACATTTGACCTGGGACATACACACGCACCATCTACGACAAATCAAATTTCACAAAACCTTTTTTAACCTGACTACACACAGTTCACACCAAACTGCCCAAAGGAATTCTGTGCCTTCTTAAAAAAAAAAAAAAAAATCCAATCGTAGCCCCTAGATTGATTTCATAGCCAACTAAATGAAAAGTGCTAAGATAAAGAATAGGGCAGGGGAGCCTGTTAAAGGGGAAGGGAGCCGGTGGAATGGGTACAGTTCTGATTCTGTTGCCAGGTATCTATAGGGGAGACCCAACCCACCCCCAAAGTCTGGAGCTAGCAGTGAGCCCTGGCCTAATGTGGGAGACTTAGAAGCCTTCATCCCGCTTCCCTCCTCTTCTTCTCCTCCCTCCCTTTCTTCCTCCTCTTTCTCCCACTCTCCCTCCTCATCCCTCCCTCCCTCTCCATCTCTCTCTCTCTCTCTCTCTCCCTGTCTCTCTCGCCCTCACAGATGGGAAGATTCCTGGGGGAGGTGGATGGCGCTCTCATGACCCAGCTGCTCAGCATGGGGGTGTTCAGCCAGTAAGTGGGACATGTTTCTCCCCAGACTGAATACACACAGAAAAGGCAGGAGCTGATGCTAACTGGTCCCGACAGATATCAGGATCCTGACCTCAAAAACCCACAGTGAAAGCCCCAAAGAGCTAACAGAGCAACCTTTCTGAAGCCAGAGACTAGATATGAGGTGGAGAGGGGTATGAGGTCATATGGGCCCTTAGAGGGAAAATCGAATTTGCTGTACCGTGTCTTCAAAGCAGTGGAAGTGCAGAGATGAAATCGTCTGATCGCGCAACCTCCCTCCCTCGCCCTCAGGAAGCCTGGGAAATGGGAACCCTGTAGCAAACCCCCACCCCGGCTGCGGGAAGGCCTGACTCCCCAGGTCCTGTTTCTGATTTTCAGAGTGACCATGTATGACTACCAGGCCATGTGCAGACCCCTGAGTCATCACCCCAGTGCCGCCCGGCCCCTGGTCAGCGTGAGTGTCACCCCAGACCTTTCTTCCCACCCACTACCCCCAGGACCCCACTCTTGACTGGGACCAGAAAGTAATGTCAAATCTCCCCCCACACACACACCCGGACCCACACCCCTGCTCCCTGTCCTCAGCCTGCCCCTGCCCCGGGCCTGTGGGTCTTCTCTCCCGGGCTTCTGGGGATTGTTCTGGTGGCTCCCTGAGGCAACAAGCCTCTGGAAGAGAAAGCAGAGGGCAGCCCCTGGATTGTTTTGTTCCTGCCTCACTTGCAAGTAAGTGCTTTCACACGTATCACAAAGGATGCCAGGAGCAGCACCAAGTGGCTCATCAGGGAGAGAACTCGAGGAGTCCTCCTGATGGGCATGGTCGAACCCCAAGTGCCCTAGGAATTTATCACATAACAGTTGTAAATGCTCCCTCTGCTGGGAAGGGGTGGGAGATGGTGGCAGCCGGAAGGGGCAGGGGGGAAGCTCCTCCCTCCTCCGCACGTGCTGTTCTTTAATGACGGTGCCCAGGGGAGCGCCCTCTCCTGGGGCCTGGGCCTAACCCTGTGTCCCCTCTCTTTCCCAGCCAATCTCTGCCCTCCTGACCGCTACCAGGTGGCTGGTGAATGAGCTCTTGCTGTGAGTGATGTCTGCGCCTGGAAGGTGGGGGGGGGGGGAGACGTGGGGGGGAGACTGGAACTGGGGGGACTTCATGCAGGTGTGCCTTATGAGGGAGCCCTTTGAGCAGGAGCTGTATGAGGTCCCCAGAACCCCAGAGGAGGCAGGCGAGACCCCCGGGTGTCTCGCGCCTGCCCCCCAAACACACTGCTGCCCAGTGGGGAGGCTCCCTGCTCACCCAGGAGCCCCAAGCAGGGAAGAGGGTGTCCTGGAGGAGAGGGGCTGGACCAGGGGCCGCCAGGGAGCTCTGGTGCTCCAACCCTTCAGGCCCCCTGGTCAGGCACCGGGTCTTGGGGATTCAGCTCTGTGTCTGACAGGATCCTTCTGGAGTGGAGTGCATGGGGCTCCTGGCCAGCGGACAGTGGGGCTGAGGGTGAGTACGCAGGACTGCAAAAATGGAGTGTTTGCTCTCAAAGCCATTTCAGTAGGAACCTGTCACCTCTGGGAGGATGACCAATGGGCTGGGGACTCTGGAGAGTCTGTGCCTCCCATCTCACCCCACCAGGCCCCCTCTCATGGCCTCCCCTCACTTCTGGCTCCCCTCACCTCTCTGTGTGACATCATACCACTGCCATCTCGGGACACCACTGCTCCGTGTGACATCATTCATTCCATGCGACATCGCCACCCTGTGCCATCCTGCCCTCCATGTGACATCGTGCCCATCATGTCCTGGACAGCCAAAGCTGTCTTCCATCACTGTGAGTAGCCTCGCCGAGGTTTCTGGGGGTGCGGGGAGGGACTTCGAAAAGGGACTGTCCTCAGCTCTCCATCCAAGGAAGTCTGAGCTCTCTTCATCCAGGGAACCCCTAACTCAGAGGCCCTCTCCCACTCAAAAGCCCCATCCCTTAAGGCATGAGGGTGTCGCCCAGATCTCGTCCCACACAAGTATAGTCCTAGCCCAGGGCAAACAGAACCTCCAGCCATCTCCCTGGGTGAGCTCACTTATGATTCCAAGGGGAGGAAGCGTGATGTGGCCCAGTGGCTGTGACCACGTGCAGGTAAGCAGCCGCCAGGTCTCCTCGTGGAGCAGGAAACAGGGGTGCCTCCAGCTCCCTGTGTCCACCGAGCCCCCAGCAGTGTGCAGGGTTAAGGGGGTGGCAGGTGGAGGCTAGGTCTGGTCACTTGGACACTCTAGGGATAATACATCTCCTGTGACCTTGGGTCTGAGGACAGTGCCCTCCACAGGCCCCACCATGAACCAAAGAAATGTCCTCTGTCTCAACCAGCTGTGACTCTAGACTGCTCTCCCAGAAGAGCGAAGCCACTTGACCTTTAAACGCAAAAGGCAGTCCTTGGCTTCCACACCCAGAGTAGCTGGGGGGTTCCCTACCACACAGACTGTCTCGCTTTAACCAGCCTTGCTCAACCCCTCCGTCAATAGAGCCTTTTCCATGGGGTTCTGGAACATCTCCACTGCCTGGGCTATTCTCCCCACCCCATTTTTGTTAAGAGTTTGGCTTCCTGATGGTGTCTGTGACAGGAACCAGGAACCACGTGTCACAACCCATTTAGAAACAGGGCCCTCCTCCCTCTGCATGGGAACATGGGCCGGGGGCACAGCTCCCCTCCCTGCCGTTCTCTCCCTGCCAGCAGCTACATCTTGCAAACGCTGAGAACGATCTCCTTCCGTCTGCTGGTTCACAGTTTCTCCTCTTCAGGGAAGCTGCCCCTGGAGCTTCTCCGTCCTGCCCAGGAGGCCTGGTTCAGCCACTCATCCATGTCCTCAGTGAATAGCGCTGGACTTGGAGTCCAAGGACATGGACTGAGGGAGGCCCTGAGGGAGGCCCTGTCCCAGCTGCGTGGAGGCCCACTCCAGTCTGTCGTTGTCCGCATGGTCCCTATCGTTGTCATGGAGATAATCTACCCACACGAAGTGGCTCGGGTGACTGGCCCAGCCTTGAGCTAGCCCCCACGGGGGACAAGGCCAGTATAACTGGGCCCAGGAGGGAGTCGGCCGCCAGGCTCCTGCAGGCTTTAGCCAGGGTGCCCACACAGTCAGAGTGCCCAGCAGCAGCCCTGGAAGGTCTGGTGAAACCGACAGAGTGTGCAGAGCCCCGACTAAACACTGCGGTTCTGCCCCGCAGTTCGCACTTCTCTGCCCACAGACTGGCCTTCCCTTTTGCCTTCACGGTCTAGTGGGAAGTTTCTGGGTCTGGGCCCTCTCCTGCTAAGCCCCGTGTGATCCTGAGATGGGGGTCTATGAAATGGGGGTGACCCTGCCCACCCTCCCCATTCCACAGATAGGCGCCAAGAACCCAGAAAGCGCAGAGAAGTGCCCGGAAGAAACAGATGCGCTGTGTTAACAAACCGGGGCTGCTATTTTGACCAAAAATAATGCCGTTCAGTCCGTGAACCAGCCCCGTTTGGCTCTTTGCTCACCTCAGGCGCAATGTGTGTCCTCCAGGACTGGGCTGCCCGGGCCTTTGCTATTCGTTTTTCCGAGTCCTGCTCGCTTCATCCTTTGTTCCTGAGGGGACTCAGTGTACCACTAAGGAGCCGGAAAGCTTGGGAGCTGTGTCTCCTGGGCTTTGGCCACGTTGGGCCCTGGAGGCCCCTGCTGGCTCTCTCTCCCAGGCCCAGGCAGGCTGGCACTCAGCCCTTGCTGCTCTGCTCAAAACTGGTGTTGGGCGGGGAGGGGGGGGGGGCTGGGCGGGGAGGTGTGGTGGTTAGGGAGCAAGCCTAGGGCTGGTCTGTGTGCTGCATGTGCAGAGCACAGTAGCTAGACTTGAGAAATGTCACCTGTATACAATGAATGGGGGGGAGGGGTAGGATTAAGAGACCAAAGTGTCCCCCAAGTCACCCCTCGGCCCTCCTCCTGCCTCTGCTCTCCTCTCAGACCCTGGATATCAGTGCTGATTGGAGCCTTCAAGGGGTCCCCGCCCAGCCCTTCTCCCACCAGCCGGCTTACACTGAAGATCAGGCTTCCAAGGGGGGGAGGTGGTTTTCCCCCAGGTCACAGGGCTAGTGTGCTAATCACCCACAGAGAGCCAAGGCCCCCCGTGCCGGTCTGCTGCCCTTCCCACTGTGACACCATCTGCTCCATTTTTTCTGTCCCTTTTCCTTCCCTGTGTTCCTTCCTCCCCTCCTCCTCTCCGAGCCCTGAGAACCTTCTGACAAAGGGACAAAAGGGTGTTCTATTGCACAGTAGTGACCATGCCTGCCAGCCAGGGTTGCAGCTGAGACCCCCCCAGGCATGGCTTCCTGGGCCCTCTCATCTGGCAATGCCCCTTTCCCCATCTGTAACTCTGTCTCCCTGCAGCCCAAAAGCACAAGAAACAGGACGTGCTGCAGCCGTGTGACACAGAGTACCCTGTGTTTGTGCACCAGACAGCCATCCGGGAGACCAATGGGATCATTGAGTGTGGAGCCTGCCAGAAGTAAGATCCGAGGGCAGCGCTGCCTGACCACAGCTGGGCTCCTCCCTCCCCCTACCCCCGACGACACACCACCACACCCACACCCACCCACCCCTCCCCATCTTTGCTTCCTCTTTTCCTTCGTGAAGGAAACATGGGCGGGGGCAGAGGGCAGGCTGGCTGGGGGCACTGGACGGTTTGGTAGAAGTGGTCCGGAGGCCAGATCTGGGCCCACCCACCCTACCCCAGGCTCCAAAAGAAAGTCTCCCACAGCCCCTCTCGGAGGCCCTTTCAGTGTGGGTCACACACACCTGCTTAGCCCACAGCAGCTCAGCGGCAGCCAGCCCCGTGCAGGCCCAGGGGCATCCGCAGGCCCTGGGAAGGCACCGGGAGGCGAGGCTAGCGGTGAGGAAGAGGCCAGTCGGCGCCCCTCAGATCTGTCTGTGCGGAGAAGCAGGCCAGCGTGGGGGCCCTCTCGGGAGTGGTGGGCTGGCAGACGGCCCCTCGCGCTCTCAGGTCACACCGGCCTCTCCTCTCCGTGGCCGGCCTGGAGCCTGTGTGTGCGCCCCGCAGAGACTCAGGCCTTGCCCGTGTGCAAGCCGTGAGACCAACTGCATCCCACCGGCTCCGGCCTGCGCTGGCCTGAGGGGGGCAGGGAGGCCCGACAGAAACTTCTCTCCCGACAACTCCCTCCCTGACCTCGGGGACCTTCCAACTTGTGAAGTTCTGTGCTGGGCCGCCTCTAAGGTGTCCACTCAGCCAGCTCAGCCATTCGCCAAGGGCTTCTCGGGACGTCCCTTGGACTCCCCAGACCTCAGGGGAATTACTTTCTAGTGTAACGCCTCAGACTTGGCATGGGACGGTCCTACTAGTGTGTGATGTCGGTGGACGGTAACCTCTCCAGAGCGGTTTTCTGGGAACTCCTGTGACCGTTTATCTCAAAGGCTTGTCGTGAGAATGAAGTAAGTGGTCTGGTGTAAGGCACGGACTTCAGGGTAGACAGATTCGAGTTCAAAAACACTCTGCTGCTCCGCAGCCCTGTAACGTTGGGCAAGTTACCTCACCTCTTCTAGCCTCTGGGTTCTCCTCCACGAAACAGGAAGGACAGCAACCTCCCTCGGAGTGGTTGCGGTTAAGTGTGTGTGTGAGAGAGAGAAATCATCCACCCCAGAGGAAATGCTCAGGAAGTGGCAGCTACTGTTACATAAGGCACCAGGCCTCGGGCAGACAGGCTTTCCCTGATCTCTTCCTCCCTCCCTCTGGCGGCTCTCCAGGGCCGTGTGCGGGCGGGCTCTGCCACCTTGTGGCCAAGCCTGAGCACCGCATCTTTCCGGCACGGCCTGCCCCAGCCACACGTCTCTATCTGCTT